>NC_072420.2:38856002-39159032 GCF_028858775.2 Pan troglodytes
CTTTCACATTCAACCAAAGCACATTTGTGCATACAACTCTCATTTGTCTACCTTGGAATAATCAATTTTGTGAGTTATTCACAGAAGATGAGTGAACTCAGCCAGGTTTTCTAATACTCTGCTGCCTTCTTGTTCACCTATTTTCTGACTAGGAGGCATGTAACTCAAGTTTTCATCAGCCTAAGCCCAACCACATTTTGGAGGCATGCCTGCATCACAAATTATCTTGGGCTTTCAAAAATCAAAAATAAACCACTTTACCAAAAATCAATCCCACTCCATCACTTTGGTTTCTCTGTGCCTTGTGCACCATTATTGGCATGAGGAGTTGTGAGCTAACCGTGCCACATTTTCAGGAGCCTTTGTGCCATTCTGTTTCAGCCCTTGACAGGTGCTCCTGCGGGGTTCTCAAGCTTTCCTTTTGATTTCCCCAGGATATTATCATTGTGGCTGGTCAAGGGAGGGGACATCCTGAGAAAATCAGCTAACAGTTCCTCCTGGAAAATCCAAGCTCTCTGATTAGAGGGGCAAGAAATCCAACTGATATGTATTTAAGCACTTTTATAGAATTCCCGCTATGTGCCAGGTGCACATAGTTCCTAGGTAATAGGATGCAGCAGCCAACTAGCTGACCAAGTCCTCTTGAAGCTAACATTTTAGTGGAGAATGTAGATAACCCCTCAAAAAATTAATAAAGAAGAAATAAAATTTTTGATAATGGGATGTATTATGAAGAAAAATAAAAGCAGGGGAAGGGGCAGTGAAAGTGATGGGGTGGTCTGGAAAGGTCGATCTGAGGAGGTGATTTTTGAGATCTGAATGCAGTGGGAGAACAAGCCATGGGGAGGGATAGAGAAAAAGCAATGGAGGCACAGAAAATATTAAATACACAGTGGGTGGAAACTAACAATTAACTTGGCCAGTGCAGCTGGAACAGGGTAATGGTTGAAGGACGGAGCCCATTCAGGTAGGCAAAGGTTGGAGTTTCAAGACCTTGTCAGCTAAAGTAAGGGGTTTGGATCTTATCAGAATTGAGATGGTAATCTATTGAATGGTTTTGAGTTGGAGAATGATGCAACTTATTTGCATATTAAAAAGATTACTCTGACTAACATATTGATAACAGACTGTCATGAGACCAGAGTGGAAGCTGGTTAGTAGATGACTGAAACTGTTTAGGAGAGAGAAGACCGTGCATTTCACTAGAGTAGTTATAGCAGGGGTAGTGTAGAATAATGGGATTCAGTACATATTTTGGAGAAAAATCCAGCCTGACTTTTCGCTGTGTTTATGTGGGACATAAAGGGAAAGAAGGAGTCAAGGATAACTGCTAGGTTTCTGTTTTTAGCGACTGGGTAAATGGTGGTGGTGTTAACTGAGGAGATGAGGTGCTGTATCAGTGAGGACTCATGCAGGAAAAAAGGAACCACTCCAGGTGTATTAAGTATGAAGTGGTTTAATAAAGGGAATTGAGTGCTTTCAAAAGCATTGGATTAGCTGAGGAAACACAAGTTAGAGAAGGTGCCCGGTAGTATTTAGTTCTGCTGTCACTGCTTGGGCCAGTGAATTCAGAAGTTGTTGCTACCACTCAGATGAGGAAAGTAAAGGAAACTAGTGCTGCCCTGCAGCACTGAGAAGAGTAACTGGAATGGATCACCCAGAAGCCACCGCAAAAACTCTTGTCTGCCAAAGTTTTCATGTCCTACATTGATGCATGGGGAAGAAGAGTATGTTCTGTGCTCTTTCATCTTTGAAATCTCTCACTAGTGCACCTCATTAGCAGAATATAGCTGCAACCAGAAACTGAAAGGCAGAAGAATCTGACAGATAAAGTTTGCAAAAGAAAGCATATAACACAGGACAGAGGAGAGCAATAGAATCTTGTAGGCTAAGGGACAGATAATAAAATATTTGTATTGTTATGTCATAAATCTGTGTGTCTATCGGACATCCAAGCAGAAGTGTCAAGTAGGAAGTAGAATACACAAGTCCAGGAATCATGGGAAAGGTCAAGGATGGAAATATAAATTGGGGAGCCATTAGAACATAAATGGTAATTAAAGGCATGCAAGTGGAGAGTATTATCTAAGGAATAAGTGTAGATAGAGAAAGGTCTTAGAACTGAGCTCCATATGCTTCTGGAAAAACTTGGACATTGGGGAAATTAGGAAGCACTTCTAGGGTTAAAAGGACTGAAGGCCGTGCACGGTGGCTCACACCTGTAATCCCAGCACTTTGGGAGCCTGAGGCGGGTGGATTACTGGAGATCAGGAGTTCAAGATCAGCCTGACCAAAATGGTGAAACCCCGTCTCTACTAAAAATACAAAATTAGGCAGTCATGGTGGCATACACGTATAATCCCTGTTACTTGGGAGGCTGAGGCAGGAGAATGACTTGAACCCGGGAAGCGGAGGTTGCAGTGAGCCGAGATCGTGCCATTGCACTCCAGCCTGGGCAAAAAGAACAAAACTCCATCTGAAAAAAAAAAAAAAAAAAAAAAGACAAGTTGGGACTGGGACCTGAAAGAAGCTCAGACAAATGGCTTACATATTGCAGTCAAGACTACAAGAGGGCTTAGAGGTCAGGAAGAAGAGGAGATGCCAGTCAATGCGACTGACAAGGTGGGAGAGCAATCTACAGAGTATGGTCCTCTGAAAGTCAAATGTCAAATACTGATGAGAGTTATGTTTTGTTTTGCTTTTGTTTTTGCTTTTGTTTTTGTTTTGAGACAGTCTCTTTCTGTCACCTAGGCTGGAGTGCAGTGGTTCAATCACGGATCACTGCAGCCTCCACCTCCCAGTTCAAGAAATTCTCATGTCTCAGCCTCCTGAGCAGCTAGGATTACAGGTATGTTCCACCGTGCCTGGCCTGATGAGAGTTTTTGTTTTTTAAATTAAATTAAATTAAATTTTACGTTCTGGGATACATGTGCAGGAAGTGCGGGTTTGTTACATAGGTAAACGTGTGCCATGGTGGTTTGCTACACCTATCAACCCATCACCTAGGTATTAAGCCCAGCATGCATTAGCTATTTATCCTGATGCTCTCCCTCGTTTCAGCCCCTCGCTGACAGACCCCAGTGTGTGTTGTTCCCCTCCCTGCGTCCATGTATTCTCATTGTTTAGCTGCCACTTGTAAGTGAGAACATATGGTGTTTGGTTTCCTGTTCCTGTATTAGTTTGCTGAGGATGATGGCGTCCAGCTCCATCCATGTCCCTGCAAGGGACATGATCTCGTTCCTTTATATGGCTTCATAATATTCCATAGTGTATATGTACCACACTTTCTTTATCCAGTCTATCACTGATGGGCATTTGGGTTGATTCCATGTCTTTGCTATTGTGAATAGTGCTGCAGTGAACATACGCATGCATGTATCTTTATAATAGATTAATTTCTATTCCTTTGGGTATATACTCAGTAATGGGATTGCTGGGTCAAATGGTATCTCTGGTTCTAGGTCTTGGAGGAATTGCCACACTGTCTTCCACAATGGTTGAACTGATTTACATTCCCACCAACAGTGTAAAAGCATTCCTGTTTCTCCACAGCCTTGCCAGCATCTGTTGTTTCTTGACTTTTTAATAATCGCCATTCTGACTGGCGTGAGATGGTATCTCATTGTGGTTTTGATTTGCATGTCTCTAATGCTCAGTGATGACAGTTTTAAGAAGATGGAGTATGAGAGTTCAACACTGTATTTGGCCAGATGGAAGCTGTAGGAAACCTTAAGCAGAGTAGTCTTCAAAATCTTGAATGAAATGGATGGAGGTGGGGATAGAGAATGTGCAGTGAGCAAATAAAGAGAGAATTTACACAATTCTTTGGACTCATTGTGATGTAATATAAAGAGAGCAGAAAAAAAAGAGCAGCAGTTGGAAATGATGTAGAATCTGGGGAGAGACCTTTTAAAGAAAGGTGATATCAAGGCTTGTTTGTGGACTGAGAATGATGTGTGATCTTGGAAGTCAGCTTGAGAATGGAGCAGTCAAGACACAAATTGGTTGGCAGGTCATGATCAACATGAGAGGAATCTCTATCCTGCTTCCAGGCTATCCTTGGCACTGTGATTTTTAATAAAATAATGCACTGACTTTGCATTCAAAGAAATTACTGGACAGTCAAAATATACACACATATGCAAAAATTGAGGAGCAATTTCCCATAAAATGTAAGCAAGAATAGTTATTTTATGTTATTTCTGTAAGTGTTAGTGGCAGTAAGTAAAGAATGAATTGTAAAATTGTGACAGGGAAGGTAGAGGAGTGCTTTTTGAAACCTATTTTCCATTAGATCTTAAAGAAAGTTGAGAACATAAATTTGTGGAGAAGTGAGGGTGAATATTCTTAAGGGAGGCAGAAGCAAGGTTTAATAACAATGCAGAACAAGGAATCAGCAAAACCTGTTGAAAACGTCAGAAAACTTAGGGGAAGCTGGAGCAGAGGGTTAGAGTTGGGAGACCTGAGTGAGGGTCTTGGCTTTCACTCAGTGTGCAGTCAGGATCCACCTAATGTGGAATAACCATGGGGTTCTGGAATGGGCTGATACAGTGACATATTTGCCCATATTAGTGGATCCATGAATCATTTTCTACAAAGTCTTCTTGTTTTGTTTTTCAGACAAACCTTGGAAATCAAGAAAGTTCTGGAATGATGAAGCTGTTCATGCCAAGACCGAAAGTGCTGGCCCAGTATGAGTCCATTCAGTTCATGCCGTGACAATTTTCTTGGAACTCCTTTTTATTGTTAGTTCTCATTTGTTTCCATATTTAGTGAATGTACATTTAATTGCAAAGCTGTCATTAATAAAAATTCTTATAGTACCTCACTGCACAAACATCTTTCCTGTGTGCTAGGCATTTCCAAAAGCAGAATCATTCTGTATCTGATTTGCATCATCTTATTTAAACCAAGACAGTATTGGCCATACTGTCTACCAAAACAGGCTGTAAGAAATTACAGTAATTTTTGCAGCTATAGGGTAACAATCTATCTCTTCTGGGTTTCCAGAAAGTGTTCTGCTCTATATGATTTTAAGAAAACTGGGACATTGGTGGGAGGATAGTAGTTGGGAAATGCTTCTAGGATTAAGAGGATTGAAGTTGAGACTGGAGGTAAGCTTAAAGGAATGGCTGAAGTATCCCATCAAGACATCATAGTGTCATTATAATGACCATGTTCTCTTGTGAATCCTCACCAATGGTATAGAATCCTTTGATTTCAATTTCTACCACTCTGGGAAACCCCTAGGCTTGTGCTCCTGATACATCAGCCCATTTCATGGTACGTTGAAGCATGCCTACCTGTGGGATTGCTGGATTCCCAGCCCAGTGAGGTAATGACCAAGCAGCGTCTTCAGAGGAAGGATAGCTGTACAGCGTGGTGAAGGACTCAATGAGAAGGTAATTGATGCTTCACCTTTTCTTATTTTCTGTAAAGTAGGGGAATATGAGTCTTCCACTGTGTGCTTTTTTGTTTGTTTGTTTGCAAGCAATCAAAATTCTTTAAGCTTCTTGGAGGATGGGATTTTCTAGAAACTGAAATTTTTAGGGGTGGTTGGGGTCTAAGCAATCCAGAGAAATATGAATGCAACCTCAGGGGAAAACATGAAAGGTGCTAAGGAGGAGGTAGAATAGTCCTATAAAGAAAAGGCACACACATACATGCACACACACCCTGAGACTCACACATATCTTGTTAAAAAACATTACAGCAAACTGGAGTTCTTAAATCCCCAGTGCATAGAGCTTTGGGAGGGTAATTCTGTTAACTTAAAGGGTAGTCCTCTGTAATGATTGCAGTTCTTGTGCATACTCAGCTACTGTGCTCTAATAATGTCTTACTGAGCTTGAGGATCTGTCAGGCAAAATATGCTGATCTTCTGTACCCTGGGAACTTTCTCCAAGTGAGGTCACACTGCTGCCCAGCTCAGTTCTAGGACTGCTCTGGTGATGCGATTTTATTCCATGTCCGGTGATTTAGAAAACACAGAGTTTTGAGTTTGGGTTCCTTCTAATGAACCATTAGTGGTTGTGGTGGGTTTCATTGATTTCTTCCTGATGATTTGTCTTCTCTTTAAAACTGGTGCTATTTGTGGTTTAGTGATATGTACTTGTAAGGATTTGGGTCTGATGTTTGGTCCATCAGCCAGATCATCTGCAGTTTGGGATTCTTGATAATCTAAGACCCAATGTCTGACCCCTTCTGACCTCATTCTGTACATGCTGTTTAGTTACAGTATGAGCTTGTTCCTTAAACGTTCCAACAGCCACTGGGCTTTCAACAAATGTAACTGAATGAAAGACAAATCTTTCATGTGCAGATTTGCCTGTCTAAAACACAGAGTTAAAAACACCTCTCATTACCTCCTTATAATTATATGCTTGGCCTCCTTTGAAGCCAAGGTATGGCTTTTCAAGCCAGTTGCCCTGTGATGTGAGAGGGCAGCACCTTTCTGAAGACGGTTCTCACTACTGCTACACCTTGTGCTGCTGAAAGCAGCAGGAGCTCTGCAGGTGAATGTGATTTCTCTGTAGCTGCCCAAGGCAGGGCCCTGTATCCTATGGTTGCTCAGGGGGACTCTTGGGCAGAAGATGCCTGCAGATCAGCTTTGTAGTGACCTCCACCATCCTGGTCTCAGCCATTTTTCCTTGGCACCATCCAGGCCGAGCTTATTGCAGCGAGAACCAAGATGTCCTCATCCTCAAGCATGCCTGCCTCATGCAAATAGAGTGAAGCCGGCTCATTTCCAGCATTTTCTTTCTGACATTAAATGTTTTTCTGGCAGTAGGTTTAATATTACTCTAGGCAAAACCCTAGGGTTTTACACAAATCATTTATCATTTGGATGTAATTCTCACTATTTAAGCACCTCCAGTTTCTACGTTATTGAATGAGACACTGTGGCCCTCACCCTTCCATCAGGATGGATTGGGTGAAGGGTCTTATCTAAAATTCCCAGTGTGCTCTAATTGTCAATCAACAATTCAAATTAAACAAGTGACCTCCACTACCTACAGGATAGACTTGGTGCAAGTCTAGTTTTAGTGTGAAAAGCAATTTCCATATAGACATAGACCATAAAGGGGGGCTCCTGTAAGGGTCTGAACAATAGGTCATTGTATGTGACTAGAAAAGTGGGGAGAAAAAAACAGAGAAATCTCCCTACGGGTGCAGCGTTTTTGGTTTTATAGAAAGAGAGAAAAACAACTCTTTTTGAATCAAATCATCAGGCACAAAAAACAAATGCTGCCAGAGTAATTATCCCTGGAAAAACTCAGTCCTGAGGGCTCTCCACGCCATAGGCTTCCTGATGCCACCTGCAGCTCATCCCAAGAAAGGGTTGGAGATGCATCAGCAGCCTTCGGCAAAGGGGAAACACCGTGCAGCAGGGCTGACTTGGCAAAGAGGCACCCCCAGAGGAATGCGAGGTGCAGCTTCTCTCCCTTTCCTTCTTGCCATGTGCTGAGAGCCCATGACCCCAGGATCTTTCTGCCATCCTTCCCCTCAGGTTGCTTAGACAAGGAACTTAACTGCACTTCAACTACTGAACAGTAGAATGGGGTCCTAATTGTAACCCTGTCATGGATTTTGAAGGATTTAATGAGACAATCCATGGGAAATGCTTAGCACACAGTATGCCCCCAAGTCAGTGAAGTTGCTTCCATTCCCAACCTCGGTCTTCAGTCCCTGGTCATCTCACAAGCAACTAAGGACTCAACATTAATTCAAGGGACAGATCTGATTGGAGGGGCCTCCAAGATGAGGGAAGGTCCTCTCGGCCACTAGGGGGCACTAACTACATGGAAAACAAGCACTGAATTTCGGGGACTCGCTCCACTGCCCTGCAATGTAAATCCTGTAACTCATTTAATTTTCTTGGAGCAAAGTTTGGGAATGGTTGATACAGATGGTGCTATTTCTGCTTGGGAAGGTGGTTACACTTACATGTCAAATGAAGAAACTTTTCTTAGCTCCTCCCTGTGACTCACCAGCTCCAGCTATTATGAACTCATACTTTAAAATATTTTTTTCTATTCAGCCCCATTTACTTTCAGTCCTCTTTCTTCTGTATTATCCAATTCCTGGAAAAATAGACAATATCCTTAGTTGTGTGGAAGAGGAAGAAGAGTTATGTAGAAGAAAGAAGCATCCTTACTGTAAAATGTTTCTGACTTTTTGAGCCAACCACGTCTGGATCAGATGTTTCCATCTAGAGTCATACCTTTTCATAGCCTTTTAAACCTGGCTCATGAGAGGAAAGAGAGAGTGCAATGTCCCTGAGATATCTAGGAAACCATGGAGAATTTCTTATCAGAATTAACCCCTATTGTTTTGAAAGTAACTAGATCCTAGGAAGCATGAGATGCCACGGGCTTCCCAGAACCCATAGCATGTGAGAAAGAACTGGAATACAGGGTGAGGTGTGATGAATCGAACTGCTTTTCCCAGAACACAGAATACAGCCAAGGTATGAAAGCTGTTCCCCAGAGGGGAAAAATGTACACTGGCCAATGAGGGTGCATCCAAGAGCCTGTAGGCTTTCTTGGGCATTGATTAAACCAATATGCCAGGCATCACCTGCTTGAGAATTACTAGAGATGTTTGTCAAACCCCCAGTCTCTGGAATTAGACTACCTTGATGTACATCTCAGAAATATGCAACTACTTTGAGGTGGTTTTACGTTTCCTAAAATTTAAGAACAATTGCTCTAGAAGATAATAATTCTACCTCCACTGACACTGGAAATACATGTAAGGATGGCTCTGCATGTCCTTCATCACAGCAAGTTGACATTTTCTAGAATCACTGAAAGGAATTATTGCTATAAAAAAATCCAATCCAACAATAAAGCCCCAGATGATCAGAATTGTTCATCCCGAAACTCTTCATGTCCCAGAATTGCACATGGTGTCTGGGACACTTGCTGGAGTGGATTCCTGTGATCGGTGACCTCCCAGTTTGTGTGCCGACAGGGCTTAGAGCTGCAGGCAATGCAGTTGCTACATGGTATCTCAGTGTCAAGAATCAACAGTTCCATGGAGCCAAGAGGGTGCAGGTTGGCAGTGGTGGGGTGGGGGGATCTGTTTGCAAGACGGTGTCATGGAGCCTTTCTGTGGCATTGAAGGAACAAAGATACAGGGGCACAAAGGACATGGCACTTTGTGCTGCTGGCACTGTTTCTACGTTGAGTGACCTCCCCAGGAAATCCCCACTGAAACACAAGGTGAGTTTTGCCAGATTTAAACAAGATAATTCCAATGAGTTTATCAGGAAGTGGAAATGGAGAGAACATTGGAAATCTGTTTTCAGACATCCCGTGTCCATTTCTGTTTCTGGAAACCACTTCGAGATGAACCTTGGACTCAGTTCATCTTCCCTTTGCTCTACATTCTCTGATTTCCAAGCAATAAAACCAACAGGGTTATATTTCTCTGGACAAGACCCTCACCTATCAGCAGAAACAGAAAAGCAAATCCTCCCTGAAACAGCAGCTTGGGGAAGTGGCCCATTGGATGCCTTTTTCTAGGGCTGTACTGTGAGAAAATGTCTTTCATTGCATCTACCCAATGCTCAAAGTTACTTCTCATTGAGAAGAAATCATAGATTTGACAAAATTGTGAGTGAACACTAAAGAACCTGTCTTCTGGAACGTACCTGTGAGGTGAAAGGAAAGGAACTTATGTTTGGTGTGTGGACTGGTGGGATGCAGGACAGGCTTCATCAGGGTGTGACTTGTGCCACTGCACAGGGGCCCATGCTCAGAAGAGCTTTGCACTTGGTTTAATGCCCTGATGGCACCATCCTGAAATTCTTTTTTCTTTTTTGTTTTTTGAGATAGAGTCTCATTCTGTCGCCCAGGCTGGAGTGCAGTGGTGCAGTCTTGGCTCACTGCAACCTCCGCCTCCTGGGTTCAAGCGATTCTCCTGCCTCAGCCTCTGGACTTGCTGGGACTGCAGGCCTGCATCATCATGCCCAGCTAGTTTTAGTATTTTTAGTAGAGACGGGGTTTTGCCATGTTGCTCAGGCTGGTCTCAAACTCCTGACCTCAAGTGATCCGCCTGCCTTGGCCTCCCAAAGTGCTGGGATTACAGGTATGAGCCACTGCGCCCAGCTGGCCATCCTGAAATTCTTAATACTGTGTAAACAAGGGTCCTGAATTTTCATTTTGTCCTGGGCTCCACAAATTACACAGCTTGTCCTGGTAGGACTGCATGGTGGGATTTGGAGAGCTCTGGATTTAAAATTAGGCAGTCTTGGATCAGATCCCGCTCTTCTACTTAGTAACTGTCATCTTAGACAAGTGATAGCATCCTCCCTCCCAGCCTGAGTTCTCTCATCTACAAAACAGAATTACTAAACCTTTCTGGTGGGATTGTTGTTAATACTGAGTGAGTTCACCTGGCATATACAGCTAGCCTTGACCCTGGCATGAAGTCAGTAAATGCAGATAATTTGTACTCAATTTAAGTAAATTGTATGTCGTTCTTGAAATATACGTGACCTGCAATTTAATATAATAAAATATGTATTTCTTGAGTTGCTCTTACATGTACTATGCAAAAGTTCATATTTACAATGCATTATCATGGCTAAATCATAAATATGGGAAAGTCAGTTAAATAAGACTTTAAAAGAAGAACCCAAGTCTAGTCACCTAACACTTACGAGGCATTTCTCATTGAGAAACCGGATTATCTTTTATAGCCTCTGGAGACTCAGAGCCTATCCCAGGTTCCTACGCATCCAAGAACAAATGTGTCCTGAGCAGATGAATGAAAGAGTAAGTGGACCCCTCAGGAAAAGAGCGTTTTTAACACCCTGAATTAACCTCTCAATATTCTTCTAACAAGAAAAAGTGTTAGGACACTGGGGCCTTAACATTAGCTTTCCTACTCACTGAGTGATCTTGACAAGTTACCTAAACTTTTATTTATGTATTTATTTTTGAGACAGGATCTCACTCAGGTTGTCAACAATCGAGGGTCATAGGTTCTTCACCCAGGCTGGAGTGCAGTGGCAGGATCATAGATCACTGCAGCCTCGACCTCCCTGAGCTCAGGTGATCCTCCCACATCAGCCGCCCAAGTAGCTGGGACTACAGGGACACCCCACCATGCCGAGCTAATTTTCTTTTTTTTTGGAGATGGGTCTTTGCCATATTGCCCACACTGGTCTCAAACTCCTGGGCTTAAGTGATCCATTCACCTTGGCCTCCCAAAGTGATGGGATTATAGGCATGAGCTACTGTGCCTGGCCATCCTAAACATTTGGACTTCAGATTCGTTATTTGTGAAATGGAAAGTGAAGTCATCATAAAATCTCTTTCACCGTATTGGAAGGAAGATTAAATAAACTTATAATAGGTGAACACTTTTTGTAAACTCTACAGTGGTGTACAAATGGGATGTGTTAACTTTATATACTGTTGTTGGCAGTCCAGTGATTCCCAAAAGGTGACCAGGGAACCCTAGCTCCTCAGGGATAACAAGCAAAGCCAGTATCTTTTTCAGCCTCAGAACTTACCAGAGCCTTTGATGTGCTAATGAGCACTGGAACACTCTGTAAAAGAGGAGCATGGTTTGTGGCATTTCCCAAATACATTTGTCCAGAATCTTTTGTCAGAGAACTCCTTAAAGGATTCGTGTTTTACTGGGGCACCCACTGGAAAACACTGGGCTATCATGTGGACTGGGCCTACATGGGTTCATTTGGTAGACATGGTGCCCTGCTCACCCATCCTCTTCAGCCTCTCTCCCTCGTCATGCAGGCAGTGCTTTCCTGAAGAGTAGCAATGAGGAGATGGGAGAAAGTAGATTATCTGTTTCTTAACTGGCTCTTTACCTCTCAAATAACCTTCCTCTTTGGGGCATTTTTGCACAGTTCTCTCTAGATTTAATGCATTGAGGGCAAAATAATTAACCCAAGACTGATTGCCATAGTTATTATTATTGTTCTCCTCCTCCTCGTCCTCCTCCTTTTCCTCCTCTTTCCTCTTTCTCTTCTCCTCCTCCACCTCCTCCAACTTCTCCTCCTACTCCTGCTCCTGCTCCTGCTCCTGCTCCTTCTTCATCTCTGTCTTTTTCTTCTCCTCTTCCTCCCACTTCTTTTTTTTCAACTCAACTATGTGATGATTTCTTCTTTTACAACAATTTTATTGTCATAGTTTGGCATAGTTTACACATTTTCAATGAAATATAAACCCTAAAATTTAAAATATTGCTCTAAGAATTTTTAAAAATAGAGTTATCTTTAAGTGCAAAGGGGCATATTATTCAAATTCAATTTTGAAGTTTATGTTTGTACCTTTCCTGGGGTTAGGGGCCGTTTTAGAACATGGTAATCATGGACAGTATCTGATGGTACTGATGGCCATTTCAATAGCTGTTAGCTGCAAATTCAACAAGTATAGGATACCTGTCTCCTTCTTGGGACTTTCATGGCATACCCCTTTTCCCAATAATGCTGTGTGGTAAAAAATAATAGTAATAATAATGCTGTGAGGTTCAGAGAGACTGAATAACTATCAAAAGTCATGTAAAAAAGATATATGACAGAGCTACTATTTGAACAAAGGTTTTCAGACTCCCAGGTATTCCCTGCAAAGAGAAGGTATGAGGAACAACCCCCTTTGTCTCTGTGACCCCACAGCAGCCTCTGGGCCCCCACTTTCTGATTCTTCCTCCTGTTCCTTTTTGTCTTTGATCTGCTTCTATTTCTCCTCTCCCTTTTCCTCTTGTCTTTTATCTGATCCATGCCAATCGTGCTCTCCAAAATGAAGAACCTATGATCCCTCGATTGTTGACAACCTGAGAACATTTCTTGCCCTACCCAGGACAGAAGGAAATGACATAAAAACATTTTATTCATTGGGTGAAATGGGATTATTTTTGAGCTGCTCTGTTCAACATCAGTGAGGCTGCTCAATAAAGAGAAGAGGAAACCTGGCATAAAAGAAGAAACTGGGCTTCAGCTTTGCATGCATATACATGTTTATTGCAGCACTATTTACAATAGCTGCAAAGACATAGAATAAACCCAGATGCCCATCAATGGTGGATTGGATAAAGAAAATATGGCACAATACACCACGGAATACTATGCAGCCATAAAAAAAGAAAATTATGTCCTTTGCACCAACATGGGTGCAGCTGGAGGCCATTCTCCTAAGTGAATTAGTGCAGAAACAGAAAACCAAATACCACATGTTCTTACTTATAAATGAGAGCTAAACATTGGGTACCCATTGATATAATGACAGGAAGAACAGACACTGGGGACTCCAAACATGGGGAGGGAGGGAGGAGAGTAAGGACTGATAAACTACCAATTGAGTACTATGTTTACTCCTTGGGTGACATGTTCAATTGAAGCCAAAACCTTAACATCATATCCATATAACAAATCTACACATGTACCCCCAGAACTAATATTTAAAAAAAAATAAGAAACATTTCCTCCCAGAGACAGTGTCCTAATGTGGTTTTATCAGAGTCGGTTCTTCCTGATGGGAGATAATAAATAATGGCATCTTATCCAGAAGACTTCATCAAGTACCTGAAGTTTACTGTGGGAACATCTGGGCTGTAGCCCCTCTTTCCAAGGAGCTCTGGGATCAACTTCTGATACTGAGAAGCGTGAAGTTCGAATTCAACTTTAGCCTTGTTATGCTTGTGTGTGCACTTTCACACTTATTGTTAAGGGATTCGTGAGTGGCTGAGGAGAGGAGACACAGAAGACTCCCTTTCTTTGTAATGTACAAAAAACCATAGAGAATCAGTAAATGCAGATGAATGGGAATATAAAGCACTTACTGTTCTTATGGTTCAAAGGTTTTAGAACAGGCACATCCACCTTTACTCAGCCACAACCAAGAAGACTGGAATTCAGAAGCACACTCGACCTCTAAGCCTGCCTTTCTCATCATGCTGTCTCACACTTCTCCCTGGATAAATAAAGGCGACCTGTGCCCTAGCATTGATAATGATGCTGGGGACAAAGTCAAGCTCCGACAGTGTTGGGACAGTCTCTGGAGTCTGCCTGGGCCCTGGCGCCTGAAATGGCCTGGCTGGTCCTTAGGCCGGGCCACCTTGCCTGCCTGTTTTCTGGTTTCTTTCCCTCCTGGGCCATCTGTTTTTCACCTGCCTGATGGCTGCAGTCTGCTTTCCATCTGGTCATCGTTCCAAAAACATGGGAAGCAGAATATGACAAATGGTGATAAATGGAAAGAAAGGAGTCACAAAGGTTTCAGCATTGATCATCTACAGATTTACCAGCAATTATAAAATTTGGCTCCTTCTTATTCATTTTCATCTGCATGCCAAAAGCAATCGATTGTAGTAAAGACCCGCATTCTTTGTATATTTTACTTGCCAAGTCAGTTGGAGTCCAGATGGTGACACTGACCTTTGCAGAGTTCCTCATTCTTCCCAGGAAATGTACATTCGAGGAAAAGTCAAGCCTCTTACCACTTTAGTGGTACCATTAAGAGGGTGGTTGGGGAACCTGGATTATTTTAAATGCATACACACACACACACCAAGCCTGGAACATGCTGCTTGCTCTTATCATCAAGAGTGTTATAATTTTGGGCTGGCTGGAAAGCAAAAGCTCCAAGTTAGAAAGCAATCTGTTCCACCCCTGCCCCCTCACCCTCCCTGAAGCCAGACGGCTGTAGTGCAGCTTTCTCCTCTTCAGACACACACCGGGTTGGAGCCTGTTAAATTGCATCGGCACTGACTGGACCTCACAGAGGCCCATGTTCTGTGCCCCTCCGGGAACCCTCATTGGCTTTTGGATACTTTCCTTGCTACTCCGAGTTCGCCAAATGCTGTGATAGACCCTTGTAAGGTCACAAGAGTGCAGCAATGAGAGAAAAAAAAAAGAAGCCGTGATTCTAAAACTGAACCACACTCCTACATTATCAGGATTTTTCCATTTTCCAGTGAGAGTGGAATAGTGAAGACTTTCTGCCCTGGAGCCTGATTCCTTTCCATGGATCTTAACAACAGGGGGAAATAGTAGACCCTGCACCTGCAGGAGGAGGAGGGTCTGGGGAAAGACAAAGCTGGGATTAACCTCATGCTACTAGTTATAAAGAACGATTTGGAAGGATCAGTATCACCCAAATTAGCTATTTGCCAAACACTGAATATCTATCAACTGATAACCACCCTCTTATTATTGAAATAATTTTGTTTTCATAAATCCAGTTCTAATTCAAGAAGATGCCGTTTCATGTGAACTCCATCAGATTACAGCTCTCCAGGCACAAGGGGTCGCTGGCTAAGAATCAAAGCACATGTCCAGATTTCCTCCTTCTCACTTTTCTTCTTGGTTGCTTATAGATGCTAAATTCTCCTTCCTTCCTTCTCCATTCTGTGGCTTTAGGGATTTAGAAGAACAAGAGCTAAATCCTTACTTTGTGTCAGGGTCCGTAACAAAGGCTTCACACGTCTTAACATGTTGAGTCCTCAGAGCAAAGGCATGGAGAGGTATATACTATTATCATCCCCATTTTACATATGAGGACATCAGGGCACAGATAGGTTAACTTGCCCAAGGTCACAGGCTAGTATGTGTGGGTTTGAACCAAGGCCATGGAGCTCCAGGATTTGTGCTCCTAAACATGTTGCTGTGGTCCCCCTTAGAATGTAGAGCAAGAGTTCTCAGCTGGGGGTGATTTTGCATTTGGCAGGGGCCCTCTACTTTAGCACTGTCTGGAGACATTGTTGGTTGTCACAGGTGGAGAAGCACTCCTGGAATCTCGTGAGTGGAGGCCAGGCTGGAGATGCTGCTAAACATCCTCTAATGTACAGGGCAGCTCCCCTCAGCATAGAACTCTCCTCCCTCAACTGTCAATAATGCTGACATTGAAAAAAACCCTGATGAAAAGAAATCACCGGACACATACACAGAAATGTACACAGATGTGTAAATAGTAAATCAATCAATCTATCTCTATTGATCCACCTATCTAGCTAGCTACCTATGTCTTCCTCCTGCTCCCAGAAGACAGCTAAAAGGTTTACTCTTTTGAAAGGGCCTTTAAAGTATTCACTATTTTGAAAGCTTTTAATAGTAATTTTCATATAAGAGTTATAGAGCAAAGTGATTTACAAGTTATTGTTCCTTGAAAATATAGTGGTGTGTGTGTGTAGTAGGGGTGGCTCCCACTTTAGTTCCTGTGGACTTTCCCTTTGGCTGTGGAAAGTCCAGGTCATTCCCTAAGACCTTGTACCTGTGATTTTGTCTCCACTTGGCCTTTGAGAAAAAAGCTGGGCCAGGACAGGTCATCTGGCCAACGCCAAGTTCTCAGTCATTTTAATTCTAATTACATCCAGCTTATATTACACATTATGTTAATATCACACTCCATCATGTTATAGCAATATACATTATGTAATATATTAATAGACATTACCTATTCTGTTATTAGCACATGACATTAATACACCTTATATTAACACACATTAAATATTACATCAATACACATTACATGCTACATTGACAGCACATTACAAATTACATTAATAACACATTGCAAATTACACTAATGCATACTACATATCACAGTGATGCACACTACCTATCACATTAGTAACACCTTCCATATTACATGATTAACACATTACATCTTATATTTATACACATTATATATTACATTCATAATGCACTCGATATTACATAACACATTACATCCATAACATATTACATGTTATATGTGCATAATACATATTGCATACATATTAAATATTATATATATTATGTGTTACATGTTGCATTAATAACACATTCCATATAATGTAATTATATGGAATATATGATTAACACATTACACATTGCATTAATGCACATTACACATTATATTAATAAGTACATCCTGATGCCTGGTTGAAGGAAGCTCATTCTTTCTGGAGTCCCCAACTCTAATATTCCTGGTCACCTCCAGTCCTAGTTGTCACCTGCAGCTGATCTAGACAACGCTGGTTTCTCAAAGAGCTGACAGTTCCCCCAAGGGCAGCTCCCTCCCAGGCCAGCACAGGCCCCTTGGCTGCCTGGGAAGTTCTCCATGTTCTTCACCCCAGCATGCTTCACGGCCCACAGACATCCCCTTTGTGCTGTGCTTACCCAGTGGGGTCCTGGTCCTTTGGGGTCACCCCCACAGCTGCTCTACTACAGCCCACATGGCTGACCAGGGAGACAGGTGAAGCGATGTCAGTGCTTGACAACTCACACGGCCCAGTGAGCCATTCCTCAATGCTCATCAGCTCCCACAAGTAACAGGCTCTGGCTGAGTGAAGGAGATGGTGCAGGTGCAGGTCAAGACAGGGTCACTGCCCTTCTGGAGCTTGGGTCTAGCAGGAGAGTGGAGTAGAGGTAAGACTTTAATTAAAAGACCCATTGATAACTTGGAATTAATGGTGATGTGCTGTTATATCTAGCTGTGAGGAAAAAGATCATTTGGTTTCAGTTCTTAGACCTGGGTGCTGGGCTTGGGGAAGCTTGTCCAACTCCTCTTTCCCTCCAGGTGAGTTCTGTCTTGAGGCCTCTTTCATTTGTTCCCCCTGCTCTGTGGTTTCTAGGTGCATTGCCCATCCTTCAGAGAGCTCTGTGTGAATCCATAAAAGGTGCTTAAAGCTTTTCACTCCATGAAGCCTCATCTGTCTCATGAAAGCAATAAATGTAAGTGGACATTTGGGAGGAGATGTTTGCTTTGCATGCTCATAACTGGATGGCTCATTTGGATGGAGATTGCCTCAGACATCCATGTAAGTCCTCCATCCTAGTAGACAGCAAACTACTGCAGCACGAACCATATTACATTACTAACACACTACAAATTATACTGATACACACTACATATCACAATAATTCACATTACATATTACATTAGTAACATCCTCCATATTACATGATTAACTCATTACACCTTATATGAGCTGGTTTGTGCTGCTCCCTATGTAAGCACCCTCTGTAATTCCATCAGGATCTCAAAGGTCTGGAGCTCAGGTTCAGCCACAGTACCTGCAATGCAATGAAATTAATGGTATTATGATATAATGATATGATAATATTAATGCAGGCTGTTGTGCAGTACACCTACTAAGGTTCTGGGAAATAGAATCCACAAGACATGATATACACCTTATCCTTCCTTTTCCTCCAAAACACTGCCACGATCTGTCAACACCATCATTTAACAGATGTTGAAAGAAAGACTCTAAAAAATAACTTGCCCAAGGCCAGTCAGTGAGTTGGCTGCAAACTCTCTGTCTTTCCCCATTTCTTCCTTTTCTCTATTCCACATAGTATTTAAGTCATCACCTCCTGTTCACCCCACAGTGCTCAGCTCTGCCACCCCTCACTCACTGGAGCACCAGTGCTCAGGTCACCCACTATGCCTACCTTGCACATCCCACCTCTGGCTGCACCCACAGGCTCACGCTAGGCAGGGAAGGGCAGGTAAGGGCATCAGGCATTGTGCCCTTCCACAGCCAGGCTCATGGAGGGCTTTCTGAGCAGAGATTCTAATTCTGCCAGCTGACCTGGTAGAAGCCCCCAGGCTGCAGCCCTGTTCTGCCCACTTCCACTCCCATGCATAGGGACATCCACAACATCCACACTCCAGGTAACTGGATCCACCTCCCCACTGCAGCATTTCAGAAGATGCTAAGTGCAGGATGAACCACACACTTCCTTCTCCAAACTAGGCCACTTTTGAGAGTAAAAGAGGCATTATTAATAACTGAGACAACAGGTGGATGCTGGACATATGTCATTCACCCTGTTTGACAAACTCCTGTCGCCTCTCACCAGCAGAGGAGGCTGTGAGACCAGAAGACTTGGAAGGAAGTGGCAGGCACTGATTGTTTCTAAGGGAGCTGGGTTGGATCCTGGTTTTGTGTGGTTGGGAGGCTGGCACCTGGCAGTCCCCTCAAGCCAAGCATGATGTAGTGGGAGTAGGTTATCTTTCTTCTCACTGCCTTAGTGTCCTCAGGATTGCCTTGGGGCCACTTTTCTTGTCATCAGGAAGTGAGCAGGACCACAGCTGATGACCCTCAGCCTGTCATTTTGGTGCAATCCAGGGTTTAACTGGCCGGGGAGTAAAGGGGACTGTTGCACCATTCCAGGCTGGCTGAGCCTTGTATCTCACCTCCCCACATCTCTGTATCCCTGGGGCTAAATGGGGCTGTTTCCATGCTCCTTCTAGAAGCTTCTCCAGCACCAGCCTTCCCCCAAACCAGAACAAGAGCATTGATCTATACCCAAGAGGAGCAGGAATCAGCAGAAACACAATGGAAGAAACTGATATGCCATCTAGTGGAAACACAGAAAGCCTCAAATGAAAACCTCAGCCAAAATGAGGCCACTCAACCAGTGTCCAGTGAATCAAGTTTCTGACAAAAGTCAGCTAAATCAAACACCTCTGTGTTTCACCCTTTTTGATGGCAACGCCATAAATGTGACTGCTGCTCAGAAAGCCAAGTAAAGAAAATATAATGGGGCTGCTATTGGCTCATTCCGAATCAGGCATTTTCTCTCAGGTCAGCATTTGGGATCAGAATTTTGATTACATAATATTGTCGAAGGCAACAGAAAAGGACCATTGACTCACAGGGTGTTACAGCTGATAAAGGACTTCAGAATTAATCAACAAACATTGAGGCAACATTAACTAAAGGTCAAGAACTATTCTAACCACCTTATAAATATTTATTCACTTAATTCTCACAGCAGCCCTATATATAAGCACTAGCATTATCTCCACTTGACAGATAAGGAAACTGAGGCATGAAAAAGTTAAGAAACGTTCTCAAGGACACACAGCTGAGATAAGGCTTCGCACCCGTTTGGTTAGGCTCGGAAGCCACTGCACCATGCCCAAGGTCACAGAGCAAGGAGTCCAAGCAGTATTTCCCTTACTCAGAGATGTGAATAGCCAGAAACACTTAGGATGTTTGGTTTTACAACCCACAACCTCCTCCCCCACCTTCCCCAAAAGATAAACTATTTTCTTTTTTTCTGGAACTTACCTAACATAACATAATCTACATAAATCTACAAAATAATGTTGTTCATGAGAAAGGCATATTCGATTCAAGCTTATCCACCTTAAATTGCTTCCGCATAACCAACCTAGACGTATACAGAGTCCCTTCTGTTAGTTCCTTTGATGGATTTTTGCTTTTTTTCTCCTGAAAGTAAAAAGCAGGAACATATACTGTGATTTATTAGGTTTTGCATCTGTGACAAGGAATGCAGTCCTGGAGAGGGCGGTAATTAGCTAATGCTTCTGGAATGCTGCTTCCTTCCCACCAGCCCCTGGAGGTCAGCAGGCCAGGGGCGAAGGCAGCTTTGTCCTGCCCCTATGGGAGGTTGTGTTTCTCGACCCAGTGTCTTGAGTTTGCTTCGGGGCCGGCATCTATGGAGAGCAGGGAGCATTTGCACTCCTTGGGGAAGAGGCATGAGGAGGGGCAGCGGTGTCCTAAGCTCCTAGTGACTCAGTCTATTCTTGACCTGCCATCACAGGGATGAGTTTGGCCTGAATGAAAGTCACACACCCTGAGCAGGCTCTGAGGTTTGGTTTAGTCCACAGTTTTTCAACCTCAGGACTATTGAAGTTTTGTCGTGGGGGCTACTGGATGCACTGTGAAATGTTAGCAGCATCCCTGACCCTCCACCACTAGATGCCAGTAATGGCTGTAACTGTAATAGGTTCGCTGCCTGATGGGCAGCCAGCAAGTCAGTACACCGAGACAGCCAGTTGCAGCAGAGAAAGAGGGTTCATTGCAGAGCCACTGAATAAGACGGGAGGAAACCTCAAATTTGTCTCCCCAAGGAGTTTTAGGGTTAGGGTTTTTAAGGGTTTTAGAGTTGACCAAAGTGTGGAGATCAGTGGTTGATCGAAGAGTGCAGGGTGAAGGCATTGGACAAGAAGATGAAGACGCTGTATTCTCATACTGATCCGGTTCCTCTGTGAGGTGAGGGTCTTCTAGCTGGTTGGTGTGAGCTGTTCCACTGGAATTCAGGATCTGAAAAGCATCTTAAGCAATTTTTTTTTTTTTTTTTTGAGACGGAGTCTCACTCTGTCATCCAGGCTAGAGTGCAGTGGTGCGATCTCGGCTCCCTGCAAGCTCCACCTCCCGGGTTGACGCCATTCTCCTGCTTCAGCCTCCCGAGTAGCTGGGACTACAGGCACCCACCACCACGCCCAGCTAATTTTTTGTATTTTTAGTAGAGACGGGGTTTCACTGTGTTAGCCAGGATGGTCTCGATCTCCTGACCTCATGATCAGCCCGCCTCGGCCTCCCAAAGTGCTGGGATTACAGGCGTGAGCCACTGTGCCTGGCCACATCTTAAGCAATTTTTAAGCAAAAGCCTTGTGATTCTAACCTCAGAGATGCTATCTATAAGAACAACAGGGATACAGATGGTCAGTGTCTAGGCCTACCTGACTTTCTGTTACAAGGAAGTGGGCCGAAGTGCAGCCTGATTAATGCTTAATTATAACTATATTTCTGTACAGAATTCTTGTTAAGAATTATTGGGCCCAGGATTGACCTAATTTTCCCAAATTATTTAAGATTAATTATAACATGGCCTCTCAGATTGGTTCAAGGGTGGAGTGAGGGGGACCATGCCATTTGGGAAGAGCCATTCAGACATGTCTAATAAGTAAACATTGCTTTTCTCTACCTTACCCAATATTCTTTACAGATTTCAGAAACAGCCTAAAACAACATTCCACACATTGAATGCATATACTAGTTCACAGTGAGGCCCTAGAGTACTGGAAGCAAAGCTGGGAAAAATTAAAATTCTAAATCTTCTACACAGTAAATGCAAACATGAACTGGACACTCCTCATTTCTTCCATATTTCCTTTTCTACCATCTTTAACCTATTCTCAGCCTCAGATGGACTGACGCATTAAAGCCCCAGAGTGTGGATAATTTATGGAACTTGAAAAATGCATGTCTGGGAGCCATGGAGAGAGGGGGAAAGGGCAGTCCCAATCAGACCCTCAGTCTCCTCTTTGTCTTTCATGTACTCTCTAATGTCTACTCCATTGAGTGTACTCTTGGTACCCAACTCCTTTAATGGGAGAAGCTTTCAGCTGTTGCTCAGGGTATTGCTGCTCATATGCACTAAAGCCATTGAGCACACTATCCAGGGGACCCTCACCAGCCCTCTTGGATATTTGCACTATTGGTGGTCCTGAGGTGACCTCAAGGATGAGTCATAGGAGTTAGTCCATCTTTCAAAGGGAGTGTCTGTTCCCTCTGCTGGGAGATCGTGTGTTATTTGATGCAAATTTTCAATACAAACCCACTTTAAATACAGAAGACATCCCAGATGGAAAGGAAAAACCTTTTCAGACAGCTATTCTTCAATTTGGTTTCTGGAGACATAATTTTCTTCGATGGTAGGCAGAATTCTAAGATGACTTGCGCCTTGAATAATCCCTTCCTCTTGAGTAGGGGCAAGAGCTGTGGATATGATGGGATCTCATTTTGTGTTATAATGTATGGCAAAAGGGACTTCTGCAGATGCAATTAAGGTCTCTTAACAGATGAGTTAAGGTAAAGGGAGACTGCCCCGGTTGGGCCTTATCTAATCAGGTGAATTCTTATGGTCTTAAAGTCTGAGACAGAAGTCAGAGAGAGGCATGTTCCTGCTGGCCTGGAAGAAGAAAGCAGCCACAGTAGCTAGAACCAAAGAGTGGTCTGAGAGCTGAAAGCAGCCTCAGCTCAGGAGCCAGCAAGAAAATGGGGACCTCAGTGCTACAATCACAAGGAACTGAATTCTGCCAGCAACCAGAGAGCTGGAAGAGGACCCTAAGCCTCAGATGACCTTCCAGCGCTGGCTCAATAACTTATGTTGTTTTAAGTCACTAGGTCTATACGTAATTTGTTATCTGGCAATAGAAAATCAATACACCTTCATTTTATTTTGTTGCTAAATTGGATATTCACTGTATTTTCTTATTTGCTTTGTTCTTGATGCTCTGGCATCTAGGGCCTTGTTGACAGGAAGAAACTGCCCTTCCCAAGGCTTTACTATCCCAAAGATTGTAAAGGACTTGCCCTGGAGCATGCTTTTCATATGAAAACTAACCAATCCAGAGGCCTTACTTTGAACCACCTTCTTTCTCTGGCTCTTACACTTCAGGAGGTAATGTTCCTCTGCTCTGATCATCTCAGGACCAGGTACCAGACAGCTAGAGACAGCCCCTATACCCTGGAGCCTACCAAAATTACTTGATCTAGCAGATCATACACCTACCTAGTCTGTTTACCCTGCCTCACCTGTTCCTTCCCATGAAAACCACAATAAAGATGTCCACCTCTGCTTTCCCCATTTCCCCACTCTGCTTCCTTATAAACTTTGGTCCTTCCATTTGTAGCCTCTCCTCTTGGGAACTGTGAATAACAAACTATCTTGTCAGTAACAGTCATCATCTGATTTGTTGGCCTCACCATACTGGAATAATAATAAAAACTATTTAAAACAAACTGTTAAGGTCGTTTTGCTTATACATTTCTTCTCTACGTGTTCTACTCAGATCCTCCCAAACTTCAGAAGTGTCAAAAAATACTAAATGCAGATTATTAAATCTTGACCTTAATTAGGTTCCATTGCGAATTTTTTAAATAAAAAGATTGTTTTAGTATTAAAAACATTCTTCACAAGGGATAACAAACACATCTTGGCTTTTGTCCCTTCTTACAGATTTTTAGCGTAAGCTGAAAGGAAAATAAAACTATGGGAAAGATTTTGCCAGACAAAACAGAACAATAGGCAGAGTTCCATGTAAAATGCCTGATTGGTGCAGGCAGCCAGTATCCTCTAATGGAAAAATTCACAAATGTAACAAAAATAAATGGTGCATCATACATTATGTTTGTCAATACTTTTGTGATGATTTATGCTAGAATGGTGATCCAGAGATTGCCTAATTTTATGTCCTATGCTTTAAGACCAGCCGCCCATACTTTCCTGAATGTCTGAAGAGCTTACAAAAGGGCTTTTGCTTTGTTTTACTCAAAGAAAAGTGAACTCCTTCTCTTACTAATGATTTGAGCATTTTCCTCTCAGGAAACAAATAATATTTAAGCAAGTGATTTAGCATGACACTATTTTTTGCTTCTAATGTAAAAGGCCTATTACTTACAAAGAAAAACTAGATATTTATAAACAAATTATTTTGTTAATAATGTGCTGTTCCTTTACACATCTTATTATCTTGTATTAATAGCTCTAGCCATATTGACATTTTTAGTTTTATCTATACATGATATTTTCTCTAAGAGGCAGATTTTAGAGGCCAGTCAAGCATTTGGATATAATTTTGTGCAAGGAGTTTTTTTAATTTACAAATAATGGTATCACATACCTGAGCATCTGCAAATAAATTGGTAACTGCTATAGTTACAAATAAACATACACTCATGTATGCACACACAACCATGATCATAAACACATTCCTGTGCCTCTCCCTTTTCTATGCACACCTCATACATATAGGGGGTACGTATGTGTATACCTGTGTGTGTGTGCGTGCATGTTTTTAATACTAAAACGATCTTTTTATTTAAAAAATTTGCAATGGAACCTAATTAAGGCCAAGATTTAATAATCTGCATTTAGTATTTTTTGACACTTCTGAAGTTTGGGAGGATCTGAGTAGAACACATAGAGAAGAAATGTATAAGCAAAATGACCCTAAGAGTTTGTTTTAAATAGGTTTTATTATGTTTGTGTGTGATACTCTTATCAACTAAATGGGCAGTAGATTTGTATTATGGCAAACATATCACTTTAGAATTTGACATGCCTGTGACTGACACCCACACTACAGCATACTTACTTCATCATTGTAACTTTGGATAGTTTAACATATTTGGACGTTCATTTATTTTTACAACAGGAAGAATAATTCCTATCTCACCAAGTTACTAAGACGGTTAAATTTGGCTCCACCTGCCTGAAATCCTTTTTCTCCTGACCATCCACACTGATGTCTTCTTGTCCTTTGAATGTCGCTCACTGTTTTAGAAAGGATAACCCTGACTAATTAGCTAACATAGCCATCTAATGACTGTTATATCCCTTGATTCATAGCACTTGTTTATGTCTGCTTTGATCATATTCATTTCATTAAATATATATCTTACTCCCTCTGTAAGAGAACAAATGCTGTGAGAACAGGACCTTGTTTGACGTGTTCATTATTCTAGCATCCAGTGCCTGAAAACATGCCTGACACATAGTAGTCACTTGATCAATATTTGTATGAAGGAAAGAAGGAAGGAAGGAAGGAATAAAAGGAAGAAGAGGGGTTTGGTGGGAGGGAGAAAGGGAGGGAAGGACAAAGGAGTGTGAAAAAGAGGGATGAAGGGAGGCAGGAAGAAGTTTAAATGTCCAACACAATGACTAACACATTACATAGGCACTCAATATACTTCAGTTTTCTATTTTATAACCTGTGAATTTTGGTAAGTTTCTTAAACTCTTTAGGCCTCGCTTATCTTATCTGTAATAATGGTACATGCAGTACCATCCATTAGGATTGTTTTAAGGAATAAATGGAAAACAAAGAAATAAATGCAGAGTATATTGCACTGTGCAGAACTATATACTCATTAAATATTACATATTAATATTTTTGTTACTTCCCCCAAATGATATCATCGGACACAAACTTCTGAGTTCAATTAGAATTTATAACTTATGGATATGAATTTGTTCAAATAGTGTTATATTTCCTTTTATAAAAATAACCATTTGAGATATATGAAACTTGAACTCTTGGCCTCAAGTGGTTCTCCTGCCTCAGCCTCCCAAAATGCTGAAATTACAGGCATGAGCCACTATGCCTGGCCATTTGTGATGTAATTAATAAGCAATCAAGAAATACTTAACTGTACTTATAATTATTAAGTAAATGTGACCAAAGTTAAACTTTAATACAAGGAATGTGTGAGCCCTTAACTGAAAATTATAATCCCTTTGCTTGTTTGATGGCTGAATCAAATAAACCATAAGAAAACCACTAGAAAATTATACTTGTTTTCAATACATCCTTATACTTCTGAATAGATAAAGAAGCCACCTTAAGTTTTAATTAAGAACAGTTTTTCTGACCCCAAACAAGAATAAAACAATAAGGTAAAGTGCCACCAGAAAATGAAAACGTGAGTAATGACTTTCTTTTCATTGCCTGATGGGTATAGAGGGTTATTTTTTCCCGTACAGCATAGTTTAATTTTTTTTCATTTCTTATAATGAAATTACTGAGGTACTTTAATGAAGATTTCCTGCAAAATAGATTAAAACTTACAAAGTGATACAAGATTTGTGCTTTCAGCCAGAAATTGTCTTTTAATTGGCCAGTACAAAGACAAGAGAAGCTAAGGGAAATGGAATACCATTTGTGTCATTTCCATCACACCATTTCTTATTCTCAGCACTTACTGAGTGTGTAACTGCTGAGAGATTTGCCAGGTGTTCACTCACAGATTGATAGCTCCATGTATAATTCCAAATGATAGAGATGGAGTGTTGTGTCCTCTGATAGCAGAAGCAGCAGCCACTGCCTTCCCCACAAACCTGCCATGAAGAAATCAGTGGGGATTGGATTTTGCCGTGACCTGGATAAAAGGACACTTCATCACAGCAACAGCCTGCTGGGAGAGGAGGGAATAGACCCTGCTCTTGCTGCTGCAGATGCCTGCAAAGGATCTTTACTTGGAGGGGTCTTGGAGCTCCTTTCTCCGCAGCTACACCAAGTGGCCAGGTATATGTGCACATATATAGTAGCCACCTGCTTTCACTGTTGCATGTTACACAATGAATCTCACCATGGGAGTGAAGATGCTTCTGGTTCTTCAAAGTGAGACAGGAAGAGGAAGAAGAAGAAGAGGAGGAAGAAGAGGAAGAAGAAGGAGGAGGAGGGAAGAGAAGAAGGAGGACGAGGAGGAGGAGGCGGTGGCAGTGGCGGCGGCAGTGGCAGTGGAGGAGGAGGAGGGGGAGGAGGAGGGGGAGGAGGAGGGGGTGGAGGAGGAAGAAGAAGATGGAAGAAGAAGAAAGAAGAAGAAGAAAGAAGGAAGAAGAAGAAGGAAGAAGAAGAAGAAAGAAGAAGAAGGAAGAAGAAGAAAGAAGAAGAATACTGTTTGGTGGGAGCTATATTCCAGGCTCCATAGCTGGTTACTCCAAGTGAAGAAAATGCGGCTTCAAGAGGTTGTGAGGCTTACGTGGCAGGATGAAGGAAGTGAGGGTATGGGCATGTATGTGATGTAGCAGCAGCAGCTTGTCCCAGTGGGAAAACCTCACCCTGAGAGGTCATGGGAAATCCCGAGAACCACATAGCACTTCCCATCCTCCATCTTTCCTTTCAGTACAGTTCCCCACAATCTCTACTACCACCCCCACCCTCTGCACCAGGCTCTTATCTACGTTTTTTGGAAAGAAGACCATCAGTTTAACAAATGAGCATAAAACAAGACTCTCACAGCTGGAGCCTCTCCCACAGTTTGCACTTTCTCCTGAGAGACTCTTTGATTTCTCCTGCCATTGTCTTGGGGCCATCCCAGTGGTTCTTCAGACATGCCTGAATATGTCTACATTCCACCAGCAAATGCCCAGACTGAGGGTCACACACCTACCCACACAGACACAAAAATAATCTCACTCATCAACAGTGGTGCACTAAGTCTAAGGTTACAAGGAACAGTGACATACAGGAAGTGTGCTGTCAGATAAGAGAGTTATACACTTCAAGGGACAACCAAAGTGGACTCTAGTGAGGACCTGCATGGAAGGGTCCTGGTGTCTGTGCGTGAACACTGGAGGGACACTTAGGTCTGTGAGGCCTCAGGAAAGGCTTCTGAAAGCAAGAGGCCCTGAACTGAAACAGCTAGGTGTGTAAGTGTTCTGTGGCTGAAGGCAAGAAGCAAGGACAATCTAGGTACAGGGAAGCTGACAAGGGAAGGCTCAGAGGCAGAAAATACTTGGGTGAATCCAGAGCCCCCATCTCGCTTAATATGAGAAAAACCTAGAATCCCATGCAGGGAGTGGCAAGAAACCAAGCTGCAGTATCAGCAGAGACTGAGTCATAAAGGGCACTGAGGGACATAGCAGGAAGCTCAGATTTTGAACTGACAGGAAAAGAGTCCCCGATAGACTCAAGTTTCTCTCTCAGATTGATAGCTTCATTTATAAACCCAATGATAGAAATGGAGTATTGTCTTTGAATAATAGGAGCTATCACGATTATACTGTAGAGCTTTTGGAAGGCTACCCTGGAGGCAGTGTAACAGAAGGTCAGAAATTAAGAGGGTCACCTGATGAGGCTACTGCAATAGTCCAAGGGGATGATGTTTTGGGCCTGGACTAAACTATGGCAAGTAGGGATGGGGAGTAGATACCAAGAGGAGAGTAGCAGGTAGCAGGGCCAGATGACGGCCTAAATCGAGGGGTACAAGAGAGCTTGCACGAAATAAACAATCAGCCCTGGCAGGACTGACTGGGACTGCCCTTGCAGGAAGAAGAGAGGAAGGGTTAAAACTACATGTCTTGAGGCTATTTGCCAATGTCCTTAGGAAGCAGGGAGTATGGCTAATGGAGCTTTTAGTCCTAATTAGCCAAAACTGGGATCCTGCCAATTTTAGAGGCTTTCAAGGGGCACGCTTCAAGGAAGAGTCCCCCTGAACTTAAGTAATGAGTGATGGCCTGCCATCCAGCCCAGGGGCAATGTCTCTAACCCTGGGTCATGCCAGAATTATACTCCCTTGACTAAACACATCAGTTTATCCAGGACTCAACATATTTCATTTTATTTAATATTCCCCCAAACCCCAAGTAGATGTACTTACTACTCATTTCACAGATAAGGAAACAAGCTTCAGGAGAAGCAAGGCCATTTTTCACATAGTTGGTAAGCATTCAAAACAGTATTCGAATGCTGGCCTGTCTGATTCCTAGGTTTTATTCTATCCACTATGTACAATATCAGAGGGGTCCATGTGTTTCTCTTCTGGACAGAGAAAAGAGTGAGGAGACCTCAACAGTGGACACTAGCCTCCACAATTCAGAATGAAGTAACCTGGGACTTGCAGAAGAGGGAATCCACATTGCTTCAGTTAGGTAGCATTTGGTGACAGTGATAACAATGATAATGAAAACAGCAGCAACTAATATTTACCGAGTGCTTCATATGCACCAGACATTGCTCTAACTCATGTAATCCACCCAAAAACCTACAGAAATAGGTATTGTCATGATGTCCAGATTGTTGAGTGAAATAATTTTACAGAGGAGGAAATGGGCCCAGGAGAATTAAATAACTCTTCCAGTTGACAAGGTAGAGGTGGAAACAGCATGGAAATTCAGGCATCCAGCTTCAGAGCTCACTCTCCTAACCACTATATTATGTTCTCTATGGTCAGGTTGAACACAGTAGTTTGCCTCATGTGCCTTTATGGTTTGTGAATGCGGCTGAAAAGTCCCACAATCACTAAAAGACAAAACACAGTCAAGCTTTTTATTCTTCCTTCAAAAAAAAAAAAAGTTGATGGGAAAGGGTGATAGTACACACATAGGGTCTAGCAATAAATCATTTTTTCCCTCCCATTTCACAGTGAAGGGCATAGGAATGAAATGAGCTTTTAGAATTCCTGAGAATCATAGGCACTCCACCCTAACCACAGATGCTGGAAACTGCATTATGATATGTATTACATTCAAATGTGGGAACCTAGGGCTAATTTTAAGCAACAGTTCAAGCTGGATGTAATTAAAACCTGCAGCATTCTACTTCTGGAAATGACAAAGAAGCTTGTATCATACTAATCCTCTCACAGGTGACAATTGTAAACTATAGCCAAGTATAAAACATTATTTGAAGGCACTGAAGAAGGAAGAAATGCAGGCTGAATGTGGAATAGAGTCAGCCTTCAACAAAGAAAACTGCACTGTATGTAAATGGATTTTGCAGGGCGTTTCACCTGAGAACACAGCCCTGTCTGCACAAGATGAAGTGGCTGAGCTCCTGCAGAAATATGCAGTCTTCCTTGTTTGAGAAGTCAGAGTATGGAGTTCATAACTGGAAAAACTTCTGGGGTGTGAGGTGGGTAGGAATGCCAAAAAGGAGGATGCCAAGGAGGGGGGATCACCCAAATCTGTGTGCAGACTTTGCCCCAGTTCCTGGCTGACTACACACGCATAAACTGCGCATGCATGTGGAAAATGTCAAGGGTCCTAGAAGGAGGCAGCGGATGGAGGACAGAGGGAATTGAGAGGAGATATCAACTGCAGTCCCCTACAGACAGGCAGCCAACTTCACCACCCTCTAAGGCAGAACTCAACACTCTGACCAAGTCTCTAAAACAAAACATTTACAAAGCCCATAGTAAAATAAAATATTGGTAGACATGTGAAGAAATAGAAAAATGGGACTCAAAAAAAGAAAAGCAGTCATTAGCAACCACTTCTAAAGAGACCAAAAGTTTGGAGTTATGAGAGAAGGAGTGTACAGCACCTATGAAGAGTATGTGCAAAGATATAAAGGAACACGGGGTCATGGTGAGGGTCAACTGGGAATCCTGGCAGGAGAAAATAAATATATATACATAAAGAAATAATTATAGAACTAAAAATCAAAGTGTCTGAGATGAAAAATTCAATTATTTTCCTTAAGAGCAGATTGGAGAAAGCAGAATAATAGACAGATGAGACAAATAGAAAGCAAATAAGAACTTGATAGACATGAACCTAATGATATAATTCATTACATAAATGTAGATGGAGTAAACATTTAAACTAAAAGGTATAAATGATCAGACTGTACAAAAATATAAGACTATATGCTGTTTTTATTAGTGATGGTTCTCTAGAAAAACAGAGCCAATAGGATGTGTGGGTGTGGATGTAGAGGAGAGAGAGAGAGAGAAAAAGAGAGAGAGAGAGACTTATTTAAAGAAATTGGCTCATGTTACCTTGGAACCTGGCAAGTCTAAAATCCGCATAGTAGGCCAGCAGGCTGGAGACCCAGGAAGAGTTAATGTTGCAGCTCTGGTTCAAAAGCAGATGGCAGGTAGAATTCCTTCTTCCTTGGGTGGGAAACTTCCATCTTTTTCTCTTAAGGCCTTCAACTGATAAGAGGATGCCCACCCACATTATAGAAGATAAACTGCTTTACTTAACGTCCCCTGATTTCAGTATTAATCTCACCCAAAAACTATCTTCACAGCAACATCCAGTCTAGTGTTTGACCAAATATCTGGGTGCCATGAACTTGCAAAGTTTATGTTAAAGCATAAAATTACAGAACCTTTTTATCCCCTTATAGTCTTGGCTCATCTTTATGTTTTTGAATCTTATAACTGCTTCTGTTTGATCACAGCTTGATTCACTGATCTTATTGCATGGAGGCATTGCCTTCTTGTATTCTATTGAGAATGGAAAATTGTTTCCAAAATAATTTATTTCTGGCTTTTCTATAAATCATTTTGAAAAGTCTCTGTGCTTCTCTGAGTCTTCAGGGATACTGATTCTTTCAACTTTTTGAATCTTTTATTCAAATCAGGACTGTATTGATCTTTTTCTTTTAGATTCATTCTTCACAAAAGAAACATTTATCTAGACTTGACAAAAGCCTAGAGAAAAATGTGTTAATTGCCCTTTCATAGTTGATTAGATTACTGGTTATATTGGTCAAGGCTCATAGTGGAAGAAAGTAGAATGCACTCTGTTTGATCTGAAAAGAAAGTGATGTATCAGATGGAACGATGAACCTTACAGAATCTCAGTGAGGCCCAGGGCATAAGGTTTAATTATCACATAATCAAAAATACAGCAATCAAAGGAAATGCCCAACCACCTATGGAACTGTTTCTGTTGCTGCTGCCTACTGCTGAGTACCTAAGTTTCTAGGAATCAGACTTCAGAAACTGCCAGACCTGCACCGGGAGAATGAACGTTTCTGTCATGAACCATGGCCACTGGCTCCCATTGCTCACACCCTCCTGGTCTCATGTGGACATCTGCTTGGCAGAATCTAAGCCACATGCAAAATCTTCTCTGCTAAGTATGGTTTTTAATCTCCTGGCATCTGTTATACTAGAAGGTTCAGTAGAAGGAAGTGGGAATGGCAGCGGAGTGAGCCAATGAAAAATCTGCTGCACTAAACAATCTCAGTGCTGGATGGAATACCCACATCTCAAATCCAAGGTCTAGAAGACCTTTATCCATGGTGGCTTCACTGTAAATGAGTGGACCTCTCATCATGTCACTGATTTTCTGGGACTCTATACTAAAGAAAGATTTTTTAAAAATTGCAATTCCTTCTTATATCAACTCCAGGGCTCCTCCTTCCTGCATCTTCCTCCACAAAGTTTTATTTTCTTAAATGAAATGTGTCACCAGCAATCTCTCCCCAAACCTTCCACACCACAACTCACCATACTCACTAGATTTTTGAGAATTTTAGTCTTGAGTGAAAATACAAGTGTGTGGGGGGAAAAAAGGAGAAGTAGATTCTGACCACCAACACAGTAGAAGACGAGCCACATGGTTTCCAGGCTGGCACAGATCCTGGGTACATGAGCTGGGAACAGACTTGATGCAGGGATAATTTTGGGTAAATTAATTGACCTGTTTAAGGATATTTGGAATAAGTTACCGATAAGCAGAATTCTAGAGGTAATGTCCTATGATTTTATAAAATCTGGAAGTCACTCGTTTACATATTGGAAATTCTTTTTCTTGACAAAAATGATTCATGACTTCAACAAATGGTGCTAGAACAACTGGATGTCTGTGTTCCAAAGAATGGTGGAGTACCCCTTCTTCACTCCACACATCAAAACCATCTCATTGTTCACTTCCCACCTATGAGTGAGAAAATGCAGTGTTTGGTTTTTTGTCCTTGTGATAGTTTGCTGAGAATGATGGTTTCCAGCTTCATCCATGTCCCTACAAAGGACATGAACTCATCATTTTTTATGGCTGCATAGTATTCCATGGTGTATATGTGCCACATTTTCTTAATCCAGTCTACACCTGGGACTGTTGTGGGGTGGGGGGAGGGGGGAGGGATAGCATCAGGAGATATGCCTAATGCTAAATGATGAGTTAATGGGTGCAGCACACCAACATGGCACATGTATACATATGTAATAAACCTGCACGTTGTGCACATGTACCCTAAAACTTAAAGTATAATAATAAAAAAAAATCTCTGAAAATATACCCAAGACCTAGATGTAAAAATTTAAACTATAAAACTTTTAGAAGAAAACATAAGAGTAAATATTTGTGATTTTGAGTTAGGCAATAGCTTTTTGAGATACAACACCAAAAACACAAGGGAAAAACAAAACAAAACAAAACAAAACAAAATCAGTGAATTGAACTTCACCAAAACTAAATGGGACAACATATTTAAAAATCACATATCTGATAAGGGACTTGTATCCAGAATGTATAAATGATACCACTTGCAACTCAGCAACAAAAAGACAACCCAATTAAAAGCAGACAAATCATTTGAACAGACATTACTACAAAGAAGAAATACTAATGATCAATAAGCACGTGAAAGATGTTCAACATTATTAGTCTTTCAGGAAATGGAAACCACAAGACATCACTTTACACCCACTAGAATAGCTCAAAAAGAAAAGGCAGACAATAATAAATGTTGTCAAGGATATGGTGAAATTGGAACTCTCATTCATTGCTAATGGGAGTAAAAGAGTGCAGTCAATTTGGAAAACAGTTTGGGAGTTCTTCCAAAAGTTACACATAGAGTTACCATATAATTCAGCAATTCTCCTCCAAGAATACTAAAAACGTGTCCACACAAAAATTCACACATTAATGTTCATAGTAGCATTATTCATAATAGCAAATAAGTGGAAACAGCCCAAATATCCATCAACTTATAAATGGATAAATAAAATGTGGTATATTTATTAACTGAAATATTATTTAGCAATAAAAAGAAATGAAGTACTGATTCATGTTGAGCATCAGTGAATCTTGAAAACATGATGCTAAGTGAAAAGAGCCAGTCACAAAAGACCACATATCACATGATTCAATTTATATTAAGTTTCCAAAATAGGTAAATCTATAGAGATAGAAACCAGATTTATGCTTGACAGGGGATTGTGGAGGAGGGGGCAATGGGAAGTGGCTACCAATAGGTGTGGTGTTTCTTTTTGGGGTAATGAAAATGTTATAAAATTAGATAATGTTGGTAATTGTACAACTTTGTGAATATACTCAAAATCACTGACTTGTACACTTTAAAAAGGTGAATTTCATGGTGTGTTAGTTATATCTCAAAAAGGCTATTAGAGATTTACTTGAATTTCACAAAAATAATTGCTTATTTAATGCAAGTTTATTCATTATATTCTCTATTTGAAGTATGAAAGTTCATTGTTTGAATTAATTAAAAATTAAAACACAACATATCAAAATGTGTGGGATACAGATTTTAAAAATCTGAATTTTCATTTTAAGATATAGAAAATACAAGCAAGAGAAAATTAAACCCCCAATAGAAAGAAGACACAATAAACATAAAAGTAAAAATAAATGAAATAAAAACTAAAATATAATGATAATGATGATGATAATAATAATAATGGTAATAATAGTAACATGAATGAATCCTGCAGCTGTTTTTTTTAATCAATAAAATTGATAAAACTCTCACTAGACTTATGCAGAAAAAAAGAAAGAAGACACAAATTACCACATTAGGAGTAAAAGAGGAGCATCACTACAGATCCTATAGACTTTAAAAGGATCATAGGAAATATTATGAGCTGCTTTATTCCAATAACTTCAACAACCTAAATGAAATGGATAAATCCTCTGTCATAATGTATTGGAATGTATTTATTCTCAGGAGACCCATGCAGAAATATTAGATAAAGTGCAACTCACTTTCAAATGGCTCAGCAAAATGTCAACAGTTGTTGAAACTAAGTAGTGAATATAAAAATGTTTATTATGTTATTCTTTTATTTTACCTTTTCTGTATTTTTGAAAATTTTTGTAATGCAAAATTGGGAGAAATAAATCAGATATGAATGCATGTTAGTAGAGAGGCTTTCACTCCGGGTTAGTCATTTGAAGTAGGGCTGATTATGGAAAGGACAATGTCATGACCTTTTCACCCAAAAAGCAGTGTTGTAACCTTCCTTTTGTGTCTGGATGAAGCTTCTTGGTGACACTGGTAGGCTATGGAAACTCCCACAGAACAAGCACAGAAAAACTCACACAGACATGAAACCTTGGCCTAAGGGGACACTTATTGGACACTAATTACCCTTAAGAGCTCTGTTAACCCAAACTTCCCATAAACCAAGCTTGGTATGAAATAAGAAAATGCATAAGGAAGCAAAATGCTGACATGACCAAATTTATCAGTCCTGAAAGTCCTTTCTTCAGAAGTGATGTTGCAATTGTATAATAATAAACAATAGAAGGTTGACAATCTCATGTTTACAGGCAGAGAACAGCTTCTCTACATTTCTAAGAAGCTGTATATTTGGAAATGGATTAAATTGAAAGTAGGGATAATTGGCATTCTAAGGCCAAGTAGGATGAAACAAGCAGAATTTCCCATATTTTAATATGTCTCTTTTTAATTAGAGTATCTATAAAGGAAACAAATTATTGTATAGTTACCGATTCTTTTTAATGAACAAGGAAAAATGGTCTAATAATATGAGCTTCGTTTTGGACTTGGGTCCTGGCTGATGTTGGGTATCCAAGGACCCTCTCTGTCTTTTTTTCCATGTTGGACGGGTAATGTGCCCACATTGTAACAAGGTTTGAGGAAGGCACATCTCACACATGCACATGTGAACACCCAAGCATCACACTTATGAACTACAAAAGGATCTACCCTCTCCATCTTAAGTAGAGACTTGAGAGGGAGTGATAGGCAGGAAGAGCATCAAAACTTCTTCACAGGACATAAGTGAATGACTTGTTACTTATTTTCTTATGGTTCATTTATTCAACAAATGAAACATCTCAATTGTTCATTGCTATTATAGATAGACACTAGGTATACTGGTAAAAAAAAAGACTAAAAAATGTTGTTTTTATTTAACTTACATGATGGCTGATATAGTAAAGTCAAAATTATTTAAATAAAGAAAAGGGGTAATGAAGACTTTGGATGTAGAAATCTAGGTTCTCATCCAAGCTTTGCTGCTAGCTTGCTGAGGGAACCCTGAGTAATGAGTCCTTAAACTCCCTCTAGGCCTGGAGGTTCATCCATCAAGTGAGGGGCCTTAACCATGTTTCCAACAACAGCCTTTCCAGCCCCATCTTCCTATGAAGGAGAAACCTCAATATGGCCTCATGGGGAACATCATGGACTTTGGACTAAAGCACTTTTGGTTTGTTCAATTATTTCATCTCTGATCTTCATCATCTTATTTAACTACTCTGAGCCTCAATTTCCTTGCTGCAAAATGAGATGATGTTTGCTTAAATGAGCAAGCAAAGCAATCACCACAGCTCAATTAAGGTAAATTGCGTTCATGTCAGCTTCATGCTTCCTGGACAGCCTGCATAACCATGAGCTAATTAAACCTCTTTTCTCTGTAAATTATCAAGTCTCAGGTATTTCTTTATAGCAATGTGAGAACAGACTAATACAGATGCATAGTTTGCAAATATTTTCTCCCATTCTATGGGTCATCTTTTTTACTCTGTTGATAGTTTATTTTGCTAAGAAGCTCTTTAGTTTAATTAGAATCCATTTATCAATTTTTGTTTTTGATGTTACCACTTTTGGTTTTTTTGTTGAAATATTTGCCTGGTCCTATGTCTAGAATGGTATTTCTTAGGTTATGTTCCAGAGTTTTTAATAGTTCTAGGTTTTACATTTAAGTATTTAATCTATCTTGAGTTAATTTTTGTATATGGTATAAAGAAGGGGTCCAGGTTCAATCTTCTGCATATGGCTAGCCAGTTATTCCAGCACCATTTATTCATGGGGAATTCTTTCCCCATTGTTTGTTCTTGGCAAATTTGTCAAAGATCAGATGGTATGTGGCTTTATTTCTGGGCTCTCTTTTGTGTTCCATTGGTCGATGTGTCTGTTTTTGTACCACTACCATGCTGTTTTGGTTACTATAGCCCAGTAGTATAGTTTGAAGTTGGGTAATGAGATATCTCCAGCTTTATTCTTTTTGCTCAGTGTTGCCTTGGCTATTTGGGCTCTTTTTTTGGTTTTGTATGAATTTTAAAACAGTTTTTTTCTAATTCTGTGAAGAATGTCATTTGTAGTTTGATAGGAATAGCCTTGAATCTGTAAATTGCTTTGGGCAGTATGGCCATTTTAATGATATTGAGTCTTCCTATCCATGAGCATGGAATGTTTTTCCATTTGTTTGTGTTATCTTTGATTTTTTGAGCAGCGTTTTGTAATTCTCATAGAGATCCTTCACCTCCCTAGTTAGCTGTATTCCTAGATATTTTATTCTTTCTGTGGCAATTATGAAAGGGATTGCATTCCTGGTTTGGCTTTCAGCTTGGATTCAGCCCCTTTTCTACATGAATATTGGAGGGGACACAAATACGCTCTTCATAGTCTTTCCCTTTGTCCGTTCTTTGCTGTGTTGGGATGTAACCCAGCAAAGAGTCAACAGGGGAAGGCCACCTTCCATCCGTGTCCTGTCTTTCATGCGTAGGCTCCTCTCTGTGCTCTCCCCTCCCTCCCAGGTCACATGTACCCTGACAAAAGGCTTCCCATAGCCTCAGTCATCCTATGTTTGATGGGTACCAATAGGAGAATGGTAGGCGGCAAGACCCTGAAGCCCTGATTTGGGAAATGACCTGCAGTCTTCAGTGCAGCACAGTTTTAGGAGTGGGCACCAGCTGTCAGTGCACATTCCTTCTGTTCCCTGAGCAGTTCCTTACCTCTGTCTTTGGTGTGAGGCTTCAGACTCTGTTGGATAAGCAGATGCCCATTAGGGGCAGTGCTTTGAATAGTTCATTTCAGGATGTTCAAATTGTCAGGGACATTTTATTACACACACACACACAAACAACTGTAAGAGGTGGTATTTTTAAGCACTTCTTAAATGCCAGACACCATTCTCTAATTTTACATGTTTTACTCAGTTAATCTTCACAACACTATGAGGTACACAAATGAATGTGAATGAATGCAATGAAACACGCACTTTCAGTCAAATAAACCCGAGTGCTGGCCATTCTCCAGATTCATTCTTTGCCTGCTCTATGCCCAGGAGACTGACTCTGGCCTGCACTGCCCAGGCCCCCTTGCAGGAGACTGCCCATACAACAGCAGCCAATGGGAGGACGAGAGCAGAAAGTAGAGGCAGTTTCCCCTTTTCCTGTGACAGAGCCTCACTGGGCCCAGACAATAGCACTTCCTCTCTCCTTCCTTGAAACCTGGGGGTGGGAACAACTTCCCCCTATTGCTGTCATCTGGGAGCCTCCCCTTCCCTTGTCTGGGCCCTTATCCCTGCCCACAGCTCAGGAAACTTCTGTCATCAAAGGCTCTTCCTCTGCACAATTTGGGATGAACTGTTTCTTAGTGTATTCTTATCTCATACATTGAGCAACTCTCCTTTTATGTGTGTATAATTTAGGAAACTTTTGTGTAAGTACAAAATGTGTGTGTACATATTTTTCTTTTCTCCCTTTTATTTATTTAAACAATGTTAAAACAATCTGTCCCTCTTAATTTTACATTTTCCTCAGGTGCTGAAATAACAACTAAAAGTTGCTTGTATCTGCATTGTGGTTTCTGTGTGTTTGCCATCAGGGGAAAACTTCTTTGAATAAAATTTACATAAATTTAAACAACAAACACTATCTTAAACATCATAACAAAGGTTTTTTTAAAATTTTTAATTTAAATTGAATTTAATTTTTTTATTTATATATTTATTTATAAATTATATATATATTTATATATTTTTATTTCCATAGGTTATTTCCATAGGTTTTTTTTTATTTCCATAGATTATTGGGCAACAGATGGTATTTGGTTACATGAGTAAGTTCTTTAGTGGTAATTTGTGAGATTTTGGTGTGCCCATCACCCGAGCACCCAATTTGTGGTCTTTTATCCCTCACCCCTTCCCACCCTGTCCCCCCAATTCCCCAAAGTCCATTGTGTCATTCTTACATCTTCGCATCCTCACAGCTTAGCTCCCACTTATGAGTGAAAACATACAATGTTTGGTTTTCCATTCCTGAGCTCCTTCACTTAAAATAATAGTCTCCAATCTCATCCAAGTCATTGTGAATACCATTAATTATTATACACACACACACACACACACACACACACACATATACATATATCACAGTTTCTTTATTCACCCATTGATTTATGAGCATTTGGGTTGGGGTTCCACATTTTTGCAATTGCGAATTGTGCTGCTATACACATGCATGTGCAAGTATCTTTTTCATATAATGACTTATTTTCCTGCGGGTAGATACCCAGTAGTGGGATTGCTGGATCGAATGATAGTTCTACATTTAGTTCTTTAAGAAATCTCTGCACTGTTTTCTATAGTAGTTGTACTAGTTTGCATTCCCACCAGCAATGTAGAAGTGTTCCCTGTTCACCACATCCATGCCAACATCTATTATTTTTTGATAGTTTGATTATGGTCATTCTTGCAGGAGTAAGGTGGTATAACATTGTGGTTTTGATTTGCATTTCCCTAACCATTAGTAATGTTGAGAATTTTTCCATATGTTTGTTGGCCATTTGTACATCTTCTTTTAAGAATTGTCTATTCATGTCCTTAGCCCACTTTTTGATGAGATTGTGTTTTTTCTTGATAATTTGTTTGAGTTCATGGTACATTTTAGATATTAGTCCTTTGTCATATGTATAGATTGCGAAGATTTTTCTCCCACTCTGTGGGTTGTCTGTTTACTCTACTATCTGTTCCTTTTGTGTACAAAAGCTCTTTAGTTTAGTTAAGTCCCAGCTGTTTATCTTTGTTTTTATTGCATTTGCTTTTGGGTTCTCGATCATGAAATCCTTGCCTAAGCCAATGTCTAGATGGGGTTTTCCAATACTATCTTCCAGAATTTTTATAGTTTCAGGTCTTAGATTTAAGTCCTTGATCCATCTTGAGCTGATTTTTGTATACGGTGAGAGATGAGGATCCAGTTTGATCCAGTTTCATTATCCTACATGCAGCTAGCCAGTTATCCCAGCACCATTTGTTAAATAAAGTGTCTTTTCCCCGCTTTATGTTTTTGTTTCCTTTGTTGAAGATTAGTTGGCTGTAAGTATTTGGGTTTATTTCTGGTTTCTCTATTCTGTTCCATTGGTCTATGTGCCTATTTTTATACCAGTATCATGCTGTTTTGGTGACTATGACCTTACACTATGTTTTGAAATCAGGTAATGTGATGCCTCCAGATTTGTTCTTTTTGCTTAGTCTTACTTTGGCTATGTGGGCTCTTTTTTGATTCCATATTAATTTTAGGGGTTTTTTTTGTAATTCTTTGAAGAATGATGGTGGTATTTTGATGGGAATTGTGTTAAATTTGTAGATTGCTTTTGGCAGTATGGTCATTTTTCCAATATTGATTCTACTCATCCATGAGCATGAGATGTGTTTACATTTGTTTATGTCATCTATGATTTTTTTCAGCAGTATTTTATAGTTTCCCTTGTAGAAGTCTTTTACCTCCTTGGGTAGGTATATTCCTAAGTATTTTACTTTTTTGCAGCTATTGTAAAAGGGGTTGAGTTCTTGATTTGATTCTCACCTTGGTTACTGTTGGTGTATAGAAGACCTACTGATTTCTGTACATTAATTTTGTATCCGGAAACTTTGCTGAATGCTTTTGTCAGTTCTAGGAGTATTCTGGAGGAGTCTTTAGAGTTTTCTAGGTAAACAATCATATCATAAGCAAACAGCAACAGTTTGACTTCCTCCTTCCTCTTTACCCATTTGGATGCCCTTTATTTCTTTCTCTTGTCTAATTGCTCTGTCTAGAACTTCCAGTACCATGTTGAAGAGGAGTGAGAGTGAGCATCCTTGTCTTGTTCCAGTTCTCAGAGGGAATGCTTTCAACTTTTTCCCTTTCAGTATTATGTTAATTGTGGGTTTGTCAGAGATGGCTTTTATTACATTGAGGTATGTCCCTTGTATGCCAATTTTTCTGAGAGTTTTAATCATAAAAAGATGTTGGATTTTGTCTAATGCTTTTTCTGCATGTATTAAGATAATCATGTGATTTTTGTTTTTGATTCTGTTTATGTGATGTTCACATTTATTGACTTGCGTATGTTAAACCATCCCTACATGCCTGGTATAAAACCCACTTGATCATGGTGGATTTTTTTTTTTTTTGATATGTTGTTGGATTCGGTTCACTAGTATTTTGCTAAGGATTTTAGCATCTATGTTCATCAGGAATATTGGTCTGTAGTTTTCTTTTTTGGTTATGTCCTTTCCTGGTTTTGGTAATAGGGTGATATCAGCTTCATAGAATAATTTAGGGAGGGTTTCCTCTTTCTCTATATTGTGGAATAGTGTCAATAAGATTGGTACCAATTCTTTGAATGTCTGGTAGAATTCTGCTATGAATCCATCAGTCCTGGACTTTTTTTTTTTTTGGTAATTTTTAAATTACCATTTCAATTTCACTGCTTGTTATTGGTCTCTTCAAGGTATCTAATTATTCCTGATTTAAGCTAGGAAGGTTGTATCTTTCCAGGAATTTATCCATCTCCTCTAAGTTTTCTAGTTTATGTGCATAAAGGTGTTCATAGTAGCCTTGAATGATCTTTTGTATTTCTGTGGTGTCAGCTGTAATATCTCCCATTTCATTTCTAATTGAGTTTATTTGGATTTTCTCTCTTCTTTTCTTGGTTGATCTTGCTAATGGTCTATCAATTTTATTTTATCTTTTCAAAAAACCAGCTTTTTGTTTCATTTATCTTTTCTATTTTGTGTTTGTTTGTTTGTTTCAATTCTATTTAGTTCTGCTCTGATCTTGGTTATTTCCTTTCCTCTGCTGGGTTTGGGTTTGGTTTGTTCTTATTTCCCTAGTTCCTTGAGATGTGACCAGATTGTTTGTTTGTGCTCTTTCAGACTTTTTGATGCAGGCATTTAGGGCTATGAACTTTCCTCTTAGCACTGCCTTTGCTGTATCCCAGAGGCTTTAGTCGGTTGTGTCACTATTGTCATTCAGTTAGAAGACTTTTTAAATTTCCACCTTGATTTCATTTTTGACTCAATGGTCACTCAGGAGCAGATTATTTAATTTCCATGTATTTGCATGGTTTTGAAGATTCCTTTTGGAGTTGATTTCCAGTTTTATTCCACTGTGGTCTGAGAGAGTGATTGATATAATTTCAATTATCTTATATTTATTAAGGCTCATTTTGTGGCCTATCATATGGTCCATCTTGGAGAAGATTCCATGCACTGTTAAATATAATATATATCCTGCAGTTGTTGGGTAGAATATCCTGTAAATAATCATTGTTTATTTGCTGACCTTCTGTCTTCGTGACCTGTCTAGTACTGTCAGTGGAATATTGAAGTCCCCTACTATTATTGTGTTGCTGTCTATATCATTTCTTAGGTCTATTAGTAATTGTTTTATAAATTTGGGAGCTCCAGTGTTAGGTGCATATATATTTAGAACTGTGATATTTTTCTGTTGGACAAGGTCTTTTACCATGATATAATATCCCTCTTTGTCTTTTTTAACTGCTGTTGCTTTAAAGTTTGTTTTGTCTGACATAAGAATAGCTACTCCTGCTTGCCTTTGGTGCCCATTTGCATGGAATGTCTTTTTCCACCCCTTTAACTTAAGTTTATGTGAGTCCTATGTGTTAGGTGTATCTCTTGAAGGCAGCAGATGGTTGGTGAATTCTTATCCATTCTGCAATTCTGTGTCTTATAAGTGGAGCATTTAGGCCATTTACATTCAACGTTAGTATTGAGATGTGTGGTACCATTCCATTCATCAGGTTGTTTGTTGCATGCATAACTTGGTTTTCTGTGTATGTGGTTTTTTTAATTGTATTTTTGTTTCATAGGTCCTTTGAGATTTATGCTTTAAGAAAGTTCTGTTTTGATGTGTTTCCAAGATTTGTTTCAAGATTTAGAGCTCCTTTGAACAGTTCTTGTAGTGCTAGCTTGATAGTGGCAAATTCTCTCAGCATTTGTTTGTCTGAAAAAGACTGTATCTTTCCTTCATTTGTGAAGCTTAGTTTCACTGGATACAAAATTCTTGGCTGATAATTGTTTTGTTTGAGGAGGCTGAAGATAGGGCCCCAATCCCTTCTAGCTTGTAGGGTTTCTGCTGAGAAATCTGCTGTTAATGTGATCGTTAATACAGAGTGACAACTTGATTGGGTTGAAGAATGCAAAGTATCGATCCTGGGTGTGTCTGTGAGGGTGTTGCCAAAGGAGACTAACATTTGAGTTAGTGGGCTAGGAAAGGTAGACCCACCCTTAATCTGGATGAGTACCATCTAATCAGCTGCCAGTGCAGCTAGAATATAAAGCAGGCAGAAAAACATAAAAAGGCTCCACTGGCTTAGCCTCCCAGCCTCCATCTTTCTCCTGTGCTGGATGCTTCCTGCCCTCGAACATCAGACTCCAAGTTCTTCAGCTTTGGGACTAGGACTGGCTTCCTTGCTCCTCAGCTTATAGATGGCTATTGTGGAACCTTGTGATTGTGTGAGTTAATGTTACTGAATAAATTCCCATACTCATATATATCTATATATCTATATCTATATCTATATCTATCTATCTATTATCTGTCTGTCTGTCTATCTATCTATCTATCTATCTATCTATCTATCTATCTATCTCCCATTAGTTCTGTCCCTCTAGAGAACCCTGACTAATGCAATAGGTTACCTGGTGTTTGTGCCTCACAGCTCTTAAGATTCTTTCCTTCATCTTAACTTTAGATAACATGTTGACAATGTGACTAGGCGATGATCTTTTTGTGATTAATTTCTTAGGTGTTCTTTCAGCTTCTTGTATTTGGATATCTAGGTCTGTAGCAAGGCCAGGGAAGTTTTTCTCGATTATTCCCCCAAATATATTTTCCAAACTTTTAGATTTATATTCTTCCTCAGGAATGCCAATTCTTAGGTTTGGTTGTTTAACATAATCCTAGACTTCTTGGAGGCGTCATTCATATTTTCTTATTCTTTTTTCTTTGTCTTTGTTGAATTGGGTAAATTTGAAAACTTTGTCTTCAAGCTCTGAAGTTCTTTCTTCTGCTTGATTCTATTGCTGAGACTTTCCAGAGCATTTTGCATTTCTATAAGTGTGTCCATTGTTTCCTGAAGTTTTGATTGTTTTTTATTTATGCTATCTATTTCATTGAATATTTCTCCCTTCTCGTATCTTTGTTTTTTTTCCTTGCATTGGATTTTTCTTTTGTCTGGTGCCTCCCTGATTAGCTTAATAAGTAACTAATCTTTTGAATTCTTTTTCAGGTAAATCAGGGATTTCTTCTTGGTTTGGATGCATTGCTGGTGAGCTAGTGTGATTTTTTGGGGTTGTTAAAAAACCTTGTTCTGTCATATTACCAGAGATGGCTTTCTCTGGTTCCTTCTCATTTGGGTAGGCTCTGTCAGAGGGAAGGTCTGGGGCTCAAGGCTGTTGTTCAGGTTCTTTTGTCCCACGGGGTGTTTCCTTGATGTAATACTCTCCCTATTTTCCTAGGGATGTGGCTTCCTGAGGGCCAAGCTGTAGTGATTGTTATCTCTCTTCTGGATCTAGCCACCCAGCAAGTCTACCAGGCTCCGGATTGGTACTGGGGGTTGTCTGCACAGAATCCTGTGATGTGAACAATCTGTGGGTCTCTCAGTCATGGATACTAGCACCTGCTCCACAGTGGAGGTAGCAGAGGGGTGAAATGGACTCTGTGAAGGTTCTTAGCTGTGATTAATCCACTATTTTGGTGCTGGTTGGCCTCCTGCTGGGAGGTGACACTTTTCAGAGATCATCAGCTGTGGTAGTATGGAGAGGAACAGGCAGTGGGCAGGGCCCTAGAACTCCCAGGAGTATATGCCTTTTGTCTTCAGTTACCAGCATGGGTAGGGAAGATCCATTAGGTGGGGGCAGGGCTAGGCATGTCTGAGCTCAGACTCTCCTTGGGCAAGGCTTGCTGTGGCTGCTGTGGGGGATGGGGGTGTGGTTCCCAGGTCAATGGAGTTATGTTCCTGGGAGGATTATGGCTGCCTCTACTGTGTCACGCAGGTTTTTAGGAAAGTGGGGGAAAGCCAACAGTCACAGGCCTCACCCAGCTCCCATGCACCCCAAAGGGCCAGTCTCACTCCCACCGTGCCTCCCCGCAACAGCACTGAGTCTGTTTCCAGGCAGCGGACGAGCAGGGCTGAGAACTTGCCCCAGGCTACCCACCTCCCAGCTGCAAAAGCAAGTGGGGCTTTCGTTCTTCCCCCACCGGTGGAGTCTGCACACTGGTTTCATGCCCTCCCCTGAGTCTGGCCAGGAGACTTCTCGTTCCGTTGGAATTGTTACAAAGTTCAGCTGGAGGTTTCCTTCTCCCTGTGGTCTTTTGCCAGTGCCTCTGGCAGCCCTCCTCAAGGACCCCTGTGAGGCAAGGCAGAAATGGCTTGCTAGGGAATCTAGTGAGTCCACAGGGCTTTTCCTGCTGCTTCCTCTACCCCTGTATTTCGCTTGGCTGCCTAAATTGACTCACCTCCAGGTAAGGTCAGAATCTTCTCCCATAATCTAGACCTTCAGGCTCCCCAGTGGGGGTCTGTGTTTGGGGGTGGACGATCTCCCTTTTTCACTTCCACAGTTTGGGCACTCACGGTATTTGGGGTGTGTCCTGGGTCCTGCAGGAGCAATTTGTTTTCTTCAGAGGTTCTGTGGGTTCTCTTGGCTTTCCTAATGTATTCCTGCGGTCATTGTGGAGCAAAAGTTCACAATTCAAGCCTCCACAGGCTGCTCTGTCCATCCAAGTGGGAGCTGCAATCTAGTCCTGTCTCCCATCCACCATGATCTCCTCGATAACAAAGGTTTTAAAAATGATAAAACAGAAAACAAATTATTGCAAAATGTCAGCTCCTGTAAATAAATCTATGAATCAAGGGCTAAATTCATAAAACAAATTTTAAAAGTTTGAGTGGTGGTTTTGTTGAAGATTTTTTATTGTTGTATAAAACCAATCGAAATTTCTTCAGGTAAATATTAAGTTACTTATGCAAATTTCTAATAACAGTTCATAGCATACAGAAAATGGCCTTTATTGCTTCAGATATCTCTGTGTTAAACTTCAGTTATGGCTTCAGTAATAGTGAATCTTTCCTTTAAATTAAAACACAATACTTATACTATATAATTCTAGGGGGGGTCCAAAGACATGGAAATAAAATAGTCATAAGAATTGAATGAAATAAAATTTTCCTTGAAAAACAGAAACAGAAATTAAAATGCTATATCTATTTGAATAAGAGCAGCTAAATAACAGTAGCTAAACTAAAAAGAGATAAATCAAGATAACTTTAAAGAGATAGCCCAGGCTGCTGTGTCTCACTGTGACTGTGGGTGTTGAGGGCCCTGCTGCTGGGAGAGCTGAGTGAAACCTGCTGGCCCTGAATCCCTAAGCCTCACAGCACCTCACTCCTCCTTGCTGGGAACCTGATGACTCAGGGGACCCCTGGTCCTTGTGGGCCTCTGTTGGCTGTACCTGAAGCAGCAGGAGCAAAGAACCCCTAGTAAAAGGCAAGAACTTGAACTCCGTGTCAGCCAGGATCTGCCTACTGCAATCATCTTCTTTTCTTAGCTCCTGGAGCTTTCTCTCAGTGGACAGAACTGCCCTCCAGCTTTCCTGAGCTCTTTCCACACAGTTAAGAATCTCCTTGTGATAGAAGAAAGTGATTCTTTCCAATTCTTTGCTGATATTTTCAGCCATCTCCTTGTAGAGACTGTGAATCTGCTGTGTGTATTCACATTTCTACACACGCTCAGAAGTTTCTTCTTCATTTCTAACCTGTGTGTTTCCACCTCAGGTGATCTTCTCTGAAGTTGCGCTATGTGTTCTTGATGTGATTCAGGTAGGATTTGAAGCTTCAGCTGCAGGTTCTGGATCCTACCGGCAAGTTGGGAATTTTCAAACTGCAAAGACGCTTTCTCAGTTTGGAGATGTTTGATTTGTCCTGTGAGCTCTTCATTCATTGCATTTTTTTCCCACAATTGTCAAGCTATTTCTTGATTTTTCTTGACTTTCACAGAACACATTTAAGTCACCATCACCCAGGACGCTCTTCAGATGGCCTTCTGACTGATAGTTGGGCGGGAGGGGCTGGGGCAGGCAGTCTTCATTTTCTGCTTTCCTCTTTAGCTGTACTTTCGAGTCCTCGTCACTGTGGTCCCTAGAGAAATCTCCCAACTGCATGGTGTCCAGCAGGTTTTCAGCCATAGATTTTAATTGGCTCATGGTATCTTTCATGACCTGTTTTATTTGTGCATTCAAAGGTTTCCAGCTTTTCTTTCTCTCCTTCCTTTCCTGTACTGTCTGCTTCCATCTTGCAATTTCTTGGTCGAGCACTTCTGGACTTTCTGCTAAATGAGTGTTTTCATTCAAACTGTTATTTCCTTCTGAAGTTTTTCTCCATCCTTCTTCGATCCTTTTAAGATGTGTCCTGAATCAGTCACTTGAGAACATTTAGAAGACTCACTTTTCCATGCTTTTTCCAGAAAGCCTCCTGTGTCCTGCAGGGAAGACCTGCTCAGATTTGTATTAATGATTGACAAGCAGGGGGATTGTAACATTTAAGGTCTGTGGCAACTTGAGGGCTTCCTAGGTCTGTATCTTTAGCCCAGTGTTCTGCCTGCCTTCTACATGGACCTCCTGAAGAGAACACCTTTTGTTCAGCTCTTTTCCTCTTCATAAAGTGCCTTGTTTCTTAATAATTAAGACCACACAGCAGTACAAACCAGGATCTCCCAGGGAGCCCTGGGGCTTATCTCATGATCTCAGCCTTCACCAGCTCTGTAGCCCCAGCAGCTCCAGAGCAGCTGGAGAGACATTTGGGGACCAGCAGCCCCTCTGTGGCTCTGCCTTTGCTTGCCAGTGGCCTGTGGGCCACAACTGCCTACTCGGAACCCTGCGGAGTGTTCTGTCTCTAATGCTCACAAGTGCCTGGCAACCAGGATAGAAAATCAGTTGTGCTGGGGGAGGGGAGCCAGCCAGGTTGTAGAAACAGCATCCCTGACTTTGCTCTGCTAACTGTGCAGAGAGAGGTGATAGTCTCCGCCCAGGTCATGAGGGACCTGGAAATGGCTGATGACACAGTGGAACTCGGCCACACCAGGCCCAGCTGGCCCCACAGCAAACCAGAGGGTCCAAGTGGGCCCATGCCCTGTCCCTTCCTGTCCACAAGGGCCTCTCAGGGGACAGTGGTGGGGCCCATCCCTGGGTGAGGCTCAGTTTCCTGATGTCAAGTTTCCTTCCACACAGGGAAGCTGGGTCCTGCCCACCAAGGTCCCAGGGATCCTCCTCTGAGGCCCCCTCTCTCCTTTGGGTTTAGTCAACGGAGAGGGAGATGGGGAGAGGACTGAAAGGTCTCCCCAAAGGTACAAGCTGAGAGACCTGGATTTGCAATGTAAGAACCCAGGAGAAATAAGTGGAACTGACGGGGTCTAAAATGTCACGGCTATTCTGTAAAGCAGGTTTGTCCCTGTTCCATCCAAGTGTCCTGGGTGAGCGGGACTCTGCTTCGGGGGTGTCAGGTTGACCCTGGCCCTTTCCCTTGTGTGGCCCTGCTATCTTCGGTACATGCCTCCCAAGGTGGCCCTGGGGACGGTCTCCAATCCACTGAGTCATCTTCAGAAGTCTGCATCTGCAGAGGGGCAGGTCCTTCTCAGCCTGGATTCCACTAAACCTCTTCCCCGGCAGAGTCAGGCTCAGAACCTCCTCGTGCAGCCCTGGACTGTGCCGGGAGCAATTAGTCTCAGAATCTCGATCTGAGAGAGAAGCGAGAGAACTGGCAGCTGGGGCCAGTCTGGGGTCCTAAGGGTGTCGGCGTTCCAGACCCTCACAGGACATAGAGGGGCAGTGGAAGTGGCCCTCCCAGGAGAAGTCAGATCCCTTGCAGGGCCGCTGCAAGGGCAACTCTGCAAGGGCAACTGGTTGGTCTTTTAAAAGGATCAAAATGTGTTGAAGAAACGACAGTAATGCCTAGAACACCAACCTGGCACTAAAATGAGTGACACAGAGTTATAACCAGGGACCCGAGGAAGATCCAGGATATTTTGCTGAGTGAAATAGGAAGATGCAAAAGCACACACGTAGAGAGGAATCCACAAAAATCTCAAAGGACACGTACTCACTCCCTCCTTTGAAAGCAGAATTTGAAGAAGCAAAGAGGAGCTGCTCCCTGCTCCCCTCAGCTTCTCGCCTCTCCCTTCTCCTCCCTTCTCCCTTCTCCTCTCCCTTCCTCTCCCCTCTACTCCCCTCTCCTGGCTTCTCCTCTCCACTTCTCTCCTCTTTCCTCCTCTCTCTTCTTCCCTTCTCTCTCTTCTCATCTCCTCCCTTCCCTTCTCGCCTCCCCTCCTCTCTCCTCTCCCCTCCTCCCCTCCTCTCCCCTTCTCCCCTCCTCTCCCCTCCTCCCCTCCCCTCTCCTCTCCCCTCTCCTCTCCCCTCTCCTCTCCCCTCCCCTCTCCCCCTTCCCTCCTCCCCTCCTCTCCCCTCCTCTTTTCTCCTCTCCTCCCTTCCTCCCTCCCCTCCCCACTCCTACCTTCCTCTCCTCCTCTCTCCTTCCCTTTTCTCCTCCTTTCCCGTCTCCTCTTCTCTCCCCTCCTCTCCCCTCCTTTCCCCTCCTCCTCCTTCTCTCCCCTTTTCTCCCTTCTTCCCCTCCTCTCCTCTTCCCTCCTCCCCTCTTCTTCCCTCCTCTCCTCCCCTCCTCTCCCCATCCCCTCTCCCCCCTCTCCTCTTCCCTCCTCTCCCCTCCTCTCCCCTCCTCCCCTCTTCTTCCCTTCTCCCCTCCTCCCCTCCTCTCTACTCTCCCCTCTCCCCTCCTCCCCTCCTCTCTTCCCCTCTCCTCTCCCCTCCCCTCTGCCCTCCCCTCCTCTCTCCTCCTCCACTCCTCTCTCCTCTTCTTTCCTCCCCTCCTCTCCACCTCCTTCCCTCTGTCCTGTACTCTGCTCTCTCTTCTTCCATGTTGTCTTTTCTTATATATACTTTAAATATTTTTGATTTTGTTAATACGAGTACTGTGTATGCAATTCATACCTTTTTAGCAGACAGCTCACATGGACCCAAGTTGGGGTTAACATGCAGATTGTGCAGGGGTTCCCTGCGGATGCACCCCTGTGTGCCCTGATGTGGACCTGCTCCTTCCTGCTTCCTGGGCTCCAGACAGAAACACCGTACCCCTGCACCAGCCTCTGCCTCAGCTCTTCACAGTCAGCACACCCTCCGCTTCCTGTCAGGGTCTTCTCTGCTGAGTCTGGTTATGGGATCCCTTTCTGTGCAGAGCCATGCTCACATGTCACTGTGTGTCACCTTCAAGCTGGCCCCGTGTGTATGCCTGTGTGAGAATATGTGTGTGTGGGTTTGCCATCGAAGGAAAACCTTTATTTTGGCTGCTAAAATTTGGAAACATTTAGAGAACAAACAATATCTTTTAAAAAACATCAAAGGTTCAAAAAAACAAGACAAGAAACAAACTGTTGTAAAATTTCAACTCCTCTAAATTTGTCTTAAATTGAACTTAGAACTAATCTAATAAAAATAGTATGAAGTTTCAATGGTGTGTTGTTGTTGTCTAGTATTTTTTGGCATTGTTTTTTAAAAACCAGTCAAAATTTATTCAGCTAAATATTACATTATTTGTACAGATTTATAATAATAGCTTACAGAAATGAACTTTATTGTTTTCCATGTTTCTATTCATGTCCAATTTTGATGACAGTTTAAATCATAGTGGACCTGTTATTTAAATAAAAATATAATACTTATGCATATAATTTTAGAGGGTCCAATGATTTGGAAATAATGTATTCATAAGAGCTATTTTAAATAAATGTATATTTAAAAATACAATTTTAGAAATTATAGTGCTATAAAACTTCAGAAAGAGAAATTGCACATCAATTAAATAACAGTAGCTTAACTAGAAGATAAATGAAAATTACTTTTAAGGATGAAAACAAACAAATCATAAACTCTGAGTGAAACCTGCAGGTACCCCTGGATCCCTGAGCCTCACAGCACCTGCCTCTTCCTTGCTGGGAACCTGATGACCCAGGGGGCCCCTAGTACTTCCACTCCTCTGTGAGCTGCGCCTGGAGCAGCAGGAGCAAAGGGGCTGCTTGGGAAAGGCTGGAACTTGAACTCCACATCAGCCATGATTTGCCTGTTGCCATCATTTTGTTGTTTTAGCTCATGGAGCTTTATCTCAGTCAGCAGAACTGCTGCCCAGCTTTCTTGAGCTCTTCCTCATAGAAGAGAATCTCCTTTTGGTAAAAGGAAGTGATTCTTTCCAATTCATTGTTCATGTCTTCTGCCATCTTCTTGTAGAGGTTGAAAATCTGCTGTGTGTAGTTCGTATTTCTGCACATGATGGGAAATTTCTTCTAGATTTCTAAGCATAGAGAAACATAGTAATTTAACAGGGAGATACAGAGTGAACACCCTTTTAATCAAATGATAAAATGATAAAAGTTAACATAAAAATATTAGGACAAGCTGACATCGTGTACCTCCTGATATGATGCGCTGAAAAGAACACAACATTATTTCTATGATTTTCTGCCAATAATGCATAACCTGAATCTAACCATGAAGAAATAGCTGAGAACCCCAAGTTGAAGGGCATACCACAAGGTAACAGCCCATATTCTTCAAAACTATAAAGGTCAATAAAACATAGAAAAGCCTGAATAATTATTTTGGAATTAAGGAAACCCAGGGGATGGGAGAGCCAAATGCAATACATGATGCTGGATTCTACCCTGGACCAGAAGAAAACTAGTTACAGATGAAATTATTTGGAAGACTCACAAAATTTAAATATGGACAATGGATTAGGTAAGGATTGTGTCACTGTTAAATTCCAGTTTTGATCATTGCATTCTGGTCAGGAAATGTCAAAATTTAATGTCAGTGGGTTTAATAACTTCAACTTATTTCAAAACAAAGAGTTGCTAAAATTCTTCAACCATGATCCCTTCCTGACATTGTGGTCAAGCTATGTATGGCTCATGGTAGGTCTCTTCTCATTTTCTGGTGAGGTACTTAATGTGAAAACACAGCAGGTAAAACCATCATAAAACATCTTCAAGTTCTAACTTCCTTGAGTCTACCTATGTCTGAGAGTGTCCTCCAGGACATTTCAGGGAATATGGAGAACGTATTACTGGTGGATGTCCTTCTCCAGTCAAGTCCTTCAATCTTTCTGTTCCTCCTGCAGTCTTCTTTCTGGCCAGTATGATGCCTGAACACACCCTGAGTCTAAAGAGCTTCTGGCACCTATGTTCTCTGCTGGCTTCCGTGAAAAGCTCTCTCTTTAAATAGCCATAAACCTGGTAGCTTAAGACAACAGAAATTTATTCTTTTATAGTCCTCTAGACCTAAAGTCCCAAATCAAGGTGCCGGCCGGGCCATACTCCCTCTGAAGTCTCTAGGAAAAGGTTTTTCTTTGCTCCTTCCAGCTTCTGGTTGCTGTGAGCAATCCTGTCATTCCTTGGCTTGTGGCTGCACCCCTCCATTCTCTGTCTCCATCTTCCCATGGCCTTCTTCTCTGTGTGCTTCTCTGTGTTCTCTAATCTATGGATACCAGTCATGAATTTAGGGCCAATCGCAATACAGTACCCTCTCATCTTCATCCTTAACTAATTGCATCTGCAAAGACCTATTTCCAAATAAGGTCATATTCTGAGATTCCAGATGAACATGAACTTTTGGGGGCCATTATCCAACCCACTACACCAGTCTTCACTGCCTCAATCAATTTCCATGGAGTGTCTCTGGATTATTTGAAAACCCCTAGCTTGGTTTTATTTCTCCTGGATTCCAAATTTTCCCTTTGAATAGGGCTCCTTCTCTCCACCCACAACTTAGAATTCTCTTCTCTCTGTCTCCTGTTCAACTTCCTTTTTCTTTATTCTGTATCTCACAGAGACAGGCAGTATCCTTCCATACCCTTCCTTGGCTCCCAGGACCCACACCTGTTAAACATATGATGTGTCTCACATGTGGATTCTACCCAAGATCCTACAGAGGAAAGATTTGCTGGGACTAAGGTACGGTCCTAAAGAGTAAGTCAAGAGCCTGCTCACAGACTCTGCAATTCTCATGGAGGACTGTGGCTTGTCAAGTAACTCAGAACCACTGAATTTTTCTGTTCAACCCTATTCTAGTTATTTTGGCTCTAAGATAAAGAAAAATTAATTACTTGCATATTTGATCAACTGAAGAAATCCAGGCTGTATGTTTTGAGTCCTGATCAATTAGGACCACTTGCCTAAAGGAAACAATTTAATGATTTCCTTCACTTTAAAGTTGTGAAGAAATTCTGGCTGCCTTTCTCATTGCATCTTTATGAAGGCCAGACTTTATGAAAAAATAGTGATGATAGCAATAAGTCTGGAACTTGGTAATCGACAAAGCTCTGCTTTCATGCTAAGTCTCAGGAGAGCTTTTCAGTACTCTATGAGGTATGGATTGGGCAGATCATCCTGCCATCATTACAGACAGACGAGGAGACAATCATACTGCTTTTGTTCTTGGACTGGCTCATAGTTTGGGCACAGGCATGATTAATTTGTTCATACCATTGTAAGACTCTTATCTCTAAAAGCACAAAGAGAACACATCAGAAGTAGATCTTTACATGAAACAAAACCAACTAACCATTTTGCCCAAGGAGCGACTTTCTCATCTGTTTTTTTCTCAGTTTCCTTCTATTTCTATTTAAAAGGCAAGTTAAAAAAAAAACAATAAGATAGCATAGTATGTGGAAAATAGCTCAGCCCTTACAGCAAGACATCCTAGGCTGAATTCCATTTCTGCCACCTACTAACCTGATGAACTTGGGTAATTTCCTTAACCTCTCTGAGCCTCTGTTTATTCACCTGTGATATTGTTTGGCTCTGTGTCCCCACCCAAATCTCATCTCAAATTATAATCCCCACATGTACAGGGAGGGACTTGGTGGGACATGATTGGATCATGGAGACAGATTTCCCCTTTGCTGTTCTCATGACAGTGAGTGTGTTCTCATGAGATCTGATAGTTTTAAAAGTGCGGCACTTCCTTGCTCTCTCATTCTCTCTCTCTCCTGCTGCCTTGTGAGATGTGCCTTGCTTCCCCTTTGCTTTCTGCCATGATTGTAAGTTTCCTGAGGCCTCCCCAGCCTTGTGGAACTGTGAGTCAATTAAACTTCTTTTCTTTATAAATTACCCAGTCTCAGGTAGTATTTTCATATCAGTATAAGAATGCACTAATACAACCTGTAGTGTGAACCTCAAAGTCAAGTTGAGAGGATTGAAGAAATGATGTAGATTATGTACCCTGCGTGATGCCTCTCATGTTATTCAGTGGTAGTTGGCTCCCTCTCCTCACCTTCTTGGGAGATTCTAATTTTGTCGAAGGATCAGTCCTAGATCGCAGTGGCAGTGCTGACATTGCTGTAAACTTCAGGCCAATGTGGCAACATACCATCTAGCCATATTGCAATGGAGAGGTCATGCAGGGATACTGTATGAATCAGTGCCCAGAGATAAAGGGGTGGTCTGTCCTCTGCTGCAAAGTAGGACAATGCTTGGTCTCCAGCTCTTCACCTCCTGGAAACTCACCCCCGCTTTGTGCTTGAATTCATGCTCTCTGAACAAGAGAAACTCATGTCATCTCTCTCATCCTGTAAAGCACTGCTGAGAACAATCATGCTAAAATAATTTAGAGAGAGAAAATGTTAAGCAAAGACTGTCAAAACAATACTCAAGAATACCAATAAGGAAGGCTGTTTTCAGTTAGCAAAATCTCCAACTAGGGGAGATTAAACAGCTCTTACAAAAGTGCGCATTATACAACTATTTCATCACACGTTGAGAGCCAGCATCTCAGGATCCAGCCGTGAACCAACATCTGAAATACCTTTTCCCATAATCCCCTTCATCCAAGAATAAACACTTTTAATGAAAGTCCCAAGAGGAAGTAAAAAAGAATTTGTTTTTCCAGTTTCTTTTAATAATCTTTCCTAAAATAGGGGGCTATTCTTGTTTGCACCTTCCTTATAACAGTTCAGTCAAATGTGGCCACTGCTACAGCTTCTAGCAAGTTCCCTGGGTGCAGAGAATTGGGACCTGGCACCTGCAAGACAAGCAGACACCAGGATTTTGGGGGATTTTAATTTACTAACTACTCTTTATCCTTTTGGTGAGCTTGCATTTCAAACCTTGCCAAGAGACACATCTCCTTGAATTCTGCTGTCCTGTCTCAATGTGAAAGGCTTAAGAAGGATCATTTTGTTATTTCAAAACACTAGAGCAAATACTTCCAAGTCTGTCTTGAAAAGTTCTTTGGAATTAACATCAAGCACTTACTATATAATGAAAGAGTCATGCATATACGATTGTTCTTTTAGCTAGAGGAGTGTTTGGTAGTAATAATGGGAACAGAATTTGAGAGCCAGATTCTAAGCAGGAACGTAATAACAGACTTGAAGATAAAAAAAATATGGCTTTCCCTTAGCAGGAGGAGTTGTTGAAACCTGAAAAGCTCTGTTTATGGTTTTACCAGGAGCTTCTAACATCATGTAGAAAATGGATGTACAAATGTAATTAAACACAGTAACATGAAACTGCATGGAAAATTTGGCAGGGAATCATATTTTTTTCCTGATTATATAAGTAATACACATGTTCTTTGTGGAAAATATGGACATAAAAATATGGCATGTAGAAGAAAATTAAAATTATACAATTATACCACAAAATAATCATTTTCTGATGTATATATATTATTTTTCTAAAAAATTGTATTTATGCCCTATTCATATTTGTCCTGTTGCTTTTTGCTTTATGCTTAATTTAATCATATCTTTATATTGTAGTATGTGAACGGCTATATCCCTAGGACACGTATTGCAAACGTTGTTTTTCTTTAAGATCTAGAGTTTTATCTGAAACATTTATTTGAATCTTGCAATCCACTCCAAGACATACCCACATTTGTTTTACTATCAAATATGTAGCATATAAATATAAAATGTAAACTGCATTGTAGATAAGTAAATATTATGTACATATAGACATAAAATATAAACTACAAAATTATATAAATCATATCAAAATAATATTAATGAAATGTATGAAGCTGTACATAAATGAAAGATGCTATGTCCTCTTTAAAATTTTAATTTCATACCATTTAAACATATCTGCTTACCACATGCGTAAGAATTTCTTTGCCCAACTTGAAATAGCAACTTTAAAATACTCTATGTCACTGGAAAAAACTTGATGGCAATTTTTTATATACAACCCCACATGCACACACACCCACACGCAGAAGAACAACATCCATTTAGGGACTCCTTGGACAAAATTTCAAGTCTTGAAGAAGTAGGTTTACTCAAGCAAAACTAACCTCCTTTCCAAGTCTGGAATAGGTATGAGATGTCCTTTCACTAAATACAAATTTATCAATGTACAGAAAAATAAAATCGATGGGTCTCAATTTTTCACTGTAAAATTTCCTTCCTTAAATTTTGTACAGTTTGGGCACCTGTTGTTCCTTGTTGGCCTGTAAGAAAATGAGTCACCATGTGCAAAAGATGAGCCATAGATCTGTTCAGAAATAGTCACTCATGTTTGACATGACAGCTTGTTTTCCATATATTCTCTTGGTTGTTATTTTATATTGCATACATATAATAATAAAGTCATATTTTCTCCCAGCATGGCTTTCTAAGTGGAGTTAAATATATCAATATTTTATATCATACTTCACAGAGTGTCATGGCTTCCCATTTTGCCACCTGATCCAGACTGACAGTCACCGCTGTAGGGGACCATACCATATACTTAGGCATGATAAAGGCCCATGGGTTGAAAGACAGAGAAGCATCCCTGACCCAGTAACTTACCGTTTACTGGAGGAACGAGCCCAGCCTAGGCTGAAGAGCTAGTTGAGGAGGTGTCTCCACCACCCAACTCAACGAAGTCTAACATTTCACAGCTAGATCATCATTCCTTTGGCTTTAACCTGCAGAAATTGTATTGCTTCCCAAAATGCATATATAAGAGAGGTAAAGCCATACACTTTAATCAGTCATCTGCAATAGTGTTTCTCCAAAAGGGGTGGCCAGGCTGTCTGCATCAGTATCCTGGGGTAGGGAGGAGGAGGGTGGATGATTGATTGAAGATTTCTGAGTCCCATCATGAAAGATTCTTATTCTGTAGATCTGTGGAGGCCTCTGGGAGTCTTCATTTTAGCAAACATTCCAGGAAATTCCTGTGAACATTAGAATTTGAGACCCAATCATTTATACTCTGAAGTGAATGTACTTATGAATCCTTGAGAACAGAGGAGTTGCTTACTAATCTCTGGGGCGAATTCAGTGACCATCACTAACAGACAGAAAGAGGAGTCTGGACAAAGCACAGGACAAACCTCACTTTTTCTGGAGTGGTCATCTATTAAGTGCTTTCTTGGAGAGGGTATAGTAATTGTATATTTCATATAAATACACTGTAGAAAGAGAAAAACAAATATTTAGATATTTGTGTCCCCTTCTGATTATCTACGAAGGGATTTACATGGCACAAATTAAATCTATCCACTCACCCTGAAGTTCTGTCCTTCCTTCAAGCAGGAGCCCCAGCAGAGTGGCCCAGGGCCAGCTGTTTTTAAGCAGCCTCTGAGAGCAACACAGCAGGTCCCACCCAGGAGACCACAGAGCTATGGTGGGGGAAGCCACTTGCCTCCTGTATGAGTTCCCTGGGGTTGCTGTGACAAAGGACACTGAGAGAGTGTCTCAGATAATGGACATTCATTGTCACACAGTTCTGAGGCTGGAAGTCCAAGATCAAGGTGCTAGCAGGGTTGGTTCCTTCTGACAGCGATGAAGAAGAATCTGTTCCTGGCCTCTTTTCTGGCTTCTGGTAGCCTTGGGCATTCCTTGGCTTGAAGGTGGTCATCTTCTTCCTATGTCTTGAAATCATCTTCCCTCCATGTGTCTGGCTCTGTGTCCAAATTTCCTCTTTTTGTAAGGATAGTGGTAATATTGGATTAGATCCCACCCTAATGGTCTTATCTTAAATTGATCATTTGCAAAGACTATTTCCAAACAAGATCTTATTCACAGGTACTGGAGATTAGGGCTTCAACATCTTTTGGGGGTCACGATTCAGCCCATCATGCCCCCTCTTCTCAGGTCTGTCTGAGGCTTGCTGCTCTGTCCCTTAGTGGCTGGGGACAGCATGCTTGCCTATGGCCATGCCTGTAGCTTCCACTTTGCTCTGAGAGGCTGAGCAATGCCTCTCATCAGTCTTCCCACAGCCGCTCGAGGGGCCCGGCACCTACTCAGTGACCCATAGGGATCCGGTAGAAGGAGCAAATCACAGCAAGGCCATAAAAAATTTAAAGCTTAACCCAGATGCTGAGCTGGGATGCAAAGCAACAAGCTAGAAAATTGACAGGCAGGCCCCAAATGGTCTTGCAGAGTCTAATGTCATCAGGTTTCTCTGTGATGTGGCTTTTATTAAACACTTCTTAATAATTTGTGTTATTACGTCTGAGCTTAGAAATAAATTATACTCATTCTCTGGAAATATTTTTAGACTTTGCCTCTAGGTCATGACCAATAAAAGGTTTAAATTCAAATACTGAATGATCCAAGGGCTCACTTCCTATAGAAATATCTTCATCTATGAGAATGATGATAGTGATAACAGCAAATATCCATGGGGTGCCATAATTTATAAAAATTATGTGTTTTTACAAGTAAAGAATTATTTACTTGTCACCTCAGAGGAAACTCAAAAGGAATATGACTATTAGCCCTCAGCGGAAGCTGAAATGTATCACCTATCGTAAGGTATCTAGTCTGTTTCCCATGATGTTTACTTTTTGTGTCCGAGAATGTTGCATACTCTCATTCAAAGTCTTTCCCAGAAGGGACCAGTTGCTAAAGCCACTGGCTCTTTCCAGCATCACACCTGTACTGATGCCACAGTGGACAGCCTTTGATGCCACAGGACCACAGCTCAATCTCCTGACTGTGAGGAGAAGAGTGGGGGTGTTCTCACTGCCCCAGAGCATTACTAAAACAGGTTTGATCAGCAAGACATTAAACAACAGAGATTAGGCTTAGGAATCTAATATGCCACTATGTGCTTACTGTTGTCCAAATATTAGGAAACACAATCCCAGATCAGTGGGTTAGATTTGTGTTCAAGGGGACAAGTTGGAATGTGATGCCCTCACTTCAGGTGAGCTCTCTTTACTTGAAACACTCTTAGGTTTACTGGAAGGTCTCATTCTCGGGAAGTCACGCTCTTTTTTACTTATGTCTTTCATCATGTTAAACATTTATTTTATAGTCTCTTTCAGATTGGCTTCTTATTCACCCAGGTTACTGAGGTTCTAATTCTATTTACTTTGTTCCCGCTGACCCTTAAGTGGAGTATATTGTGGCCTGGTATATTTTTATATACCAGGTTTTATATTTGCTTCTGCTAAGATTCCAAAGAGGCATATTTGTCTGGGAAAATCTGCAAGCTAATTTCTTAGCTAGGGAATTCCTGAACAAAGAAGGAAGTAAAAATCTGAGCCCCAACTTTGTGTTTGGAAAAGGGCTGCACTAATGGATTAGGAGATTCCTACCTTCACACCTAAACCAGGCAGAAAGGGATAGACTTCCATGTTGCAATCCTGTGCTAATATGCAGGTAATTTTCTGGTCTTACCTTCAGTGTTCTGTCCTAATGGAGGAAATCTCACTTCCCACTCTTGCTTTGTATGGTTCTGAGACCTCAACTTCTGTCCATGTATGGACATTGAAAATTTAGATTTCTGGCTGGCATGTTGGCTTCATGCTTCGGGAGGTAATCCCACTACTTTGAGAGGACAAGGAAGGAGGATTGCTTGAGGCCAGGAGTTTGAGACCAGCTGGGCAACAAAGCAAGACCCCATTGCTACAAAAAATTTAAAGAAATTAGCTGAGCACAGTGGCATATGCCTGTAGTCTCAGCTACTCTGGAGGCCGAGGCAGGAGTATTTATTGAGCTCAGGAGTTTGAGGCTGCAATGAGCTATGATTCAGCCTGGGAAACAGGGTGAGACCCTGTCTCTATAAAAAAAGAAATAAAAATTAGTCTTATATGTTTCCAAAGCCAAAATCCACTCCATTCCCACCTGCAAGCATTAGGTCACATGTTTCTGGCACCTCGATTGAAAGCATTTTTTTTTTAATGCTATACAGCCTTTCTAAACATTTGCAGCATGAACATTTTCAGGTTATCCAGATTGTTATCACGCTGACCACATACTCTGACATTTCCACATCAGCATTTATAACCTCACCTGGGCTGTTTTTGAAGCTGAACTCAAGAATATTTCCTTAGATTCAGCATAAAGAAGAATTGGAGAGCCAAAATATGAAATATATCCTCTTCTAAGAAATACCCCTAAAAGTAAAGTTAACACCTCAGGTGGCCCTCTTGGTGTTCTAAATGATGAATGGCATATCTGTATTTCTTCAATTAGTCCACCAATACCAAGGCCTCCGTTTTCTAGGAGGACTTGGGCACAGAACCATGGTACTGCGGCTTACAGCAGCAAGTGCAGTCCCATTAACAACCAGCAGATGGCGTAAGTATAACCAGCCCCGAGGGAAGGGCCCAGCGCTCCTGAGATAGGAAAGGAGGAAGTCGTTTATTATTTAAAGGAGAGTTTGAGGACGGACTTGAGCTGTGTGAAATTTGAGATATTCAGGGAAGCTGATATGTGTTAATCTGTTCCAAGTAACACATGAAAATATCTTCTGCCAACCCAACTCTGTTTACTTTTTTAATTTCCTCAAAAGAAAAAAAGAAGTGATTGTATCAACAGTGGGACAGGAGGAAAAACAAGGAAAATATCCAAAGGCAGGGACAGAAGTCTGCAGGTTATATTAATAAAACATTTTAAGCAGGCGGGTCTTTCTTTGAAGGTGAAGCACCTTTCATTTGCTTGCCACTCTGAATAAAAATTACCCCTCCAAACACAAAATAAACACAACATTTACCATGCCCTGCCAACTTTGCCTTTGCATGGAGTTACCATGGACTTTCCTCGTTGTGAAAGGAACTCCAGCCCCTTCTGAACCTTCAACTGCAACTCTGAGCGGGTGAGAGTGCATCCCTACTTTCCCCACTGTTCTGGGGTATGGTAAGACAGGCTTGTCTAAATCCTGTCGACTCCAAGGACTTGTAGAAATTCCTTGTGAGACAAGAATGTCTGTGGAGAAGAGTGGTTTGATAAATAATTCTACCACAAAGACACGTGCAAGGGAATGTTCATTGCAGCCTTATTCACAATAGCAAAGACATGGAATCAACCTAAATGCCCATCAGTGACAGATCAGATAAATAAAATGTGGTCCATGTATACCATGGAATACTGTGCAGCCATAACAAATGAATGAGATCATATCCTTTGCATGAACATGAATGAAGCTGGAGACCATTATCCTTAGCAAACTAACCAGGAACAGAAATCCAAATACCACGTTTTCAGTTATAAGTGTGAGCTGAATGATGAGAACTCATGAACACAAAGAAGGGAACAGCAGACACTGGGGTCTACTTGAGGGCACAGGGAGGGAGGAGGGAGAGGAGCAGAAAAGATAACAATTGAGTATTGGGCTTTTAATACCTTGAAGCAGAAGTTAAAAAGAGAAAAACAAGTTTTCCTGTACTTACTTGGCTGACTCACTCCAAGGCTAGCAGTAGGCAGGGCCCTAGTGGGGCCTTGATAACACTATCTGAAAAGCCAGAGCCCAAAGGAATGAGCTCCAGAGACTCTCCCAACACCTCCTCCCCCAAGCAAGTATAAGAAAAACTGTTTCTTCGTATCAGTTTCCCCCTTTGAAATTCTTTCCCTATACCATTATCCTTTGATCTGCTCTCACAACTACTTTTGTAACTATTTCTGCAAGTTTGCAAGGATTTTGTAAGTTCTTGTTTTCCAGCTGTGCCATATGGTGAAGGTCACAAGACAAGCCTGAGTTGTAAAACATGTCACTGTTTGGTAAACTGCCTTTGTTCTGCTTCTGTGAAGCTTGCTTGCCCGCCCTGCAGGTTTCACGCCACTAGCTGGCCAACTCCCTTCAGCTGCATGTATAAAAGTCAAGCCCTGTCTTTGTTCAGGGCTCAGCCTTTGGATGTTAATCTGCTGGGCCAGTGGCCACCTAAATAAAATCCTCCTGTTCCACCCATTGGTCTCTCCTGTCCCTTAATTCTCACAACAGTCTGAGTGATGAAATAATTTGTACAAGAAATCCCCGTGACATGAGTTCACCTAAGTAACAAACCTTCACATGTACCCCTAAACCTAAAATAAAAGTTTAAAAACTTTATGGTTTGGCTACCTCAGTTATCAAAGGTCTCATCCTACCTCACATGCTCCACATAGCAACAGAGAGGCACCCAGGCACAGGAGCACACATGCACTCAGGTGCCCACACACACTACATGGAGGGCTGCTTCAGCCTCTCTTTCCCTCAGCACCAGCATCCTGGGATTTCCCAGAGGAAAAAAAACAGGAGCCAGTCTGAGTGGTCAATGTTGAAGCACAGAGGGTTCAGAATGGATTTGCCCAACAGATAGCTCTGTGTCTAGGAATATCCTGGTCTCCTTCACTCATGGCCCAGGTCATCTGGCTTTTGGGATGAGGGGTGCTACATGACACACAGGGCAGGATGTCAAGATGAAAAAGTCCAGTGTAGAATTTAGTACCAGAAGAGAGAAAAAAAAAAGAAAAAAGTGTACAGATCAGGGTGTGATGACTTTGATGATGACCATTTCTTTGAATTGGGCAGGTTGGAAAAGAAAAATAAGCATTGGGTGGGGCAAGTGCAGGTTAATCTGGGAGAATGTGGAAAGGCACAATACAAAGTAAGAGACTGTATATTGATCCCTGGAGATGTTCCTGAGGACACAGGGGATACTTCATTAGCATGTAGGCTCAGTGATAGAAAGGATTCATCATTTTGTTGCAGAGGAAAAGTTCATTGCTGTGAGATGTCCAGTTTTCATAATATGAAAAGAGCATATGACAATGAGTATTACTACTCAATGATGAGTAATATGTGTTTATGAATATGCATGTGTAAAACTGAGTTTTTTTAATCATCATATTGAATGTGGTTTTCCTTACTCCCTCTTATTGCTGCAACTCTTTGTGAAAGTGATGCATTTCCCTTTATGAGTTACTGATTCAACACCCTCTTGTCCAATTTGTCACATTTTTCTCATTTCTGGACTCACAGTTCTAATTCAGTTTTCTCCTGGGGTTTCAACATGGTTAATTTTTTTCATTTGTTCCTTTTTAACCTTTGTTTTAAATAGTGGTAGAATAAATCACACACCTTCTTGCTTTGCTTGAAAATTAACTTGTGCATCTTCCAATCAATAGAATTTTTGTTTAGGTCCTTGAATACAGATTGAGAAATGTAATGGCTAAGTTACCAAAATCAACTAAATTCAGGTAAAACATTTTTGTTTTAATTCCATTAAATCTTGTTTGGGTTTCTTTTTCTTTGCATAGGTATTAGTAATACTTATTCTATTTCCAATCTAACATTGATAAAAGATAAATGCACTTTCATTTCTCTGAATATTTCTATTTAGGAAAACCTACTAAATGTGCAGTGAGTAATTTTAATATTCTATTGAACACTCACTAAAATTACAGTGCTGAGTATGATAGTTAAATGGAGACCCAGAGGAGACCCCATCTATGGACAGTTACAATTGTACTTAGACCATTTTCCTAACTGGGCTCTCCTTTAGTTCCAGGATACAAGCTGAAAGTAACAGTAATAATCTACTCTTTAGATTTAATGTGAAAAATAAGGGCAAATGTTTAAGCTCCTAGAAATATAAAGTTGTCCAGGTTGTTAATGCTAACTTTGGTCATTTAAAAATAATTTGCAAGACAGAATCCCAAACCAGCTTTCTTACCTAGTGATAGGGCCCAAACTGAAAAACTGCTCTCTGCTGATGCAGAAGCAGACAGGGTCACCTTTTTTGATCGAAGTGAGTGGAAACTCCCCTGAAAAAGGAGATTTTTAAGCAGCAACTAAACCTCAGCCCCCAACTGAAAAACGCTGGAAGATCAGGGATTCCTGGAGGAAAGAGGTCCTGGACTTCAGCAATCGTCCTATTGGTTTAGGCTACAAGGTGCCCAAGCCAGCACCAGGCACCAATAGGCAAGCTGCTGCAGGCCAGGTCACCTTCACTCAGGATCCCTTTGTGGTTACCGGATGTCAACTGAGGAACGTGATGAGACAAGTCTCAATCATTTTATGAGATTTATTCACCAAAGTTAAGGAGTATGTCCGCAACACAGCCTCAGGAAGTCCTGATGACATGTGCCCAAGGTGGTTGGGGCACAGCTTGGTTTAATACATTTTAGGGAGACATGAGACATTAATCAATAAATGTAAGAAGTACACTGGTTCCGTCCAGAAAGGTGGGGACAACTCAAAGCAGGGAGGGGACTTCCAAGTCACAGGTAGGTGAGAGGCAAAAGGTTGCATTCTTTTGAGTTTCTGATAGGCCTTTCCAAAAGGAGGCAATCAGAATCTGCATCTGTCTCAGTGAGCAGAAGGATGACTTTGAAATAGAATGAGAATCAGATTTACCCTGAGCAGTTCCTAGCTTGAAGGGGCCCAAGATATCTTCCTTTCACAAAGTCTTAATAGAAGCTGAAGGCTTCAGATTTAACCCAATTACTGCTGTTAAACATTGCATACAATGGTTCTCAACTAGGGGTGATTTTGACCCCCAAGGGACATTTGTCAAAGTCTAGAAATAGTTTGGTGATAACAGCTGAGGGAAGGGATGCTGTGAAATCTAGTTGGTAAAGGCCAAGGGTGTAGCATTCTGAAATACACAAAACAGCCTCTTGTCCCACCCAACAAATAATGATTTGACCCAAAATATCAACAGCAACAACACTGATAAATGCTGCTACATTGAACTGTTTTTCTAAAAGTACTAAGAGATTAAAATTTATATCACATGACTAATTTATGGGGATTAGAAGTTTTTAAGAGCTTTGTTAAGATATGATTCACATACCAAACAATTCAACAATTGAAGTATGTAATACAATGGTTTAAGTTTGTTTACAGAATTGTGCAATTGCCACATTACGTTCTATATTTTAATCACCCCAAAAAGACAACTAGTACATTTTAGTCATCATCTCTCCATCCTCCCTCTGCTCCCCACCATAAGCCTTAGCAACCATTCATCTACTTTCTATCTCTATAGTTCTGCCTATTCTGTATATTTCACATTGATGAAATTATACCGTATGTGGCCTTTTGCATCTCGTTTCTTTCATCTAGCATAATGTTTTCAAAGTTCATCCATGTTGTTGTCTGTATCAGTATTTCATTCCATTTTATTGCTGAATAATGGGATTTATAACGATACTGCTGCAGAAATCAGGAGAATGGAGAGACCACCAGATGGAAAAGGAGGATTTTATTGAGTGCACTTAGACCCGGTGGATTAACATCCAAAGGCTGAGCCCTTAACAAAGGCAGGGCTTGACTTTTATACACACGTCTGAAAGGGGGCTGGATAGTTTGAAACAAGCTTATAGTGGCGCAAAATGCAGTGGCACAAAAGCAGGTAACAAAGGCAGTTTATGAAACAGTGACAGGCCTGTAACTCAGGCTTGTTTAAACACATCATGTGACTCCTGCTATGTGGCCCAGGTGGCTGTTATCTAGGCTTGCCCAAGCTTATCTTGTGTCCTTTGCTGTGCTGCCTGGATGGAAAGCAGGAACTTACAGAAACCAGCCACAGAAAACAGGAATTTGCAAACTTACAAAACTTGCCAGGGTATAGTAGCACATGGGGCCGGGGCAGGTTGGGGGGTGATGGGGGGGCAGGGCTTCAGTTGCCTAAAAGAAAAAAAATTGTTTTTCCTCTTTTTAACTTCTGCTTCATTACCCCCTTTGATGCTTTTTATAAATGAGGTTTAATAGAAAGCATCATTATTATTTAATTCTTCATGTGAAGGTAGTTAGCTCTTTATTTGGCAAGGGTTAATATTTAGTTAGAGCCATTAGTTGAGTGGCAATTTGTTTCTCCACAAGAGCCTCTGTAGCTGTTTGGATGTTCTTAACAAGGAGAGGTAGGAGACAAGGGAGTATGAGGCAGACTCCTAGTATGGCTAAAACTATTCCTACTAAGGTTTTAAATCCTCCAAGGGATAAAAACCAGCCCCCAAAGAGGGAATCTGAAGACCATCTTTTCCAAGCCTGGAATGGAACATGGGCTAATTTTTGGATTTTTGCAGTTATATTCTTGATGACCTTTCCATTGTCATCAATCTCTAGGCAGCAGTTAGTTAAATTGAACTTTCCACATACCCCTCCTTCCTCAGCTAGGAGGTAGTTTAGGGCTAATCTATTTTAATAAATAGCATTCCTTATTTTTGTGGCTTGCTGGGCTAGCAGATTTAAGGCCTTTGCTGTATCATTTGTAATAATTTTAAGTACTGCTTGTAACCTTATGATGTGGTTGAGCATGTAAAGAGTGGTATGGTATTCCCTACATTCCACCTTCTGCCCAGGTGGCTGGGCCATAATATTGGATTATTCTTTCAGGGGGCCATTAATCATCCTTGCATTTCCCTATGGTTATGCCCCTTTTATTTCTCCTTTTAGTTTCATCATAGACAGGGTACCCTAAGGCTTCTCCTTGTTTTAAAGGGATTAGAAAGAAAGACGGTCTAATTGTTCCTAGTACACAGGCCCTTGGCCATTTAATTGGCAGTTGCCGATATGCCCACAGTCCACAAATTCAATAGAGGCCGGAGGGTGCCTGTCAGGCATTTGGAGCTTCAAGTTGGTACCGAAGTAGCATATTTATACCCAGCAAGGGCAAAAGAGGTCTTTACCCTGGGGAGGGGGCTGAGCAAAGTGGCAAAACAGCAGTAAAACACTAATATTATAAGGAAAGCTACTGGACTTAAGATTTCTAACCATATTGACTTCCCTGATGTTGACTCGAGCTTCAGCCATGTGTAAACTAGTCAGCTTCCAGGGTGACTAGAGCAGGCCTGTTGCCTCCTCGAGCTTCGGCAATGCGTTGACTGGTCAGCTTCTGGAGTGACCAGAGCAGGGCTGTCATTGTCTTCAGTGGCAATTTGGTCCCATCGTAGGATTGGCCAGCACAGATGGTCTGGATCCTGTTGGCTGGTCCATTCATCTCAGGCCGCTGGCTTCAGCTGACTGTGGTGGATCCATGGTACAATTACTGCAACTGTAACAGCAGAGTGAGTGGGCAAGATTACAGTATGGGGCCTATCCCATATGGGTCTCAAAGTGGTTGGATTCCATTTTTTGACCCAAATAGCATCCCCAGGTTTGAAGGGGTGTGCCAGGTCTGTCAGGCTTATGGCCATTCTTTCCCATACCCAGCCATAGACACACTGCATGGCTATCCCTAAAGCCTGCATTTGCCTTCTTAAAGTTAGTTCCCCTAGTTCATGGAGATCACCCTTAACTTGACCTATGATTGGGGTTGCCGGCTGAACAAGATTTCATAGGGTGAATACCTGGTTTGTTTGGTGGGGGTGCACCTTACTCAGAGGAGGACCATGGGCAGGACCTGATCCCATCTTAGATGGGTCTCTTGGCAATATTTTTTTTAGTAGTGTTTGAGTGTCCAGTTCATGCACTCTATGTTTTTTGAGCTCTGCAGCTGGTAGGCTGTGTGTAATTTCCATTTTATTTTTAATAGCCATACCACTTCTTGAACTATTTCAGCTACAAATGCTGGTCCATTGTCTGACCCAAGAGTTGGGGCAGTCCAAATCTTGGGATAATGTCTCTTAACATTACTTTGGTTACCTCCCGTGCTTTTTGTGTTTGGGTGGGGAAAGCTTTGATTCATCCTGACAAGGTGCAGAAGAGTACTAGCATGTACTAATAGCCCCCTGCTCAGGGCAGCTTTGTGAAGTCCATAAGCAGGTTTTCACAGGGTGTGGCTCCCATTTCCTGAATTCCCAGGGGCAGAGTAGGTTATTATGGGTTATTCTGAGCACATGTTAGACATTGTTTGCAAACAGCTTGGGTGAGGGCAGTGAGCCGTGGCACATAGAAGTGGCATCCCAGTAGCGTTTGTAGTGCCGTTTTCCCCATGTGAGTCTCTTGGTCGAATTGTTTTACAACCTTAGGGGCCACCATTTCAGGGATGACTAGTCTCCCATCAGAGAATTTCCACCATCCTCCTTCAGTGCATTTTCCAGTTTCTCGGGCAAACCAGGCCTTCTCATTTGGAGAGTAACTTGGGATCTCGGGGAGGGAAGATTCTGGGAGGAGAAGCATAGCTAAGGATTCCTTTTCAAAGTGTGGAGTAATCATTGCTGTCTGTTTTGCCTCCCTGTCTGCCTTTCTGTTTCCTTTGGCCTCTAGTGTTCTTGCTTTTTGGTGCCCTCTGCAGTGCATAACAGCTACCTTCTTTGGGGCGTATACCGTGTCTAAGAGCTGTAAAATCTCCTCTTTGTATTTTATTTCTTTTTTTCCCAGCAGTTAAGGGTCCTCTCTCCTTGTATATAGCTTCATGAACATGCAATGTGGCAAAGACACATTTTTGTCTTTGTGATTTGGAATCAGTATAAATATTGACCTTTTTGTCTCTCATCAGCAAAAGAGCCCTTGTTAGGGCTATTAGCTCTGCCTTCTGGGCTGATGCTCTGGTGGGCAGAGGCTGAGCCTCTATCACTGAGTTCAATGTTACCACCGCATAACCTGCCCAACAGACCCCTTCCAGTATGAAACTGCTCCCATCTGTGAACTACTTAACAACTGGGTCCCTGAGGGGTTGGTCTGTAAGGTCTCCCCTGCTCAAGAATACTTCATCTACCATTTTCACACAGTCATGGAGTGGGGTTCCCAGTTCAATCAGGAGCAAGGTGGCTGGGTTAAGGGTGTTTACTGTTTCTAAAGCTATGTGGGGATTTCTGCACAGGAGTCCCTGGTACTGAGTCATTCCCGGATTTGATAACCAGTGATGCCCTCTCTGGTTCATTAGAGTTATAACTGAATGCGGTAACTGGGTGGTCAGCTGCTGCCCTAGAGTCAGTTTGTTAGCTTCTTGTGCCAGTAGGGCAGTGGCAGCTAGTGTCTTAAAGCAAGGAGGCTACCTTAGTGCCACTGAGTCTAGTTGCTTGGATAAGTATGCCACCAGGCGATGCCACAATCCTATGAATTGAGTCAGGACTCCTACAGCCATTCCCTTTTGTTCATGGACATATAGAAAGAAAGGCTCAGTTACGTCAGGCAGTCCTAAGACTGGGGCCCGTATTAAGGCTTCTTTGATTTTTTTAAATGCTTTCTCCTGGTCAGCCTCCCAGAGGAGGGGTTCCTTTTCTCTCCCCTTGAATCTGGCCATGTTCAGTATAATAGAGGGGTCCCTGAGTTTCCCGGGGAGGCATCTGCAAAGCCCAGGCATGGCCAGACTGGAGGCAGCAGGCTTGATCATCCTGACTTTCCTCCTTGACCTGGGGCAGTGGTTTTGATTTTTCTTTTTGAGGCAAGGCCCAGGGTTCGTTACCATTTGAATTTGACTCCTCGGGGGCTGGCCTCAGTAAAGGGGGGTAGATTGGACTGTAGGGAGGAGGGATTCCTATCTCCTCTTGTGATTCCTGCGGAACTGGTTTTTCCTGTGGCTTTCCCTTTGTTTCTGTAGCTGACAGAGAAGCTGATTTTTCTTTCACTTTAAGCTCGGCTTGAGCCACGAGTGTTTTGCCATAAGCTGTCAGGCAGAGCTGCAACCACGCAGGTCAGTTTTGGACTATATGTAGCCATGAGTTAATATAAGGAAATTGGTCTGGATGCCCTGGCTGTCCTCCCACCCCAGTCACCACCTTAAATACATGGCCAATTGTTTCCCTATCTATAGTTCCTTCAACCAGCCATCTCACACCAAAACAGGGCCATTCTATTTCACAGAGCGTTCTCAACCTCTGGGGGGTCAACTTGATCCCACAACACTCTGCATAACTTTTCTTGAAGTTCTTTAACATACATTGTAATGGGGTGGGTTTCGACAGCTTCCTTCCCATTTCCTCCCAGTTATGACACAACTTATTCACTCTTTTACTTTCTCTTCAGACCGATTAGACCATCTCCCTCATGGGAACTTTCAGATGCTGCTTAGCTTTAATGGAGGGTTCATATGAGTCCCGAACCTGGACCACCACAATCGCTAAATTGTGGGGTGCCTCCCTAAGCCATATGTGGTAGCCCCGGAGGACGTTTGCCACTAGTCCTGGTTGGTCCCACACTTCGCTAGGGGTGTATGGTCTATGCTAAGAGACCTGTGGCCCCACACACTTCACTCCCCACATTGACTCCTTTTGGAACTGCCTCTTTCACATGCATTCACACACTTCCCTGCTCCCCATTCCTTTTCTCTGGGTGGGGTGTAGGTTTCATCCGACTTTGAGCCACTCCCACGTCCTGGGTCAGACTACTCAGTGCACCCGTAGGAGTTGATCAGGCTCCCCTTCTGTCCTTATGGGATGGGTCCTGTCTTGGGCCCCAAACCTTACCACGGTCCTGTGGCGCACTATCCCTGGAATCGTCCTGTAATCCCTTAGTTGCGCTGTCAGGGAGGGGTACTGGATCATGGAAGAACCAATCCCTTCTCTGGGTTTAAGTTCCCCGATGGCATGCCTGAGGTCACAGGTCTCCCCCAGCTCAGGGCCCCAGACCCACAGGCAAAGGAGACAGCAAACCTGTCATCTCCACTCCTGGCTGGTTCACCAAAATATTGCAGGAATCAGGAGACTGGAGAGACTACTGGGTAGAAGAGGAGGATTTTATTGAGTGTGCTCAGGCCCAGCAGATTAACAACCAAAGGCTGAGTCCTGAACAAAGGCAGGGCTTGATTTTTATACACACTTCTGAAAGGGGGTTGGCTAGTTTGAAACAAGCTTACAGTGGTGCAAAACGCAGTCGCGTGAAAGCAGGTAACAAAGGCAGTTTATCAAACAGTGGCAGGCCTGTAACTCAGGCTTGTTTAAGCATGTCATGTGACTCCTGCTATGCGGCCCAGGTGGCTGTAATCTAGGCTTGCTCAAGCTTATCTTGTGTCCTTTACTGTGTCACCTGGATGGAAAGCAGGAACTTACAGAAACCAGCCACAGAAAACAGGAATTTGCAAACTTACAAAACTTCCCAGGATACAATAGCACACGGGGTTGGGTGGGGGGTGGGGGTCTCGAGTTGCCTAAAGGAGAAAAATCTGTTTTTCCTCTTTTTAACTTTTGCTTCAATACCACATTTTTTTTATACATTCAGCAGCTGATGGGCATTTGGGTTGCATCCACTTTTTGACTATTCTGAAGAGTGTTACTGTGAACATTCATGCACAAATTTTTATGTGGAGGTATGTTTTTATTTCTCTTGGGTATATAACTAAGAGTAGAATGATTGGATCATATAATAACTCTGTATTTAATATTTTGAGAAATTGCCAAAATTTTTCTTTTTTTTAATGTTACCACCCATAACGGTTGAACATTCCAATTTCTTTGCATCCTTGCCAACACATGTTATTATCTGTCTTTTTCATTATAACTATCCTTGTGGTTTTGAAGTGGTATCTCATTGTGGTTTTGATTTGCATTTCCCTAGTGGCTAAAGATGTTGAACATCTTTTCATGTTTTTATCGACAAGTTGTTTCTCTTCTTTGGGTAAATGTCTATTTAGATCCATTATCCTTTTCTAAACTCAGCTATTTATATTTTTATTGTTAAGTTGTTAAAAATTCTTCATACAGTCTGGATATGAGCCCATTATCAGATATGTGATTTGCAAATATTTTCTCCCCTTCTGTGGATTGTCTTCTTTTCACTTTCCTGATTGTATTATTTGCAGCACAAAAATGTTTAATTATACTATTGTCCAAATTATCTATTTTTCTCTCTTGTCAGTTTTTTTGTTTGTTTTTATTGTCATCTCTAACAGCAGTTCACAAAGTTTGCTTTCATGTTTCCTCTCCAGAATTTCATAGATTTAGCTCTTCTATTTAGGTTTATGACCTACCTCAAGTTAATATAATGTCCTTAGTGAATTATCTTGGCACTACTTATTGAAATTAAGTAGTTTACTTTTGGGCTTTCAATTTTATCCTATTGGTCTATATGTTTATCCTTATGTCAATACCAAACTGTTTTGTTTATTGTAGCTTTGAAATAAGTTTTGAAATCAGTGTGAGATCTTCAATTTAGTTCTTTTTCAAGATTCTTTTGGCTACTGTAGTTCCTTTGAATTCCCATATACATTCTAGAATCACCATGTCAGTTTCTACAAAATAGCCATTTGGAATTTTGATAGGTATTGCATTGAATGTATAGATCAATTTGATGAGTGTTGCTATTTTAACAATAACAATTCTTCCAATCCATGAACATGGGATGTCTTTCCCTTTATTTTGGTCTTTTAAAATTTCTTTCAACAATGTTTTGTAGTTGTACAAAGTGTTACATTACAGCATCATAGTATTCACTGTGAAAGTCTTATAATTTTTCATTAATTTTGTTCCCAAGTATCTTATTCTTTTTGGATGTTATAAATAAAATTGCTTTCTTAATTTCTTTTCAGATTCTTCATTGCTAGCATATAACAATGCAATTAATTTGTGTATATTGATCTTGTATAATGCAACCTTTCTAAATTAATTTATTCTAATTATTAATAGTAGATTACTTAAAATTTCTACATACCAAATCATGTCGTATGTAAATATAAGAACTTTTCCTTTTGTTTTTGCAATCTTAGTTTTTAAGATTTATCTTGTTTACCCAATTTCCCAGGCTAGAACCTCCAATATATTGTTAAATAGAAGTAGTGAGAGTGGACACACTTATGCTGTACTTGAGCTTTGGGGAAAAGCATTCAGTCTTTCACCATTAAGTATGATATGAGCTGAGATTTTGTATTGTTTGTTTTGTTTTTGTAGATACCCTTCATCAAGCTGAAGAAGTTTTCCTCTATTCCTAGTTTATTGAATAGTTTTTTTATCATAAATGGATTTTAGATTTTGTTACATGCTTTTTATGCTCTATTGAAATGACCACGTGTTTTTTTGTTCTTCTTTCTATTGATATGGGGCATTATATCGACTGGTTTTTTGGATGTTAGACCAGGATTATATTTCTGAGATATATCCCACTTTGTCATAGTGCGTGTGTAATCCTTTTTGAATGTATCCATATTTAATTTGCTTGTATTTTGTTGAGAACTTTTGTGTTTATATTCGTAATAGATGTAGGTCTGGTTTTCTTGTGATATCTTTTGTTTTTTTTGTCTATATAACCAACCTCATAAAATGAGCTAGGAATTGTTTTCTATTTTTTCAAAGAGTTTTTGAATAATTGTAATAATCATTTGAATAAATAATGATTCTTTAAATAATTGGTAGAATGCACTAGTGAAATTATCTGGGTCTGGGCTTTTCTTCTGGGAAGTTTTAAAATTACTCATTCATTAGAAGTTTTTTTTTTTTTAAGATTTTCTATTTCCTCTTGAGTCAGTTGCAGTAGTTTATGTGTTTTTAGAAATTTGTCCATTTCATTTATGTCCATGGCATACAATCTTTCATACCATTCCCTTATAATATGTTTTATTTCTGTAAGGTTAGAAATAATATTCCCTCTTTAATTCTTGATTTTAATAATTTGAGTCTTCTCTCTTTTTTTCTTAGTCGATCGAGCTGAAATTTGGTCAACTGTGTTGGTTTGACCAAGGAATCAACTTTTGGTTATTAAGTTTTGATATAACTTTTCTAATCTTTATTGCATTAATTAGTGCTCTATTTTTTATGTATTACTTTCTTATGCTTAGTTTAGGTTTCATTTTCTCTTATTTTTGCAGTGTCTTAAGGTGGAAGTTTGGGTAATTGATTTGAGGTCTTTCTTCTTTTATAATGTAGATATTTATGGCTATACATTTTCTTCTAAACATTGCTTTAACTGCATCCAATTCATTTTAGTTTGGTGTGTTTTTGTTTTAATTTATCTCAAAGGATTTCTGAATTTCCCATATGACTTCTTCTTTGAATCACTGGTTTTATTTACAAATGTGTTATTTAATTTCCAAATATTTATACATTTTTAAAATTTTATTCTATTATTAATTTCTGATTTGATTCCAATGTCATTGGAGAATATACTTTGCATTATTCAAACCTTTTAAATTTACTGAGGTTTGTTTTATGGCCTAGCATATGGACTGTCCTGAAAAAAGCTCCATGTACACTTGAAAAGAAGATGTATATTCTACTGTTTGTGAGCAGATGGTCTATAGATGTTTGTTAGTTCTAGTTTGTTATAGTGTTGTTTGTTTATAATTATATATCCTTTATAACCTTCTTCCCATTCTATACATTATTGAAAGTGAGATTTTGTAGTCCCTAACTATTATTGTTGAATTGTCTGTTTCTTCCTTCAATTCCATAAGTTTTTGCTTTATGTATTTTGGGACACTGTTGTTTGGTATTTATATGATTATAATTATTAGCTTTTTCTCATAGATTGGCCCTTTTATCATTATTATGTGTCTTCCTTATCTCCACTAATATTTTCTGGTCTTAAAGTTGATTTTGTCTAATATTAGCATAACCACTCTGGCTCTCTAAAATTGCTAGTGGCATGACACATCTTTTTTCATTCTTTTACTTTCAACTTATCCTCTGTGGACAATATATAGCTGAATCTTGTTTTTTTATCCAATTTAACAACTTATGCCTTTTGATTTGACCGTTTAATGCATTCACATTGCATAATTATTACTGTGATTGGATATATGTCTGCCATTTTACTCTTTGCTTTCTATATGTCTCATATCACATTTTGTTCCTCTGTTCCACCTTTATTACTTTCTTTTGTATTAAATTAATGTTTGAAGCATAATATTTTAATTTTTAGTGATTTTTAGTATATTTTTAGCTGTTTTCTTAGTGGTTGCCCTAGGGCTGTGTAGACTGACTAAGAAAAAAGAGAGAAGACTCAAATTATTAAAATCAAGAATTAAAGAGGGAATATCATCACTAATTTTACAGAAATAAAAATTATTATAAGGGAATAGTATGAACAGTTTATATATTAACTTATCAGAATGATGTGTACTACCTTAATGCAAGTAAAATATAGACACTTTACTCTTACGTAGCTCTATTCTCTCTTCCTCTTTTTTAATATTGTTATTATACATATTACCTATATATATGCAACGAACCTAACAATATATTGTTATAATTATTACTTTATATAGTTTTATGTCTTTTAAAGAAGCTGAGAGAAGAAAGGAGAGAAATACATATATATAGAATTTCTTTCATTAATCTTCTTATTTATCCTTTCTGAGTCTCTTCATTTATTTCCTGTGCATTCAGGTTACCAACAGGTGTCAGCTTCCTCCAACACAGCTCCAATCCCTTTCACCTCCTTTGGGCTCTTTTTGATAAATATGTTAGATTTATCTTTGTTATAAGCCCTAGATTATATTTTGAGTGAAAGGTCTACACCAAGCTTGTCCAACCTGCGGCCTGGGGACCACATGTAGCCCAGGATGGCTTTGAATGTGGCCCAACACAAATTCATAAACTTTCTTAAGACATTGAGGGTTTTTTTTTTCTTCTCATGAGCTATTTTTAGTGTTAGTGTATTTTATGTGGCCCAAGACAATTCTTCTTCTTCCAATGTGGCCTAGGGAAGCCAAAAGATTGGACACCCTTGTGTCCAATTATTCTACACAATATAGAAAAATGATTAGTTACTGCAGCCCTGGGTTCCTGGCCGACTAAAGAGAAACACCCAATAGAAACAACTTCCTTCTAGCAAGAATTAACAATGGTAATTAAGAGACTTTGTAACTTCGTGATCTGTTCAAAAGACTGCCCAAGGCTAAGCCTAAAGGAGCTTTCCAAGTTATTAACGAGAGTTTCACAACTCTGGAGCCTTTTATGAACAGGACAGCAATGCACTGAAACTATCAGAACTGCTTCAATGTCTGATATTCCTATGGTTATAGAGAACCAACATGAATATTGCAGTTAGAATTACTAGAGAGCTCCTTTTTCTTATATAAACACTTCAACAAATATGAGTTTATGCATAAAGACATCTTTTTTCAGAAGCTGAATAATGAGCAAATGCTTTTTTACAATGTTTTATATTTTTGAATTTTAAAATTTGTTCAGCATCCTGAGTCAGACAAGTAAGAATGAAATCAAACACAAATCTGGCAACAGAGATGTTTTGTGACTCATGAGTAAGCCATTCAGGTACAGACAATACCTGTCAGGCAGGTTGGGTGTGTTGCTAGATCACTTTCTCCATGCTCAAACACAGATGTGATGTCTCGACACCCACATAAGGTATTTCATGCTAAAGTCAAGAAATACTGGGAGTTCCACTGAGATCTTAACTTTCAGGAAAAATAAAATCAGTGTACTCATTGAAGAGTAGCTATAATCACTCTTTGGACACAGAAACGTTGCACTCTTTTTTGAAGGTTCTTTCTTGAAGCAGACGTTTCTTTCCATTTCTTTTTTTGTCAGAAAATCATTTCACAAACTGCTTTGAGATTTAACTAAATTTCTTTTTTTTTTTTTTTTTTTTTTTAAGTTGAGCTGAGCCTGGGCATGGTGGCTCACTCCTGTGATCCCAGCACTTTGGGAGGCTGAGGTTGGTGGATCAAATGAGGTCAGGAGTTTCAGACCAGCCTGGCCAACATGGTGAATCCTCGTCTCTACTAAAAATATGAAAATTAGCTGGGCGTCGTGGCACGCGCCTGTAATCCCAGCTACTCAGGAGGCTGAGTCAGGAGAATGGCTTGAACCTGGGAGGTGGAGGTTGCAGTGAGCCAAAGTCGTGCCACTGCACTCCAGCGCAGGCAACAGAGCAAGACTTCATCTCAAACAAAAAAAACAAACAAAAAAAGTTGAGCTGGAATTTGAGCTTATTTATTATTCCTTGAAAATCAAGTATAGATACCCTCAATTGCTACCATAGGGAGTGCCACAGCGAGAGCTCAGTGAGTATAATTTGTCCTCCTGTTTTTTTCTTTGTTTTGATTGCACATTTACTCTATCAATAATATGAATGTTTCAAATTTTGTCTTTGAAATGTGGACTAGCAAAATTACTAAGATACTGAGTACTTAAAGTTACTTATAAAATACCGCTTAAAGATATTGACATCTGTTCATCTGTAAAGCACTCTAGAATTTGTTTGCAATTTTTACTGACAACTAAGTGAAATATAAAGATAAAACATTTGGATCTTTGATGAGCTTCAATTAGAGATTTTTTTTCCAGAATATATCATTTTTCTAATGATAAATGGTTTAGATTGTGTTAATATTTCTGTTCCACAATTGTATTATTTACTTTTGCCCATAGACTTTTTATTCATGCATTTCTTCAAAAAATAAATATTATATTGTTTCATCCCAATGCTTACATGGAGGCCCAGGAGGCTCTGCATCCCAACCCCTCTGTTTTCTGTCTTACCTGCCAGGTCAGGATGAGAAATGCCATTGGGCTTATTGAGGCAGGGATGGTGAGTCTAGCTTTCAGTTTCCTGTACCTGGCTGACATGATTTTCTTCACCATCACTTGCTCTGGCTGGTACTTGTATCCATATAGAAAAATATAGACATAACAAAAGCTTTGGACAAATGAAATCAAATTCTAATTCTATTAGAAGGCACCTGATGTCATTCTCTTAATGACTTTTTAGAGTATTACTGCACAAATACCCTCCACCAAGGGGTAGGGGAGGAAGCCTGTATTCTCCTCTGTCTGCATATCTAGTACTTTGCTAGTGGCTGACTTGGTGCTCCATAAACATGCCCTTTCTTCCTGACACTTTCATTTTCTTAAGCCCATTAACAGCATGAGATAGACACATATGGGTGGATTCCCAAGTCAGATGCTTTGTTCTGAAACTATCTTTAAAATCTACTGTAGACTGATTTTCAGACTATTTTCCAGTGATGGAAACAGGCTCTCCCTGTGAATTTATGCAGCCTTGTTTCCCCTAACGTTTCACCCAAAATGAGGTTAGCCCTGGAAATTCCAGTGTCCCTTAGCTACAGGGGCCCTCCACTGAGAATGGCTTACTCCTATGTATGGTGCAAGTATTATGTTTGTTGCCTGTTCACATCCCAGGAAAAATACTGATTTCTGCTCCTGAAGTCATAAAAGATTATTCAATCATAAGCCTTATGTTTGGGACTATCTTCAACTGTAAGCAGCTGCACACATTCAGCTTGTTCTTCCTGACTGAAGGGTCCAGAAGCAGACAGTCTATGGGTGGGAGGGTAACTCACAATGTCACCAGGGACCCAGTTCCTTTTCATTTCTACTCAGTCATCCTTGGCACAGGCGTGGTACTCTGTGTTACAAGAGGGCTGTTTGGTCCACCAGCAGCAGGAGGAAGGGAAAGGGGCAATGGGCAAAGATGACATGTCTATTGGCAAACTCTTCTAAAGAGATTTCCCAGAGGCAGGACGAACTTCTCACCCAAAATTTGGTTCAGATGTTGAGACTGATGATACCATATATGCATCCACTAAGAAAGTATGGAAAGGTTTATTGCTTACATAATGATCCAAAAATAGCTTTAGAGACCGGAGAAGAGAGACTGGCTTGGCGTTTATTGTGGGTAGAGATGAGGCTGGGGTGAAGGCTTTTGCACAGGGGTAGAGGCTTGTGGGGTTTAAATTTCCCACCAATTCCAAAGGAGGGAGCACCTGGGCCTTCTTATCAGCTTCCTGGATATGGAACAAAAGGAGAAGAGGGAGTAATGAGATTTGAATGCAGCCAGACATCAGAAATGTAGTCAGACTCTTTATTGCACTGTCTCAGTACCCTTCTCCTGGCATCTTACAGCAGGCTGAGAAATGTGGTATTTTAGTGGCCACAATGGAGGGCTGTTAGCACAGGAGTGCAGGATGGAGGTGAGCGGGGGGCAGGCAGCAGACTCTGCCAGCCCAGCCATCTCGTCTTTCCTGCTGACCTCCATTCAGAGATGAAAAGTGACCTTGGCTGTCCACAAGGATCAATGGTGTTGAGGCACCTGGCTCACTTTTGTTACATAACCAAGTCCAGTGAACTACAGTAATGTAGCCTTTTCCAAAGCTTGAAGGAGCAAGAGGAAAACCATGAGAAGGAAGAAGAGAGCTACCCTTTGGGACACAGCAGGGCCCAGTGAGTGTGTTCAGCTATAAATACGGGTATCCTAAAGATCCATCGCAATGGTATGTCCTTCTGTTAATTGCAAAGACAAAGGGAACACACAAGTTAAAAACAACAACAACAACAACAGTAACAATAACGATAGAAAGCAAAACAGCCTAATTCTGTCCTCTAGGCTGGAGACTGTAATTTTTTCCCCACAGTAGGATACTGTTAAGTTTATTCTAGGGTGAGTGGGTGCCCAAGGGAGGCAGTGAGTATGGCTGAAGTCACCTGGTGGCAGGGTGCTCAGGGATGGCCGCAAGTTCTACACGGCCCTGCAGGACCTGAGTCTTTAGTCAGTTGGGAAGCTCTACCTTCTGCCCCAGCCCAAGAGGGTTGGGGCAGTCACGGATGTAGCAGTTTTCGTAATTCACAGGTATCAGTGATGAGCATTGAGCAGGCTTGATTCTCACACACAGACGCAGTGGCCTGGTCTTCCTGCCTTCGGAGGGTACTCAGGAAAGGCAGCCAGTGGGACAGGAAACTCGAGGGGTCCCCATCAGCCAGAATCAGCACCATGTTAGGAATGTAGACAGGGTGGACGCACTGCACCACAACTTTGGTGTCCTTGGCCTGGCGGTCTCCACAGATGGTGATCTGCCTGAGGGTCTGCTGCTGGGCTGAGAGGGCACGGACCATCTCCGGCAATGCCACCAGGACATGGTGCATGTGCTGGGAGAAGGCAGTCACTAGGCACACACACTTGTTCATCCAGTCCTTGTGACTCGTGAAGCTGTGCAACCAGAGCGGGTTGTGGGCTGACACGGAATTGGCGCTGGGCTCTGGAGACTGTAATGTTTTAAACTCTAGGAGGAATGTCCTCTGAAAGATTGTTCAGAAGAGGAAGTCGTTTTCCCCACTGGAAGGAAAAGAGGGGAGAAGAGTCAGAATGATTAGATAAAAGTGCTTTCCAATATGTTATTGTCCAGAGCGTGGTGTAGAAAAACAAAAGTATAGTAAAAAATGATTCTCCCTTTCAGTTCTCTCTTTTACCTTTCTCTCTCTCTCACATTTTTGTACTCAGATGTTGCTCCCTGGTTAAAAATAATTCTGTAGTTGAAAAGCAAGTCACTTGGGAAGATCTGCAAGTTAAAGCCCTACCAATAGTTTTCAAATATGACAATAAATGTCTGGGTGGTGATGAAGGGCGACTTGCAGAAGCACCATTTTCCATTGAGAAGGTGGTTATTGGCTTGCTATTAGAGGAGGAAGAAAAGATCTATGTTTATGGTGCTGATGGAGAAGCGTTCAGAACTAGCTGCTTTTGTGTTTAATATTTCAGTGAGGCAGGTGTCCCTAAAGGCATGTTGACACTTACCTCTAAGGATTCAACCAGAAATCTCTTTGATTTGACATTTATTTTACAACTTTGATGTTTGTGACCACTGCTCAGTTCCCACAGGTTGCTATTTGACCACCCCAAGGTCACAAAGCCATGAAGCCAGAAAATATGTTCAATTCAATACCTAGTTATGGCTCTCGGCTCAGGGACCCCACCTCCCCAAAAACTAGCAGTCTAGAGGACTCCCTTGGCACAGAATCTGAGCACATGCGTTCTGAGAAGCCTCTTCTGGGGTCCTGATTTATTTTTATTTTTTCCCTTTTTCCCCTTTATTCTCTTGATGAGCTTCAAAAAAAAAAAAAAATTCCATTGCAGCTGGAAAGGCCAAAAAGGTACTTAATTTCAACCACATTTTTGGTACCCTAGGAAAACTAATTAGAAATAATATACAGAGAACAAGGTATGGCATAGATGCACAAGATCTTTGCAGGCCAGTGAGCAAACCAAAGATATGAGAAATCGTGGGTCTGCCAACCTTATCTTACAGTAAAAAATTGAGTTACAAACAAAATACAAGGGCCACCACTCCTAGTGTGGAGAAGTCAGCTTGGGCCCATATCCCAACTTTAAGTAAAGTAGAAAACATTTATTTTATGTCTGCTTTGCCGTGACTGCCCTACAGTGGAAACAGGACATTTTTGCCATGAATTTATCATTTGATGCAGATGTTTGGCTCAAGTTTCCTGATCTTGTCAGCAAAGTTGACGTTAAAACATTAGAACAAGAATTGTGGTTTATTTACATTTTCTTACAAGGTGGAAATTTGCATATATGAGCTTTGTTTTTATTGCAGCCTCTTAGAGAGCCTCTAGTTTTGGAGTGTATGCCCTATTTTTTCTCCATGAATAGTTTGATAGTTGTACTTAAATTTATGGGTTCTTTCTACCTCTTTCTACCTTTATTTCTCCAAGTACCAGCACATTTTATTACAGTGATTGCTGCTTTCCTGTTTTTTTTTTTTAATGGCCATCAAGAAATATAGACTCCCATCGTAGCATTGCAGGTGGCTAACCCCATCTTGACCTCTAGACTTTTCTAAGTCTGCAAAGAATAAAAACAAGGAGGAATTTGCAAAGTTCATCAAGTCTAGACCTTCCTTAGAGGCCTAATGATTATATTTGAAGCCACTCTGGCCAGTTTTCCTGATTGGAAATGGTTAAAAAGTAGCTAGGAAGTTCTGAAAAAGCAAAAGTGGTTAAGATAACACGTTAAGCATTAGCAAGGAAGTTTTTCTTGAGTTCAAGTATTAATACATGGTCTGGGCTTTAGGAGTAATTTTACACCAGTTGTCTGTTTTCCTTTTAGAGGTGGATGGAAAGTTGTTCTCAAAATGCATCTGAGTTGTTGAATATCCATTATGTTACAGGGAAGCCATTCCTTCTTCCAAAACAGTTTTAATTTTTATGGAGTCTAAGTTAAAACAGGAACATTTATTTTCTTATGGGTAAAGTTCCTGGAATGCTCTATTACATGGATTTAGTACATTTTTTGACCAAATAACACTTGACCAAACATTATTTTCAAAATTGATCTCTCTTTAAAATACAAAAAGATTTAAAAATATGGTTCCTTTTGCTGATGAGCATCATACTTTGGCATTTAGTCTGTAAAACCTTGGCATTTAGTCTGTCTTCCTGGAGCTCAGTTTCTTGAAATGCACATCTCGCATTCAGGGCTTTCATACTCAACAGGTGGTACCAGCCACTGGTGTTCTGCTTATAATAAAAATGATACATGTGTATTAATATTGCTCTTGAAGTTAATAAACACACCCAAATCTGGTTAATTTGTTCAAATTATTGACAGATTCTCTGTGATTTACCAGGATTAATGAGTATGCAAATACAAGGAAGAATGCCCAGGATAGAGAACATCATGGAACATATTGTACTTTATTGTAAAATAAAAATAGCCCTGGACAGCCCATGGAATGCGTTCTAACAGCATAATCAGTTCTTTACTGTGGTTTTCCTGCCAGGCGGGGAGCCCTGCGTCACACAGGGTGGGTGCCAAGTGTCTGGTTTGCGCTTTGGTACGATTTTTCTTTTTCTTCCTGATAATTTTCAGGTTTGCAGTTTCTCCAAGTGCAAAACATCCAAGCCACCTCCCTCTGCAGTGGAGTATTGATTTTGTTCTAGATTTCTCAGCAAAGGTTGGGATATTAGAGTTCAAAACACAAGTGGGCAGGGTGAGCCCACAGTCTCTGTGACGGGGCCTGCTGGACACTCCCAGTCTGCTGGCGAATGGCAGAGGCCTGGGACAGCACGGTGTAATTTTCATCTCGTGCAAATGAACTTGGCCTCTTAGATCCAGGTCCTCTGCTACCAACAGTGAATTTGTTACAGTGTGAAATGCTGAGGCAACTACCTAAATAAATCTGGGCAAAATATACTATCGAAGCAATCTGGGATTTCCACCCTTCATGAATTATCTCACATTTTAGTCTAAATTGTTTAAGAATGACTTGCTCACGGCTGGGCATGGAGGCTCATGCCTGTAATCCTAGCACTTTGGGAGGCCGAGGAGGGCGGATTGCTCGAGCTCAGGAGTTTGAGACCAGTCTGGGCAACATGGTGAAACCCCGTCTCTACTAAAATACAAAAAAATTAGCTGGGCATTGTGGCGGGCACCTGTAATCCCAGCTACTCGGAAGACTGAGGCAGGAGAATCGCTTGAACCAGGGAGGTGGAAGTTGCAGTGAGCCAAGATTATGCCACTGCCCTTCAGCCTGGGTGACAGAGCAAGACTCCATCTAAAAAAAAAAAAAAAAAAAAAAAAAAAAAAATGACTTTCTCCCTTGCTCCCTTTTTGCCCTCTGTCCACATGGTCCCAGAGTCGGTGTTTGAAAAGCTGCTTTCCACTGTCCAGAGAGGATTATTCTTAACAGGCTGATGATCCTGCAGCCCACGGCCACACTTCTGGGCTCTAGTCACCTCTAATCCACGTTGTGTTAATTGGTCATTTTGTTTTGTGCAGGCAAGACTTGGATGTGCAATTTTCATACCATCTCTTGATTGTTTACCCAAACAGAAAATGTAACCAGGGAACCAGCAATATGGTAGTTATGCACTTCCCAAATCAACTTGAAGTTGATCCTAAATGCACGCTGTTTCCACTGCTGCTTCTCTGATGCAGATTCTGCCCCGATGATAGTGAGCTGGGGTTACTGTGAACCAAGATTGCACACGGGGCTATATGTGGAAACTCCGACCCCATGGTGCCTGCCACACACTCACACACATACTCTTTGAGACCCAACCAAACCAGCACTCAGAGGCAAAGAGTTTAAAGAGGTGGGGCTTTATCCAACATTGGAACCATTTTAAATTCCCCAAGTAACTCCATTTCAAGTTCTTCAGATGGCCTATGAAGATCGATAGGACGTCTTTCCCTAAGCCCTTGCCCTCGTGCCTCTCCTGACACACGCCCAGCATCTCTCTTCTGGAGGCCTTCCCTGCTAAAGCTCTTTCTGTGCAACTTCTTGGCTGACTCCTCCATCCCCAGGAGGCTCTATCTAACAGCAGCCTCATCAGGGACACCTTCCCCTCCTGCCACCTTCTCTGTGTTCCCCCAGCCCACATCTTCATTACACAAACTATTTGTATGCTCACTTATAAGCTTAAGGGAAAGAGACAGTAAGCTCGTCTGGGTAGGAAGTCTGTTCTGTTTACTGCAGTCTCCATATCCTATGGAAGGGTGCCGGGCCCACTGTAGATGCTAAATTAAAACCTGGTAAATGTTGAACAAATAAAATGATTTAATCAAATGTTGTAGTATGCAAGGAAGAAACAAAGATAGGAATTCAAGCCCTGCCTCTCTACCTGGCTGTGTGACTTCAGCTCAGTTATTGAACTTCTCTTGCTTTTAATCTTCTTATCATTATAGTTATTGAGATTTGGGCCACGTTTTTAGAAAGTTAAGATTTGGGGTGGCTTTTTGAGCTTTAACACTTTAAAATTGTTTATCTTCTTTTCTGATTTTTTTTTTTCCTGCTGGGATGTAATTTTCTTAAGGGCAGGATTATAAAAGATGCATCTGTTTATTTCCTGAAATTCACAGGACAACACTTACACTCAGGTGCTCAATAATCACTTGTTGGAAATAACCTGTTTTGTTTTTTCCCCAGAAAGCCTGTTTCAAAAGGTGTATTTTATAGTATTTGATCTGCTAGATCGAGGGTTGGCAAACTTTTTCTGAAAGAAGTCCAGGCAGTAAATATTTTGAGTTTCGCGGCCATACTTTTTGAGATGGAGTCTCACTCTGTCACCCAGGCTGGAATGCAGTGGCGTGATCTCGGCTCACTGCAACCCCCACCTCCCAGGTTCAAGCTATTCTCCTGCCTCAGCCTCCCAAGTAGCTGGGATTACAGGAGCCTGCCACCATGCCCTGCTAATTTTTGTATTTTTAGCAAAGACGGGGTTTTGTCATGTTGGCCAGGCTGGTCTCGAGCTCCTGACCTCAGGTGATCTGCCCGCCTCGGCCTTCCAAAGTGCTGGGATTATAGGTGTGAGCCACCATGCCCAGCCTATATTTCCTTATCACAACTCCGCAACTCTGCCATTTTAGCCTGAAAACAGCCATAAACAATTTGTGAACAAATGGGCATGGCTGTCTTGAAATGAAACTTTATTTGCAAAAAACAAATGGCAGGCTGCATTTGACCTGGGAGCTATAGTTTGCTGGCCCGGCACTAGACGGTTATTGTCATAAAATAACCATTTTCTAAAAACGAACTCTTTGTTTCCACTGTGTTTCTGAGTAAGTTACATGAGATCATTTAAGTTTCATTTCTATTGTTGGCCATTTGTTATATGAATAAAGATTTGCTAAGTGACCCTCAAGCTTGGGTCTTTATTTCATTTTTGGATTATATAAAGCTTGACCCACTTAAGAAATGTAACCGTCTTTTTATTTCTCCTATTAATTTTTTTTTTGTCTTTGTGACTACCTTGTTTACACAAACTGAACCTGAGACAAAGCCTCTAGTGACTGCTTTTTGTGGTTAAACTGGTTTCTTACCCACCAAAGTCTAGAAGAGGGAAAGAAAGAATTGTACCAGATTTGATGTGTTTTGTGTAACATAAGCCAGATTGTACCTCCTTCTCTGTCCCCCAGGTCTGTATACAACTTAGGACCAAGAGGTGGACTTTGGTGTCTTAGTTCAAGCTCTAAAAATACCAGGGAAGCAGGGACCAGGGCACATCCCAGGCTTGGTGCAGAAACCTGACCTGAATTGGACCTTAAGCTCAGAATATAGACCTATTTTCTTTCCTCACCTGGCTGATACCAAACTAACTTCCGCATCTCCTGGGAGTGCTTTCTATTTCATCCAGGCAGTGCCCTTATCTGATCTGGAGTGGGTTTATCTCTGGGAGAGCTATTGAAGTGCCTGACAGGAGAGGACACTAAGAGTACCTCCAGTCTCCAACTGCCTCCTCCGGCAGAACTGAGCAAGTCCTAACCATGCCAAAAACATCATTATCTCTGGTTCCATCTTAGTCCCTGCACACCCTAGGATTCAAGGACTCAAGTAAGTTGGGGAGGGGAACATCTTTTCACCCCTGGAAAACCTTGTCTCCTCCCAAGCCCTGGGAGGGGAGAACTGCTGCTAATGAGATGCTGGTGGTTAGTCTTGTAATTTTTACAGTATTATCTGCAGAACGAATGACTACCAGCAGGTACTCTGAATCTCTTTTCTTTCTAATAAGACGTAATCAACGAACCAGATTGTGGCCTTGGAGCTGACCAAAGGATCAGCTAAAGGAATTGGACACATCCTGAGTTAGTTAACACATGGGTATTGTCGGTCTAAGATGCTCTTTAGGGGCTAGTGACTCATTCATGATGTGCAGGAAATGGCACAGACACCTCCATGACCACAGAAGGTTTCTACAGGCGCCGTCATCACAGGGTCTACAAACAGAAGGAAGTCAGAGAGAGAGGCTCAGGGGAAGGCAAGGCGGGGCTGGAGACCTGGATTCTACATCGGAGTTTACCGCATCCTGGTTCTATTCCCAAAGTCCTCTCTGTGTGGCCATATGCCTGATTCTCAACCTGGCTTCATTCCAGTCATCTCAGGATCTTACAAACAACATTGATGTCCAGGCCCCACCCCAGACCAATGAAATCAGAATCTCTTGGACATTAAAAAAAAAAAAATGAGTGATTCTTTCTGGGTGATTCTAATATGTGGTCAAGGTTGGGGCCACTGCTTTACTTCATTACATCATGACACTAAAAATACTACCGGAAAGAAAAAAGGAGGGCTACCGTCTGCCTTCCAATCTCTTCAGCTGGGAACCTCTTCATAAGACTGTATCTGAAACCAGGATACGAGATCCTTATAAGTAATTCCATTTATAATAACAAAGAAAGAAAAGAAAGAAAGAAAGAGAGAGAGAGAGAAAGAAAGGAGGGAAGGAAGGAGACAGGAAGGAAGGGAAGGGAAAGAGAGACAGAGAAAGGAAAGAAGAAAGAAAGAAGGAAAGGGAAGAAAGAAGGAAAGAAAGTAAGAAAAGAGAGAGAAAGGAAGGAAGGAGAAAGAAAGAGAATGAAAGGTGTTTACAGCTGGAAATCAAACAGAACTTTGCCTGACACATGTTCATTTTTGGCCATTTTTGCCTTTTTTGTGGTGTGAACCATTACTTCAGCCCAGTTAACCCTGAGACCACCCACAAAGACTGAATTCAGAGGTGGCTGTCCAGTACAGTGATTCAAGGTGAGGACTGTGAAGTGAGATCAAGATTTGAATTTCTGCTTCTCAGTTCACCAACTATTTGACCTTGGGCAAGTGACTTAATTTAAGACTTAGTTTTATCATTTATAAAGTAAGAAGAATAATACCTGTCTCATATACTCTGATTTGTTGATATGATAGTCAATATGCTATAAGAATAAATTAATAATTAAATGACATGGTAGACATAAGGCATTTAAATCTAATTCCTGATCCACAGCAAACCTTCAACAAATAGCAGCTGTTATCATTAGAGCTAAAACGAATCATGTATCTAGGCTAGGGTCTGGTTTCTTTGCTGTTTTGGATAATGGCTCAGGAATAAGAATAATGCCCACTGAAGAAGTCTTGATTTTTCTTAAAGCTCTAAGCTCACTAGAGTTTTTTGCATGTTGCCAATTTCAATCAGATCCAGGAGTATTGGTTACTGTTGGCCTATATGATGAAGATTAACTTTTGGAAGAATCTTTCTGTGGAATGCAGGCCAAAAAAATTCTGAGGCTGCTTTTGATTTGCTTTGAGTTCATTGCTGCTAATGTGAAGGATGCAAATATTTCTATATTCCCTACTATCTGCTTGGGGTCTTCAAGAGATGAGTTACAGTGACCTGGAGGTAACACTTTAAAAATGCTAGTTAAGATTAGTGTTAAAAACATAGACAAAGTCTGAATCTCTCCAATGCTTGATTTTAATTTTTAAAAAAGAGAAACATATTACAAAGGAAGCAGAATTTCAACATAATCTTTAGATGGTAAATTATGTTTTACATTAGTCTGCATTATTGCCACAATACTTGCACCTGGCTGGTATGAGGAGTGTGTGTGTGGGTTAAAGGGAGCTGTTATTTACCTGCTTATCTATCAGACTGGTAATACCAATCTCACTCTGCAAATTTAACATCAGGGATTTACTGTTCATAATAGAATAAATGCATATTGAGAACCACACTTGAACTTAGCCCTTCTGACAGGAAACTTTCAAAGTTAGAAGTTACACTGAGCTTGAATTTTAAGAGAGAGGAAAAGTCATTTAATAAAACTAAAAAATGAAGGATGGATGGATGGATGCATAGGTAGATGGATGGATGCATAGGTGGATGGATGGATGGATGGGTGAATGGATGGATGGATGGATGGATGCATGAATGTATAGGTATATGGATGGATGGACAGATGGATGGATGGATGCATAGGTAGATGGATGGATGGATAAATGGATTGATGGATGGATGGATGGATGGATGGATGGATGGATGGATGGATAAATGGATGTATGGCTAAACGGATAGATGGATAGATGCATAGGTGGATGGATGGATGGATGAATGGATGTATGGATAAATGGATGGATAGATGGATAAATGGATGGTTGGATAGATGCATAGATGGATGGATGGATGGATGGATGGATGGATGGATGGATGGAAAGATGCATGCATGCATAGGTAGATAAATGGATGAATGGATGTGTAGGTAGATGGATGGATGGATTGATTGAATAAAATGCTGAAGTTAATAGAATCCTCTGTTACTCTGTATGCCCATATGTTCTTCATGGCCACATGTAAGGTTAGCCTTATGATGAAAGATTGGCATTAGTATTGTCATTTTTATTTCAGCTTGTGCCTAGGTTACATGTTCTCATATGTTCCCCATAAACATTCACATGGTCCAGTGTGCAACTATGAAAGAAGCTTCCCATCACCTGTGCCTCCCAATCTCACCCCACTCACTGCAATCTGAGGAAGAAATCCAACACCAAACAAACACTAGAAAGCGCCTTGCTGGCGTGGGCTTCCTGTTAACTAAACTAAAATTCCATCTCTAGGACTCAGTGAACTGACAAGTGTTATTGCTTCCAAACTTGGGCTATGTTCACTCCATCCAGATGCATTTCTACAATTCAAGTAAACATTTTCACTGTAAACTTATTGCTAGTAAGAGCACACCACATCACAAGGAACAGCAAATAGCAGACATATCTTTGTGCCTTCACACAGCAGCACAGAAATTATATCTGGTACTTGATTCAGTATCAGGTGGTATAAGCACTTCATCAACAAATGAAGAACCGAAGGGGTAACTGAGCAGCGACAAATATTTCGTTAAGTTCTGTAACCAAGATAGGAGATAGATTCTCACACTTGATTGCTGGGAATACACACATCCTATAAAAGCCAAGAAAGTTAACTAAGTGGCACAAACTTTATAGCTTATCAGTACAATGCAAGGCACTTCAGGAAAACTGGCATGATAAAGCTTGGTTTCCTAGGAACAAGCTAATTAAATTATATTTATTCAAGTAATCTAAACTATTTGACTATTCAAGTGGTTGGACAATAAAAGAACTAGAATAAGACTCAGAAAAGCCTAGTACCTACATTGCTCTCCCTGGGAGGTGCAGCAGCACTTTGAGGGCATGCAAATTGTTTATGATATTTTAAGGCAGCTCAGGATCTCTGCATACATTCTAGTGAAAACAGCAGATCTTGAAGGAACTGAAGTGCATGGCTTCTGTGTCCCACAATTCAAACATGAGAGGAGATGAGAACTCCTGTATTATAAGATGGCTTTGCACATGATTGTTCCTAGAGGTGAGTTTTCAGGCAAAACAGAGGGAGCTCCCTGTCTGAGTGCAACCAGCAGGAAGAGGACCTTGATGCTGGCCACCTTTGCCCCTCACCATGGAGCTTCATTCCCTGATGTCTTCTGACAGAACACACGTGGTGCAGGACAATTCCCATGCCTTCCCTTCTCCAAACTGCATAAGGACCCTGGGAGGTAAACTGTTTTTCTCAGTTCACTAGTGCAAAACCATCTCAGATAAGTCAATCCGCTTGCCTCAGATCATTGAGTTAGTAAGTAGCAGCTCTAGAATTTGAATCTATAGCTAAGACCAAACCTACATTTCTCCCTTGCACCCCCAATGGACTTTACTCCTTGCCAGAAAGAAAGAATATAACCATTTAGTGTCCCAAGGCAAGAATTACAGCTTTGGTTCAATTTTGCTGTTGGTGTCCACACTGTAAAATGAGATTTGACTGGCAAGATAAGACATACCACTGAGCAATTTGAAAAACAAAACATAATGACGTTTGCCCAAGAGATTGCAATGATTGTTTAAATTGATAACCCAAGTACTCTTTCTGATGTGCGTACTAGGTGATATATGTTATTTACTGATTGATAAATGGTAAGGCTGCACCTTTAGAATTACTGCTGCCTACTAAGTACACACAGATTTCAGAAGGGAAGTGAGCAGAGGTGAGTTTTCAGTCATAACTCAACTATCACTCTGAGTTAGGGTGACCACAATGGCAAACCAAAGCCAGTGGAACAGAATGGCTGACAGATAGGAAATATTCTCCAGCATGTGATCAGGAATAAATGCATGGAGGTGAAACAACTCCAGGAATTTTTCTTAATGAAGAAGTAAAGAAAATACAGTCACTGCATGTCTAGTCTATATAGGTGTGGTCAAACACCAAGGAAACTAAAGGGTGTATGTTTGACTTTAATTTCAGAAGCCTGACTTTGGCTCAGTCATAATTCTCTAGCTTTTATTCTTCAGGTCAGACAGTCAAGGAGAAGAAAAATAAGAAAAACAAGTACCCTATTATTAGGCATTCTTTATCATCTCTTTTTCAGCTGCAGTCTCCATCATCTCTACGTGCACATTTGATAAGCTGAAGCGCAATGATAGAATAAGATGATCTTGGACAGCTTTCTCTTTGAATTCATTTTTAGCTTAATGTATTTGTTGTGGCTTCTCTAGGAAATGTTTGCTGAATTAGCGCCTGTGCCTTGCTAGGGCTGATAAGGAATAGGTGGGATTTAATAGTCAAGAGTTTGAGTTCACAACACCCTCTTTCTATACTCCTGCTAGTCCTTCAGTGTGAAGTCCCTTAGATTTTTATGACAACTGGGCTGAGATCTTTCACTTTACGTAACTTAGCCAATTCGCATTGCTCAGTTTTTCCACAATAACTAGAATATTTGGCAAAAGGGTACAATTTTGCAATGGGAAAGCTCCCAAAGTGAAAAACCTAGTTGTTTACCCAGTTCTGCTAATAATAAATACCCAAGATGAGACCTGGGACTTCTCCTAGGCCCTCTTGCATTGATGCCAGGTAGAAGGAGGGGTATTAGTGCAGAATCTGGGTTTGAATGACATTCTTCTCTGTGGATATTAGAGGGATAAACTGTATGGATTCATAGGGAAGTGGTTCAGGATGTTACAAATGAGGACGTTATAGCCTAATAATATCACTACATGCTGGAGCAAATAAAGGGCCATAAAACATGCAGTGTGTACCCAGCTAGCTCTTCCAGAGGCCAAGAACTAAACTTGGAAAAGGGTGAAAGAGGCCTGATCTATGCTCAGGAATTGAAATGTCATAGCAAGAAATATCAGTACAGAAGAGATCTGGAGGTTCACGTGCTTCAGACAGTTTGATGGAACTTGGTGATGAAGGATGTGCCGGAATACAGCAGGTAGAATCAAACACCTGGCCTGTCCATTGATATTGCCAACTTGAAAGACAGGTATCCCATTGGCTTGGTGATTTGTTTTTAAAGCTGAAATGTGTGACTGATCATCAGTCAAGCACCAATTGACCAATTGCTAAAATATGAAAAGGGAAGGAAATGTCGAATGAATCACTACTTTTGTCTTCTCCAGTTGATCTTTGAAATTATTCAGGGTGATAATCGCATTTTCTGTAATATTCTATTTCAAATATTGTAAAGTGGGTCTTGGAGTGTTGGGTTCAAAGTCAATCTGTTGTATGTAAGACAACGTGTCTGGCCATCTGGTAGAGATAGGGTCCACGGCACACATACCTCACAGTCTGGCCTAAGAGCCTCCCTGTACAGTTGATTCAGAGTTAAACCACAATAAGACAACAATAGAAGAGGTGGGGGTAATACAAGCCAGCATGCCACACATTGATGAATGATCCGGTGAGGCTTTCAAAGCAAGGCGGGATTACTCTGGTTGCAGTGGGCTGGAGAAGGTAACTGTACTTAGCAGATATTGCTTTTCTATTTGCCAGCCCACACTGTCAACAGTGGAAAACAGTCATTATCATATCCCTTCTTTGACGGGAATTGCCACAAAATAGTTCACTTGGTAAAAGCCTGTCTGAGGTGAACCAGGAACAAACGGTGTGTATTTAACATGTGGTGTAAGGTTGCACCAACAATAAAGGAATAAAGTTCAATTTGAATAAGGCAAGAGGAAACCGGATCACCCTTGGGTTCATGTCAGTGGTTGCTTCACAGTTTCTCAATTCTGAAGCCATGCTGCTGATAGGGACCTAGAATCACCAACTAACTCCAGTAGAAGTTTAAAGGACACTTCCATACGGAGCCCCTATAGAGAGAGGCGGGCACTTCATGCACCCAACTTTTAAGTATATACATTCCCCCCTGACAAAGTTAGATTTTACAGATGCCGTGGCAAATATGCACTCAGTGCTAACAAATTAGGATATCAGGCCTGTATTAATGCTTTCATTTTCCAATTATTTTTTATTGCATTTAACAGCTGACTTCAAAAGAGCTGAGGACACACAGAGGAATAGGGTGACCCATCATCGCAATTTGCCAGCGAGTAGGGGATTTCTTAGGATGTGGGACTTTAAGTGTTAAAAACCAGGGCAGTCAGTGGAAAATCAGGATTATTGGTCACCTTACAAAGGAATGACATGGAGGTAACATTTTTATTAAGTAAGTTTTGCATTTTTGGATAATTTTTGAACCATCTCATTTAAGAAGAATGTGGATAAAATAGCTTCCATGTCTTCCTGAGGAGGAACGCTTTGTGTTGAGGATGGTGGGTGGTGGGAAGATGGGGAAACCTCCAGTGGGAGGCTAGAGGTTGCTTTCAGCTCCATTTACTTCTCCCAAGGGAAAGCTAAAGGACAAGGGGAGACAGGCGATTCTATAACCAAAGCCATTTTTCTTGTGATTTCTTGCTGTCTAAACTCCATGAGGCTAAGGCTAGAGTTACATTGCTAAGCTGTCCCAGAGGTCAGATCACTTGGCTCTTTTAATCTTTACTTAAATAATCTTTAATTATTTGCTCTTCATTTTTCCTGGAATGTCAACAACCCTACTTTGTCTCCACCTATGGAAATCTTGTGGGCTGCACTCAATTGTTCCCACCTCTGGAAGGCTACCTTCAAACTCCCAGGTGGAGTAAATTCCCCTTCCTGTGGGCTTCTAGAATATTATGGTCCTATAACACTTATCACACAATATCATGGTTAGCTATTTGTCCATCTTTCTGCTGAACTATAATTTACTCCAGTTTAGGAACTGGAGGGTCTTTGGAACTCAGCAAAAAGAAGGCATCTGATTTAGTTACTAATCAAACTAAATTGACATGATACCAATAACAAAGGTTTCTATTAGTAACAAGAAAGCCCTGCTAGGATTCTCCTGGCATTTTGAGGAAAAGACTATATGCATAATAAAATCTCGTGCATCTTAAATGGAATTCCACATTTTAGTGCTGAAATTCACGATTTTATTTTAATTGGGAAACTGACAAAGTGGAGGAGGATGGGAATATTGAGGGATTGAGGAGCAATGATTAGGGGTAGTAATAGCACCTGCACCATGGATTGCAAAGCATTCTATCACTCACAGGATTAACCATCATAGCCAGTGCTGCTGGGAGTCTGCCCCAAGCCCTGTGAATGTTCTGCACTGCTTCTGAGAGCCCATTCCTGTGCTTCTCTGTGTGTATTAATTTTAACAGCCTGCTGCCCCTACCACCATCTTCATAAGATTGCCCTTGGGCTATGGGAGCCACTTCCACTTCCATTGCAGATGCAGGAAGCCAGAGCCCTTGGGAAATTGCATGCTCCCATCACCCTTTCTACTCTCAGTCAAAGACTGATGGGCAGCATCATGAAAGCCCAACTCTCTTACCTAGGATGCTATTTTCACTCCAGAACTCCCTCCCCAGGATTAGGCAGGGACTGGGTCTTGTCCTTGTCCTAAAATTGTACCCTGGCTTCTTCCCTTCCTGACTTGCTTTCCCCACACCACTTTGGGTTCCTCCTGGGAGTACTACTTTAATAAATTGCCTGCGCATTTTTGTCTCAACGTCTATTTCCATATAATCTACCTCCAGACAAGATTTTAATTTTGTGGCTTCCCAGGACAAGCTTCTTGCTAGAAAGACCCAAAGGCAAGTAGGTCCTCACCTCTGGCCTGTGAGGTCTGGAAATGGGTACACATTATGCTCCAAGACTCACCTATATTCCAAGGAATCATTTTCAATGCCTCTAGGATAAGGATGGTGAGAACAAACTGGAGACAGCTGGCCATATCATGATGCACCTGTGGAGGGCTCTTTAAGCTGCTAGATTCATGGGAGATTCTGCGGAAGTTTTAAGAACTGTTGTAAGCTTCCATAAATAGCTCCATATCTAACCCAACTTAAATAGAATTTATTCCAAGGTAAAAATATTTTTTCCCTCTCATCACACTTTAAGGTTTTTTATGTCTTGATTCAAGCCAAGATGAGGATTGGAAACATTATAGCATTTTTTTTTCTTTTTTGGAAATTATTCTTGGGAAACAGTTCTCTTGAAAAATTTGGTTCTTGTGAACTCTTCTGCCCAGTATTCAGATGTCATTTCAGATCTTCATAGAAAAATCCAGACTTCTATGTATTTTCTATGCAAATTTGACACAACTAAGAGTCTTTCAGTTAACTGTAGAGGTGGGGGTTGGGGAGCAGAAAGAAGTAAACACAACTTACTGAATAGTCATTTATATTTGTTTTTATCTTCGGCTAAAAGGTCAGTAAAATTAACCATGTTCAATTATGAAATGATTAGCTATGTTATTTCATGTAATCTTATACACTAGATTTCCCACTTTACTCCTTAGAACCAGAATTGTGAAACAAATTTTACTCATTGGATGAGAGAGAGATTGCATGGCAGAAAATATTATTTTGTCAGGATTAACAGTTTGTCCTATTTCCCTTAGTTAGTTTCAGAAATTTCCAGAAATACTTAGATCATTCAGTTGTTAAAGCATGCTTAACAAAGCCTGGCCTCTATGACAGAAGTCACATAGACGCGCATTTTAGAATTTCCCCACTCACCTCTCAACCCTGCAGTCATACATTTATAATATCTCATCTCCTTTGGTAAACTGTCAGATCTGCAGCCTCAAAATCTAATTGTTGACATATCACCAAATGAAAAGTAACAAAAACAGGTAAACATCACCAAAATGAAGAACATTGTCTTAGCATTTAAACTTTAAAATGTATTTCTACTACTCTGGACTCATTTTTTCCTTCCATCATCTTTAAAATTGTTATAAATGAGTATCTGCTCTACTGCGTATGGTCCTGCAAGAACTAAAACTTCCCAGAGTATTAAACTGTGGTTAAAATTCATGCAGTATGTAACTCGATGCTGAGAAGAAGCTACATATGCATATGTATGCTCAAAATATAAGAATTTAAGAAAAATGTACGATAATGAAAAATGCATGGATTGAAAGTGAAAAGAGCTGTTTTGAGCTTCAATTCATCGCTCTGTAGCTGTGTGACTTTGCACAAATCACTTATCTTCTTTGGCTTCCATCTCCTTGCCCTTAAAATACAACTAATCATGCCTACATTTTGATCTGAGCATGGACTTAACAACATTTCTGGCAGTGTTTTACAAATTGAAAAAAAGGTGTTCAAATGTTAGTTTATTAAGTAAAGCTTAGGCTGGAAATACAGATTAAATATAAGGAGATAATTAAAGTTCCACGGTAACAAATCATGTCTTCCATATGTAATCTTTTGTCAACCCACTTGACAAATATGCATATTTTTTGAGGGACTATGATGTGCCAGATATTGCTGGAAAGATGTTTGGTGAATAAGACAGGTACCATTGAGCTCTAGACTGGAACACAGATGGTAAATGGAAAAGCTTTAGGGCAACTTCAGACAGTGGTAAGTGAGATACACAACAAAAGGAGTCTTGGGGCACGGACTTGGATCAGGACCAGATCAGGTAAGGACCTCCCAGAGGAGGTGCCATTCAGGCTAGGACCTGAACAATGAGTCAGCTCGGTGAATGAAGGCCAGAGGGCACCATTCCAGGCCGAGGAAACAGCCCCTGCAAATCATCCCACCTGAGCAGCTGGTATATACTCAGATCCTTTAATTCTCAGTTTTCCCTCTTTCATCGTTCTGCACCTCTGTGCTTACCTGTTTTCTATGGGACTTTTAGCATATCCTCGCGGGAGGTCTATCTGATTCTAGACTCCGGGAGTACCAGCTCTAAGAAGTCCAAATCTTGTGTAGCTTCTTCATCCTCCTGCCCTGAACCCCTGGGAGCCCAGTGTCTTCTTTCCAGGGCCACCATTTATACTCCCAGGCTGAAAAGGAGTCCCTTGCTTCCAGGGAAAGAAAGAGCAAAAGAGAAGGAGACTGAGGCATACCATCTCCACTGGGAAAACAGAAATGGAATGATTTATGCCCTGAGCTTTGAGTCAGGAGGGAGAGGGGGGAGAAAATAAGGAAGTCTCAGCCCTTCCTTCCTAAAGACAGAATGACACCCCATCCCTTCCAGCTCCCACTTAGTTCAAGCACCCAGAACAGCAGCAGCTGCACTTGGGGTGAATTGCGGAACCCAGTACTCTGGGGAGAGGAAGTATCATTCATTTCCAACAGAAGCAAAGTGTTCGTCACCCTGTCTGCTCTATGTCAAACCAGATGCCGTGGTCTGGCCCCACCGACATGCCTGGGCAGGGGACGTGTGGGTATATCATCGTCTCCCATGGGAAACAGACCGTTTGCGTCTCTTGGCATTGCCTTTGGACCAGTGTAGAGGGCTCTCTCTAGGGGAAGTGCTTTTGAAAAACCCATTCCATCTCTCAGGATTGACCACGATCCCCATGCAGTCTGGCCGTGAGAAGGCCAGGAGAGCACATGAGCCTTGGACTGGCCTCCCTTGATGTGGTGGCTGCAAGAGTCACTTTGCATAGGATGGACATATAACCCCATTCCCGAAAGAAGCTTACTGCCTCTGCTTCCAGAGATCTTCCATTAGAAGCCTTCTTCAAAGATGGAATTCTGACCATTTCTCATAAAGATGCCAGACTATGCAAGAATGCTGGAACTCAGATGCCAACATGTATCCCGAAGCCCAATTTCCATGATCCAGAAGAACCAAATTTTGCCCATGTCTATTCAGCATATATATATATATTATATATATATATTATATATATATATAATATTTATCAGGGAAAGCAGGGCAATAGAAAAAAAATCAGCTCAATAAAGGGGTTGAGCTAAAAACATGAGTTTTCCTCTGTGGCATTTTGCTTAGGTGTGTTTGACATAGGTATAGTCTGTATGGGTTCATTCTGATTCCACCAGGAGGCAAGAGATTTTGTTAATATTCATTTGGGGAGGAGAGAGGAGAGAGAAAAAGAAAACATGGGATAAAGGAGAGATTGTTAGAAAAGGTAATCTGGTTATTTATTTATAGTTTACTTAGCCAAAGGGACCTTAAAATGCTTTGATAAGAATGGCCAAAGTTTCTTCAAAGATTAACTGGCATTCTTTAAAAAGGCATCAGTTTTCTTTTGCACAGGTGTTTGGAGAGCCCGGACTGGATGCCCACTAGAATCCTGTGCTGGTTTGTAGATTTCCTTAAGACCTTAAGACATGCTGACATCATGGTCTCCTTTCTCAGATTCCTTCTCTCTTTTTCTCTTTCTCCCCCACTCTCTCTCTCTCTGTCTCTCACTTTCTCTCCTTTCCTCCCTCCCTCCCTCCTTCCCTATCCCTCCCTCCTCTGCCCAATGTCTCCCAATCTCTTTCCTTTCTCTCTTCAGTTCCTCCAGGTAATTCTTACTCAAACTTGTACCAACTTGTTTTTGACTGACAGTGAACAGTGAGAGAGTTTTCTTCATTTTGAGGAACCCTAAACACCTATCTTTCCCAAGGCAACCTGTCTGGACTGAGCATTTCTCTGACTTGACATAACTTCCCATCCAGCCAGGAGTCTGCACTCTTCAGTCTTTGCAGGTAAGAGGTACACGGCGCTTATGTCAACTCTGGGGCATGTGGCACGCTGGAGGTATTTTTGAAAAACTTTACTTCTAAAGGTAATGAAAACGTTGTGATTCTTTTAAAGCTTATTTAAATCATTTGAGACGCCCGTGCTTATCTGGGGGAATTTACAAGTGCTGTTTGCATGTGGAAAACGGGATTTTACTTAATGATGGGACAAAAAAAAGTGTTTTATTCTTGCTCGTGAAACAATATCCAGATGTTGTCTTGTTTGCGGTGGGTGTACGGGGGTCTAGCTTGCGGGACAAGAATTACTCCGACTTCTCTTTGCAAGGGTCTGTCAGAGCAAGTTTGTTGATTTTCAGCGATTACATAGTTCTTTGGCTAATTCTGAAGCAGTTACTTTCCTTTGTCAGTGGGGAAATCAGTTTAGATTGCCGTAAGGCGAAACCTCGCTGGAATATTTTAAAATCTGTTACCTATCCTTATGAGAAAAGTTATGTAAGTTTTCTGTGGTAGGTGTAAGGAATGTAAACAATCCTGAGTTTGGAAATATTATGAACTTTGTTCATGACCCATGATTAATATGTTTTTTAATCTGTGTATAATTTCATGAGAGTTTAGACTATCCTCAGCTAATAAATGTTATACTGGGTGAAATTTCCACATTGCTCCTGTAACGCCAACGTTTTTCTCCTCTGTACTTCCGCATTTAGTCACTTGAAGGAAATAAGAATTTATTGTTCAATAGACATTTCTTGACCTCATAATTTCTTTTAACCCACAGGTTAGAAAACTTACAACGAATGTAGTATTTGACTGTGGAAAACTAAAGACCAAAAATGTGTACCATTAATTCAAATGTTTAGATTTATCTTTTTCCCCTTTACCTGTAAGAGGGATTTTGAAAAAAAAAAAAAATCCAAGTGATTCTTAAAATTCATTTTTTGCAACCTCAAGATCACAAGCACACACTCACACTCATGCACAATCAACTGTTATCCCCAATCCTATCTTATTTTGTCCTCTTGTGAATGTTTAAACAAATATGAAACAATCGGTAGTAATAGCCTTAGGTGACAAATTCTCTCCTATTTAAAATTGTCCTAAAAATCAAAAGAAAAGTGTCCCATAAAGCTATAATACATTTTTAAATATCATCATTTTGTGAAAACTAAATACAGTATCAGAGACACTTCCAGCCGATTAATTAGGTAAGTAAGCACTTACCTCACACACAGCTTCCCCGGGCGCTGTTCTTTCTTCCCATACCTTCTAGGGTTTTACTTTTTAGCAGTTTTTCTCCTTCTCTGTTAATATAATAAGTGACCATCCAGGGAATGACCCAGAGGCCACAAGGCAAGTCTTCCCGAAATACTGAAGATTAGAAGAGTTTAACCAAATTGCTGGTAGCAGCATGTCAGAAACACTCATCAAATAACGGAACAGACCTTTCTTCACTGAATTAAATAAATGTAGAAATAGTCTGGGGGTTTTACAGAAATTGCCTTAGTTGAACTTTGTGATTCTGGTTGCTTAAGGAAAACACATTTTTCTAAAACGTCCTCTCTCCATGTTTCCACTCCTTCCTCCCACCAACAGTTGTGGTCATTTTACAGAAAGTCTCATTTCCCCAATTTCCTCTCCTCACACTTCTCACCAGTGCAGACAGCCAGTGTTTCGGGGGGAAAGAGAGCGAGACCCCAGGCTGCACATGCCAGCAAACCTGAGAAGCCAACAAAAGCAGGTCTCTGGGCTCTTTCCCATAAGGCTCAGCACAACCTCACTCTGCTTCTGCATCGAGGAAATCTCGAAAGGGCTGTGCTTTCTTGGGGCGTGTGTGTGTGTGTGTGTGTGTGCGTGTGTGTGGTGTGTGCAATTATATACCTGAATAACAATGACATACTCGTTATAAGAAAACTCACCAATATGTGGCTTTAGGCACGGAATAGAGAGGCAAAGTTATTCGGATTTAATCAGTACATGTCAAATCTTTGGAATATCCTTTCCTGTGCAATCCCCTCTCATCTGTTTAGAGACTCAAAGCAGCCCACGAACTTTTTTGCATACTTTGCCTCAGAGTCCAGGGTTGCTTATGAAATGTATTTGTGTGGTGGATGCGTCAGAGTCTTAGAGCCAACATAACAGTCCAGAGACTGAGCTGTAAGCATGATAAAGCTGTCAATGACTGGCCCGTGGGAATGCGTGTTGAAGGCATATACACCTCCCTAATCATTTTCTTCAGTCTTTAATATGTAAGTGATACAGCTACTGTTATTTTTTTCCCTGCAGCAATTCAAGCATTGCACCCCGGATTAAATCATGTATCTCTAAATATGTTGTTTTAATTCTTTCAAGTAAAAATAACTCCACACCGAAAATTGTCAGAAAGCCATTACATGAGTTAATATTAACTTTTATGTCTGCAAAGATGAGTTTGTTGCTTATTCATGGGCAAATACAAGAGGCAAGTCAGACAGAGGTTATTGTCTACCTTCTCTCTCTTCTGTCCTTTACCTTTATCTCATAAAAGCCACCTCAGGAGTGGGGCTTTTGGTGCAGCTGATGGTGGGATAAGGCCGGGGAAGTCTGGATCTAGAACAAAGTGAACCAAGGGTGAGCCTTATTCTATGCCCCTCAAGGATGCAGTGCCCTGGAAGGAGACAGGTCTGACTGAACACACCTGGCTCAGGTAACTTCCTGGTGCCAGTTTTGCAGACAGATGAAGGAGCAGTGTGACCCGGTAGTAGCTCCAGAGACAAGCAATCTAAGAAGTGCTAAATCTTCCCTAAAAGAACACAAGGAGCCTGTTCCTACCTTTAAAAGGAGAACTAAGGGCAGAGAGGGAGAGAAACTAAGTTATAATTTATAAATAAAGGTTTATAAACATTTAGGAAATGCAACTTCTTTCTTGGATCCTTTATTTATAAGTTCTGACTTAGTTTCTCTCCCTCTATGCCCGTGATTCTCCATTTAAGAAGTTTTATTTGCTAAATATTACTCTGTTGAAATGAAAGAAATAAAAATGAGGGAGTAGATATTTCTGATAAAAAGGCCAGGCGAGAAAGTTGAACTTGACAGGTGTAGCCTCTGGAACACGTCTCTGGATGAATTCAGATGATAGTAGGGGGATCTCCACTCATCGTAATGCAGCTGGAATACACATAGTGAATTCTGTCACATGCCCAGGGAGAATTTCAGTCAGAAACATCTGTGCTGTTTTCACAAGGGAAAGGTCAGAACTCCATGAGGAGTTCATGTATCTGCATTTCTTTTGATGGGCATTGTGCCTCAACTAGAGAAGAGATCAATAAGCCAATAGCCGCCACTATCCAATTTGAATCCAGAAGTTCACACAACCTAATTCCAGAATACAGGTTGTGCTTCTAGATGAAAAATTCTAAAGCACACAATTCCAGATATTTTAGCCACTATACAAAGATGAATCAGGGTCATGTGATCATGCTCACGTCAGAAGATGCAGGAGAAGGACAAAGTTTTGCATTTTGGTACAAAACACGCATGTGCCAGCCACCCGATTCGTTTCCAGTAGGGAGCAGTTGAGTGGAAGGTCATGTCTGCACTACCTTAGGACTGAGGACCTACAGAGGGAACACTGGAAAGAATTAGCAACATAATAAGCCAGGTTTTGTTTGATTCTGTCTCTCCCACCCTGCAGCTCCAATTCAGAGCAGTCTTAATGTGCAGGGATCCGCATAGAACCAGCCAAGCAGGCCCTCTCGTAGTAGCCTGACCAGAAGTCACAGAGGCTGTGTAGGCCACTCATTCCCTCATTCAGAGTTCAGACATCCTGAGCCTGCCCATGTCCCTGAGATTACAGATAACACGAATCCTCAGAGTCACCGCTGGGCCATCAAAGAAAAAAGAGGGTGACGCAGAGAGGGAACACTGCAGGGGGGAATGCAATTCTTAGGATGCTCTGAGGACCCAGGTGCCTGGGTTTGGGTTTCATTCACATCCTGCTTCAGTCGGAGCTGCCCTGGTGTTGGGCGGATGGCTATGGAACTCATGTGCATTTTCTTTACTGTCTACACTGGAGGCTGATGAAGATTTTTATGGACCCTTAAGATTGCACAATTTGGGGGCTTTCTTTAGAGAAAACAAATGCAAAATTAGGACAGTACTATTAAGTACAAGGATTTGGATAGGACCTGGGCAAGTGAGGAACCCTGAAGCTGAAGTTTCATTAACTTCTTGATAAATCCACTCTGTGTCATACATAGTAAAGCCCTGATACTTGTCTCTTGAATGAATGGTTGAATTAACTTATGTAAATTTTAGCTGCTGGCTGCTCTCTCAATAACTCTGAAAAATGATAAGCAAAAAATACCAATCATGTTTATCCATATCTAGTGATCAGTGATATATGGAAAACCAATCTTAATGCTATCTAGAATGTTTCTTGTTTCATTGGCACCTTGCCATGAAAGGTAGGTCCTTGTACTGTAGTTGAACCTTTAGGTCATATCTCAGCTCAAGGGTAAGATGCTATCAAAGCTGCTTTTCCTATGGTAGAATATGTGAGTACTGAAATTAACTGTGCGCTTTTTCCACTTGAAAAGCCCCCAACTTAAAACCTAAAGAACGTTATGCTAGTTGTGCCACTAGACCCTAGAATGGTATTGAATGCATGAATAATAAGCATCTTCCTGAGCAGACTTGAGGGCTTGCCCCAGTGGAATATCTGTGTCTCTGGTGAGAAGCCTTCCTCTTTTTTCCTTAGTTTCTATTAACGCTGTTTCCAATTTTCAATAGCAGTTAATTGTGTCATTTCTTGGTAGAAATGCTGGCTAAACCCATGCCTACCAAGCCAAATAATGTTCTCACTCAATGATGTTTACATTTTCAAATATTTGCAGATTGATATCTTGCTTCATCTTAGACCTCTTTGCCAAAAAATACAAGGTCAGCTCCCTGAATCTTGCTTTCTTATTTCCTGAGTTATCCTTCATGTCTATTCCAACCTTTAAAGGACAAATTTGAAAAGTTTATCCTCTGCTTTGAAAGTTTATGAAATTTGGCATCATTTGTACTCTTCCTACCAACGCCATTCTCACATATCTGCTAGGAGGTAAAGAAAATATAATGAATCCTGGAGCACCTGGCTGCTGTGACTAGCATGCTCTAAATACTAAGAAATAAGAAACCTGCCCTGTCTTTTTTATATTGTCAGAAGTTTGTGGAAAGAATTTATATATGGACAGTGAGCTGTATTACATACAGACACACACATACAAGTGACAAAGGCAGTGTGGGTGTGTATTTAGCTAGGACATTAATAACAAAACTGACTGTGTAGGTATAGAGAGGCTATCCCAATGTCGACAACATCAGAATACAATGGTACTGTATTTTGAACGTCTTGTTTAATATATTTCAAATCTATAATTTTGACTTACAGTCAAAATTAAACATTAAGTGCACACAAAACAATTACCCTTTAAACAGTATTTTTAAAAAGTGATGTCATAGTGACATTGACATCTGACATCTTTTTTTTTTTTTTTTTGAGATGGAGTCTTGGTCTATCACCCAGGCTGGGGTGCAGTGATGTGATCTTGGTTCACTGCAACCTCCACCTCCTGGGTTCAAAGATTCTCCCGCCTTAGTCTCCCAAATAGCTGGAATTACAGGCACCTGCCACCACACCTGCCTAATTTTTGTATTTTCAGTAGAGATGGGGTTTCACCATGTTGGCCAGGCTGGTCTTGAACTCGTGACCTCAGGTGATCCTCCCACCTCAACCTCCCAAAGTGCTGGGATTACAGGCCTGAGCTACCGTGCCTGGCCGACATTGATATCTTAACGTCACTCCTTAAAACGAGTTGGATATAATGTCAAACGACTTGATTCTTGTCAACAGGAATGCTGTGATAATCTGATTAAGGAAGACTCAGGGTCTTGGTTCCTAGGCCCTAGGGACAGAAGAAGGCTAGCTTCTCCCAGACAGGCCAAAGCTGCTTTGAGGAGGGAAGGGGAGGTGAAGTCTCCACTCCATTGCCAGCAGGACACACCTGCCTGGGAACTGGGGGAGAACTCTCAGAGGCTGACCCTATACTTCCTGTCTCAGGAGTCAGGGGACAGGGGTGATTCTGCTGATCAGAAGGCAGGAGGGAGTGTCCTGAAACACAATTGAATTTGACAGCAAAGCACTGTCTATCCTGGGAAGTTCTGCTGGTGAGCGGAGTCCTGTGAGGGTCCTGGTAACCCTATCCCTGCAATAAATAAGAAGGTCTGCACTCAAATAGGTTCAGAAAACCTTTCCTAGTTTAGGCCCCTCTTGAACCTTCACAGCAATCATTAACATTTTAAAAACCCCAAGAAGTTCTGCAGCAAAGACGTTCTTTAACTTTGAATCCAAGTTGTACATCCATTTTGGACCGCAGAACTGTCCACCACCTCCTCCCTGACCACAACTATGATTCCCTCCTCTGACTAATGTTTCACACAACCCCACTGGGGATGCTTTGGCCAACTGTGATGGGTGTGGAGTGGCAAGGCATCGTGCGATCCAAAGAACATGTGTGATGTCCAGGCTCCATTTAGGTGTAAGTTGTACTACTGGGGCCTGACTACCTCTGCATGTGACTGGCCAGCCTTCGGGATTGCGAAGTGGCTGCTTACAGTCAGCCCCAAAGAATTTTTTTTACTTTCTTTCTGTTTCTTTATGTCCACCTTATTCCTAAAAGAATTTAAGTGAATTTACAAAGATACATACACACACACACACACCATGAAATAAAAGAGGAGGAAAATAAGAGTAAATGTCAAAAAGGCCATTTGATTAAATCATTTACTTACATAAATTTGACCTATTTTTAAAAATCACAGTTGAGTGCACACAGATCCACAGTGCCAGAATCTTACTTTTGAGCTCAACATTAAATATAGATCTTAACTACATCTGAACTTAACTTAGCTTCCTATTTGAACCTGGGAATCAACTGGGCACTCACTGAATGTAGTTTTACACGCACTGTATTTTACAATTCTTTTGAAAAACAATGTCCATTTTCCTCTGTGGATCTTTTAAATTTTATTTCACCTTTTACACCCCTTTATGTATAATTTGTTTATACTGAGATTGTAAACTTTCTTCATTGGCTTAGACTCAGGTCTGACACTAGCCTAAGGGAATAATCTCTGGTCCATCAGGCCTGGGCTGGGAACCCTCTGTGGGATTCCCTCCCCATTCCCGGAGATAGCTGGTTCGCCCTGCTTGGCCCCACTTTACAATGGCCTGCTTACTTGTCCCTTTTCCCTACAGGGCTGCAAACTCTTTGACAATGGAGATTTTATGTAGTTATTTCTTTGTGCTTTCAGGGCATGGCCCAAGGTATTCTTCAAGCAATATGTATTGAATCCACAGGCACTGACATGAAAGGCATAATTTTTGCTGTAATTACATCTTTACTTTCACCATGAACTTACATCTACCTCATCCTGCAAATGCACAGCAGAGACCTTTTTATCTGAAGTCTTTTGAAAATATGTGTATGTGAAAATGGCTAACTGGTGTGTTTCTCTCCCTTGGTGAATATTACAAAGTGATAGATTGGCTGCTAGAATTGCGTAAGTGGGGTTATTAAGGAGGGAGACATCTTATTAAGGAGTGACAAGAAACAGGGAACCATGTGCTTAAGATATAGTAGTTGTGTAAACCCAACAGAGGAGAAATAGAAAACATGCAGGTTATTTTGGAAAGAAGAAAATGAAGACACTTGAAATAAAACAGAAAAGTAAATACGGAGCCAGCAGGGTTCAGCATGGGAGTGTGGGCTGGAAGTCTGATTCTGAGGAAGAAAACAAGGGGAAAAAATAAAAGAAAGAATATACTGCAATCCCAGGCTAGAAAGGGGTGATTTGATCCATGGAGCAGCAAATGCAGAAAACAACAAAATTAGCATCATTTCAGTCTCCTTCAAACGCTATGTCTAGATCTGGCTTGTGTTAGCATACCTGTGGCAATAAAGGTATTTGGCTCTGAATGTGTTTTAAATTTTAAATTGAAGAGAATTTTCTAACATTTACCCATTTTAAAGATGAAATATTATAGGACTAAAACTTGTAAGGGCCACTTTTCTGTGATTACAATCAAGCGAATTTCATTGCAGCTGGGAGCAGCCTATGCCAGTATATGGCATTTCAGAGTCTAGGGCTGCATAAGGATATGTACATTTAAACATGAATTGTATAATTATGGATATTAACATGTCTAGTCCAGTATCCTGGGAATGTTCCCTAAATGATACTTTCTGCACAGCACTTTGCTTAGTTTTCAGTATCTGAAGAAATGGTCTGACTTGCTAGCCCTGTGGTTGGTAGAAATGTATATTTGATGGGTTTTTTAATCAACTCTCACTCAGATTTTGAATAGTCAGGCTTTAACCCTCAGTGATCTTCACCAAGTGTATTCTTGCCAAGGGCTTACTCTGCAGGAGGCTGGGTGGTCCGTCTTATGTCGATTTAGAAGATATAAGTGACATCAAGGACTCAAGGAGCCTCCAGGCTGCTGCTGGACAGAGGTGTGGATAGGAAGACATGGAGGTAGAGAAACAGTAAAGAAAAACACCCAAAGCACAAGAAAGGCTGCAGTGTCCAGCAGAATGTGATGACATTGACATGAGAGGCCCTGACAAAGTTCCAGGGAAAGTCAGAGAGGGAAAGACCAGATCCCTTTGGGATGACTGTAAGAGGCACTGGGACATTTGAGATGTGCCTTGCAGAACAAGACGACTTCCAGGGTCAGGACAGGGAGAAGCCTTCAGAGCAGGAGGAGTTACCATGCACCAGCAGGAGGGTGCGGGAGGTCGGCAGTGTGCACAGGGGCTGAGCTTACTGCAGGGAAAGAATGGGAGAGTGAGGGCCACAGTCAGGACAAAGCTGGCAGCCAACAGTGCTGAGCACTCCTGAAAGGCCAGGCAGGGCTCTAAGTATTTCTTTTTGTTTGTTTGTTTGTTTATTATACTTTAAGTTCTGGGATACATGTGCAGAATGTGGAGGTTTGTCACATAGGTATACACGCGCCATGGTGGTTTGCTGCACCCATCAACCCGTCATCTACATTAGGTATTTCTCCTAATGCTCTCCCTCCTCTAGCTTCCCACCCCGCTGACAGTACCCAGTGTGTGATGTTCCCCTCCCTATGCCCATGTATTCTCATTGTTCAATTCCCACTTATGAATGAGAATATGCGGTGTTTGGTTTTCTGTTCTTGTGTTAGTTTGCTGAGAATGATGGTTTCCAGTTTCATCCATGTCCCTGCAAAGGACATGAAGTTATTTTTTTATGGCTGCATAGTATTCCATGGTGTATATGTGCCACATTTTGTTTATCCAGTCTATCATTGATGGGCATTAGGGTTGATTCCAGGGCATTTGTGTTGGTTCCAAGTCGTTGCTATTGTGAACAGTGCTGCAATAAGCATATGTGTGCATGTGTCTTTATAGTAGAGTGATTTATAATCCTTTGGGTATATACCCAGTAATGGGATTGCTGGGTCAAATGGTATTTCTGGTTCTAGATCCTTCCATGGCTCTAAGTATTTCTTAATCCTCACACAGGCAGGCTTTCTTGCTAACCTCTTTAGAGATGAGGAAAGCAGGGTGCAGAGGTTAAGTAACACGCTGAGGACACAGGCTTCAGAGAGGGGTGAAGCTGGCCTTTGAAGCTAGGTTGTCCATCTCTAGAAGCCACACCCTTAAGCCTCTGCTGTAGGAGGTGGGAGTTAAACATAGGCAATGAGGAGTCATTGAATATTTTGGTTTTCTGGGTCCTGAGCTGCACTTTAGAAATACCAGTCTGGCAGTGATGATCAAGTGACTAATTCAAAGGGTATTTTGAGAGACTGAGTGAAAGGAATGAAGACCTGGACCAGCATGGTGGCTGTGGGAAGGGGCAGGAGAGACACCGGTGCAAGGGGGATTCAGCAGGTGGAATCTGGGGCTTGCACTGATTGGATACAGGAGTAAAGTTGCTTAAAGAGGGAGAGGTGAGAGAATGAGGATGCCATTGTTAGGAAACAAAAATCAGGAGATGTAGCTGGATTTAGGGAGAATAATATGCCTTCAGTTTTGGATGAGTCAGTTCTGGACTGCTCTCATTCCAGGAGATGTTGGAAACAGAGACTGGATCCCTGAGGAGATGCTGTTAGTGAGCATTGATTAACACCATGGGACTCTGAATAGGCAGTAGGGTAACTCAGAGGATGCCAAGAGAGAAGCTGGCTGCCTTCAAGCCTATTAATGGTTAATGTTTCTCATGCTCTTTTTTGCTAAATTTGACAAACCTATTCCCCCTCCTCCTCAAAGTCAACTGAGTTATTCACTCAGTTAAATCTATCATGACTTAAAAAGTATATGCTTAGCTTGGAGAGGGGGTTACATCTGTTCTTGTAGTCACATAATTACTGGAGACATGAAGGAAGATTCCAGCAACTCAGGCCCCTTCTGAACAGGTTGAATACCTGGTTTTTATGAGCAACCCGCTTCAGTTTTCTGAGAAGCTCTGAGTAACTACAACTAAACAAGTCTATTCTTGAATATGTTTATAATAAAAAAAGAAAGATAATGCAGTTATTTGCTAATTGCTGCAATGATTAAAGCAAGATGTTTCAAGTTTATCCTTTCATAAGACCAGCAGCCTTTTGAACACAAACAGGATCTGACAAAGATAGTAATAATGAAAGCGGGAGAACAAGGAAACAATGCCAGTTTTCTTCAGAACAATCGGTTGCCACTGACTTCTAACCTACCTACAGTTTCAAGTTTCTTTGGCTGGGACTATATTCTGGTTTTTCAGTGCTGTACTGTGAGTAAGCCAAACTTCAGCAAAAAAGGAAGTGCTGCATTGTAGCAGTATTGAAAGTTATGTAGGTGGATTTTTAAAAAAATATTACAGCCTAAATTTTCTTAGCAAAAGTCAAATGAGTAACAACACACAGTTTGGAAACATTTGGAGAGGAGAAAACAAATATCTGACAAGAGTACTTAAAATCTGGAAAAAAAAAAAAAAAGAAAGTGGGAGGAGAGTGAGAAAAAGCCCCTGACAGGTAATGGTGGAAACCTGACAAATGGAAGGTCATTCTAATGAGAGAGGCGGCCTGGTCTCATGGAAAGAGACTTTGGCCTTTGGAATCTGACCTTCCTGGATGTGAATTCCAGGTGTGCAGACTCCTGGCCGCAATACTCTTGGGAAAGGTGCACTAATGTTCTGAGCTTCAATTTCTTAGTACATTATGGGGCATATGGGAAAGAGACAGAGGTGGGCTACTTCTCTCTCCACTCCAGGATGCCACCCTCCCACTGTTCCCCACCTTCCTTCTTCCCCAGGACCAGGCTGAGCTCAAGGCTTGTCCCTAATGCAGCTGGTGAAGGAAAGGTTCGACTTGGAGGTAGAAGCCCTGGACTGGAGTCCCCACCTATGGGCTGAGGGATCCTCCACAAGTGATTCAACTTCTTAGTTTCTCACCTGCAAAAGGCAGGGAAATTCCTGCCACAGGACAACAAGGAAGTTAAATGACATGATTTTTTTGTGAAAGTGTTGTGGAAAGCACTTCTGTCTTCTATCTTATGAATCAGTAGGGAATGAACATTCTCAAAATGACCAGAATGATTCCTAATTTCCTTTCTAAGGACCTGATTCCCTTTTCATACATTCTTTTTGTTCTAAAAACAAAACAAAACAAAACAAAACTTACTTTGTAAAGAAAGCCTGAATTCCAGAGCCAGAGTCTGTCTGTTAAAAACTTTCAAGCTTTTTTTTTTAAACTTATAAAAGGCGTTATACCCTATAGCCACTCAAACTTTCATAAACAAGAGTTGCAATGTGAAAAAACTCACTTGCTGGGTTTGCCTCTATGAACAACTATTGTTGTCAATGCAAATTGAATCCGAAATTACCCTTGTCATTGTTTTTTTCTGGGGTTGCTTCTTTCATTTCTGTTAAAAATACACAGAAACATTAAAAAAGTAACTATCTCCTCTGTTTTATAAGGAGAAGAATGTGATAAAGAAAAAGAAAATCAACTTGGCATGCAAGTGAGCCTTGCTCTGGAATTTGGGTGGGTCTAGGAAAAAGCACCGACCTCAGTGGAAAACATATATGGGTGTGTGGGAAATCCCTGTAAACTATAAATTGACTACACAGTGCTTAAGCTGGTGTGGAGAGAAACCACAATGCTCTCTGAAACCAGAGAGGAGGGGACAGAGAGCAAGTTTTGCACGAGGAGAGCACAAAGTGTCCCTGGGAGACGGAGCTGCTGGTAATTCTTAGCAGGCTTAACTGGATCTATTGAAAGTGACCACTGTAAAACACCACTGTTGCACCCTGGGGTTCTCTGTGGGATGCCCCTACTTGTATCTTGCAGGAACCCTATGGCCTGACTCTGCTTCACCCACACTTCTTCCCACCGCTCCCCAGCAAGGCCCCCCGCCCTGTTCAATTGCTCCTGTATGCTTCCCCACTTCACTGCCATTGCCTTTGCAGCTCCAATTCCTGGAAAGCATTCTTTCCCTTTTCTATTAGAATCTCATTATGTAGCTTCGAAGCCCTTCAAGGCCTGTCAAGACTCAGCTTTCCCTTCCCCATGGGGCCTTACCTCTTCTACACTTTCTAAATGTTATCTTCTCCAGACTGAACAAAACCTAGTGTGTCTCTTTGCTACTAAGGACTAATCAGATGCTGTGTCCTGATTCATTCGGTGTTGGTGTATCCCATATCTCCAATCAGATTACGAGCCCCTGGAGGGCTGACAGCACATTGGACTTGGCTGAGCTAGAATCAGCTCCCTTTTGCACCCTGAGCTGAGTGCATGCAGCTCTGCATTTGTAATCCTAGCCTAATGCAATGTGAAATTTATTATCTCTCTTTTTACAAATGAGGAAACTGAAGATCAGGGAGACAGTGTGACTTGTCCAAAGTCACTAGCCCAGTTGCCTTTCAGAAGGCATCTCACTCCATCTTCAGGATGACCCCAGGGGCTAGGCTTTCACACTTTAACTCCTCCTAGAAGGTCATAACCTGAAGATCTGAGATTTGAACCCAAGTCTGTCTGGCTCCTACCCTGTACCTTTCCCACTATAGCATATTGCCTCCCTATCACCAAAATGCCCAACACGAAGTTGAACATGGCATAATATCAAATGAACTTGTGATCATCCCGTTTTGTCAAAACTAAGAGAACATAAAAAAAAATCAGCAAATTTGACCAGAGCAGTGTATTTATGGCAAGACCAAGGCAAAACTTGATTCTGCATTCTTTGCTTTATAGTAACAGACTGAAAAGGTTCATAAGTGTATTCATATTTAAGGGAGTGTGTAACTGTTCTACCTGGGTCAATGTAGAATTCCCTATACGTTGCATGCATCATCAGGAATTTCATATGCAGCAGATAGGCATACAGCCTGGTTTCTCCAACAGCCAAAGGCATTTCTGAGTGGCAACAACACTCTGATCTGGTGAAGCTGAGTCCATCTGGACATTGGGGAGCCCCAGGCCAGCAGGGTTTCTGCTAAGTGGACCTTTCCAAATCCTCTCAGGGACAAAACCTGGTTGGGCATCTTCAAGAAAAGATGCTCTTGTAAAGTTGGTGTAGCTGCTTAAATAAGCCCCAGATAGAGTCTAGTCCGTCTCTCTGTGCTTTTCTTTAAATTTCCCTTCATAGAAAGCTAAAACTTAAAGAGGTTTCAGAGAAGCTAGTCTGACCCCATCTCCCAGTATCATTGAGAAAACTGAAGCTCGGAGGGGCTGGGTCATTTGCCGGAGGTTTTGCAGGACACAGAAGAGCTTGTTCTCCTAATGTGGCCTAGAACTCTTCACCAGGCCTCCTCCTATCCCAGGTGGAAACTAAAGAGGAAAAGATGAAGCCAAACTCAGGCGGAAGCAACATAATTAAACTGGTTTATCGTTTGGCAACAGAGATCAGAGGAGTGGAAAGTGAAAATCAGTGAAACACTTGCAGTTTAAAAGAGGCATGCGATTCCTGCTTTTCCTAAGCAGTTGAAATGTGTTTATATGTCTTTCCTGGAGCTCTCTCATTGCTAATGTGGTCCTATAAGGGGAAGTCCTGTAGACTGAGCTGGGTGTATTTGAGTATTCTTCTCAATGGAAAGCAATGAGCTTGTGTGCTACACTTCTTAGGCCACACGATCCCCCAAGCCTGGGCTGCCAGACATCGCCATCATTGCTCCATGCAGATCATGCCCATCCTGTGCAGAAGGTCACTATAGGAACACATGGCACAGGAAAGAAAACGCCCATAGAAATTCACACGGTGCTTGTCTAAACCGAAGGCAGGTGAGATCCACCCACTGTTGGGGGAAGCTGCTACCATGCTCTCATTTGTTTATAATAATTTCTCCACCGTTAGAGGCTGCTTTAAAAAGAAACAGCCAAAACCTGCGATCCGGCGCCACAATTGAGACAGAAAGCATGGGACTGTGACAGTTTTAAGAATTACTAAAGTATGAGGCTTGACCAGATCATTTTTCCAAGGATCCAGAGCCCTTTAGAGAGAATTCAAGAGGGAGAATTTCTGGTGACTTCTACCACCTCTGAAGAATTAAAAAACTCACTTGTGCTGCTTTCCAGGCCTCTGTGGTAGTTAATTCTGCTTGGCAGTTTTTGTTGTCAAATAGCTTTTAAAAAATCTGGAGCTGTCTCAGATATAAATACCTTAATGATGCCAGAGGACTGTCTTTCACCCATAAAAACTGAAGCCATGTGCCAGAAGCCCTCGTGGCTCAAGGGCTCTGTCCTTGGACACGGATGAGGGCAGCTGGGCGGTGGGACCGAGGCTCTGCCTGAATGCTCAGCTTCTGCAAGCTGGGGTGGAGAGTGTGCTCCTGCCTACCGGCTCAGCCAGCACAGGAGCACGTAGCCTGCAGGTGTGGGTTGTACACAGGCTTCCCCCTGCAGAGTCAGTTCCCCAGATCTCTTCATCACTTCCCCAGATCTCTGGGATCTTCAGCTGAGATTGGGCCCCAGCACCTGGACTCAAGGTAAGGCCCCTTAGGATGCTTGTAGCTGATCAATCAGGGTAGTGCAAAGGAAGAGGGGAAAAAGCCACCCAGACCTTAAAGGAGATTTCTGGAGGATCCAATCAAAGTGATTCACCTTAACCTCAGGCATGACTTTTCCCCATTATCTGCTGTTTTTAATTTCAAGTAGTATAAATCTTACTGATCTGAAGAAGACTTCTGCTTCTGAAACTACCAGCGCTTAACAATGATTGAGCCCTACTCTATGAGATTGCAAATAAAAATATATTAACCTTGGCAGGAAATCAACTGATTAATACTTATACCCTTCACTCTAAAGACTGGAACCTCAATTTATCTGCATAAACAGAGGCTTTGGGTATAAAACTAAAATGTAGTTGGTTATGCCAAAGACTGCTTTCAATAGTAATGCACCAAACATGCTTTTGAAAATAGCAATAAACTATTCATTTAGGTTAGATATACAAATAAGTAACTTTCAGAGTTAGCACTAAGTTTTAAGCCTCAAAGACTTTGATTTCAGTGACAAGATGTGTAAATGCAGCGGTTAGAAAAAGTACACATACTGAGGTTTCTTTCAAGATTATATATAGTATTATTCAAAAGTCTCATTGTATATGAAAAGTGACAAGATTTTTGCAATATGAAACAACAGTAGCTAGCTAATACTCTAGTTACCTTTACAGATTGTCTAGTTGGTCACATTATACCTTAATTTTTCAGGATCTAACCAAGGCCTGGTTAACTCTTACTGGCAATGTTTGAAAGGGATGAAAGAGGTCCTTTGCATATTACTCTAAATTAATCTTAGTGCAGGAAGACAAGTCATATTTAAATAACTTTATTTTGTATCCCTAGCTACTATCATCCTAGTATTTGAAAAGCTCCTTTTCTCCCAATGTTCAGAAAGTCATTTTCCAAACTTGCAAATATTAAAACCTATTCATGTCTAATACTTTTCTACTTGGTCTATTTCCATGTCCTGTCAATGACCTATCAATTACCCATGTCACTTGAGATTTCTCCCACCAGAATTTAGGTTGCATATTTTCACAGGGCAATTTATTTTAAAATCAGAAGGGTCCATAAAACTAATAGCTTTGTGTGCACAGACCTAAAAGATTTGTAGTAGCTCTGCAGCTGCATTTTTGAACATCAATAGTTAAACGATCAACATAAATGTTAAAGAAGTAAATTAACTTTCAGAATTTCACGTGTGCTCTAGCATTCACCATTGACCATGCTGGAAGAAGACTTTGAGGTCATTTCATCCAACCCTCTCATTTTACAGATGAGGAAAACAGGACTAATTGATAGCTAGCAATACTAAATTATAGCTCTTCTAAAACTAGACAGCAGCGTCAGTAGGCTTCTTCATGTGCTCAATTACTGTATGGATTCCACGAGTTGATGAGCGTGCTGTGACCTTGAGCATTTACATTCTGTGGTTTTCAAATGTTTATGTTTCTAATGTGGTATTTGTAAACCTGGGCCCCAGTAACCTTTACCACTGAGGCTTTGCCAATCCCAACTCTGGGCAGCCCACCTCTTCCATATGCAGCAGTGCTTCCAGGCTGTTCCACCTGGGCAAAGTCACGTTAGGTGTAAGCAAAGACGTGAACTAGTGTTCATGCTTGAAAACCTCACAGAGACCTGCCTGCTGGCTGAATCCTTTCTTCATCTCTTGTTGCCTCTCCTACATGTGACTCAAAAGCTAGCCAAGTTTGTTCCACATCCTTCAGCTTGTTCCTCTTACACCAAAGTGCCATACCATCATCCCCTTTAGTAAGATCACACTTCTCCAATTTCTGTCCTCCTCTACTCCTCAATAAACAGGAAGATGCTGTCTGTGGAAATGCACGTGGAGCTCTTGCACACGTTTTCTATAACTTGTCTTCCTTCCACTTCCCCACAACTAGAATATAAGCCTCATGAGAGCAAATGCCTTGTCTGGACTGTTATCTCCCCTGTGTCTAGTATAGTCAAAAATAGTAGGTGATGGGTAAATACATGTGCAATAAATATATCCTTTCATCTTTCCTTCCTACCTTAGGGAAACAAATGTCCCTTTCTTTTCTGTCTTACCTCCCTAATAACATCAGTACTTCTTTGTCCCTCCTCCAATATTGACCTCTGAATCATGTCCTCCTTCTTGAAATCTTGCCTTCTTAATTGTCTGCTTTTATTAATTTACATAAATGTCCAGCCATCTGGCTGGCCTTTCTCCAGTTCTTTTTCTGGAAAATCCTCTCCTCTTCTCTTTAATACAGGCAGCCTCTAAGATTGCCCCTTCAGTTGCTTTCTTCCCTTGGTATTTTTCTTTTTTTTGCAGTTCTCATTGACTCATATCTGGTCAACTTTTACCTCTAGGTACAATGATTCTTCAATTTCCACCTCCAGCCCCAAATTTAATTCCTAGATATGGACATGCTTGGAGCCAACCCCACCATGTCACCTCAATACACTCTGCTTTTCATCCAAATCTTCCTTTCCATCCAGGCAGCAAACTCCAGAGTCCTTTCCACTCCTGTTCAACCTTTCTACTTCACATCTGACAGGTGTGTGAATTTTACCTGGTGGCAAACCAACGTGGTGATTATCTTGAATTCATGTATTACTTAGACAAATTCAACAGCCTCCTAAATGATCTCCTTCTAGCTGCTCTCCTCCCTCTCCATCTGTCTTGCTAGATGAGCCTGGCTTCTTTTTTCCTGCAGAAAGATCAAACTTTTCAGTTTAACCCGCATCACCTTTTAAAATTCATTGCCAGTGTAGTTCCCAATATGGCCTCATACTAACTTCAGATACCCCAGTGTATCTGAAGAAAGTAATCCCAGCTCCTTGGGAGGCTGAGGCACGAGAATTGCTTGAACCGGGGAGGCAGAGGTTGCAGTGAGCCAAGATCACGCCACTGCACTCCAGCCTGGGCAACAGACTGAAACTCCGTCAAAAAAAAAAAAAAAAAAAAAAAAAAGCAAAAAGCAAATGGGAAACTTTTTTTTTGAAAAGAGCAGAGGCTCCCTTTTTAAAAGAGCAGAGCTCAGGCTCTTACTCACATCCCTGTGCCCCACCAAAATATTCTGATTTTATTGTCTTGCGTCAGAGCCAAGGCATTAGTTCATTTTAAAATCCCCCTAGGTGAATCTCATAGGCAGCCATGGTTGAAAATCGCTGATAATTGATAAACCCTATGGCCCAATCAATTGGGAGTACTTGAAACATACTTTGCCACCCCATAGTTTTGCCTGGGCAATTCCCCTTGTCTGTAATCTTCTTTCTCCTATTTTTTTCCTACAGAAAACACATGATAACTTCTTTGATTTTTCCAGTTAGAAGGAATCAGTCCTCCTCCTGGAAATCCTTAATACTTTTTAATATATCATATTCATTCATGTGATCTAGGCAGACCTTGTGTTAGATATGGACAAAATGGAGAGAAATAAGACAAGGTCCTTGTCTTTAAGCAGCTTACAGTCTTGCCAGCTCACTGGTTACACATGAACTAGTGAGTATCAACTTTTATGATAGAAGTGTCCATGGGATACTGTTAAGGCATGAAGGAGCCTATTCTGCTTGGCATGATAACAATTTATGTATATGTCATCTCTTATATCAAATGGTATACTTTTGAGGGCTAAGATCATGCATGTCTCACCTTTACGTATTTCAAAGACCACAGTAGTGTAAAATGTTTGCTGAATAAATGAGCAAATGAATGATGTTTTGGTAATTAGGAGTCACTGGGGAATAATGGCAGCTCTTAGGAAATGGTACCATAGTTCCATTCTTGGGGTAGGGCTGGGCGTGTCCCCATGGAGTTCACAGAACCATGTCATAATTTCAGTACTAAATTATGTGTGTTTTACAGTTTCTCTCAATCACCCGTTCTATGGTTTATTTAAAATGGTAATAGGAATAGCATGTTAGAAACTAGGTCCTGTACTCATTAACAAAAAGAAGGGTACAACAGACATTGGGGTCTACTTGAGGGTGGAGGGTGAGAGGAAGGAGAAGCAGAAAAGAGAACTATTGGGCACTGGGCTTAATACCTGGGTGTTGAAATAACCTTTACAACTAACCCCCATGACACAAGTTTATCAATGTGACAAACCTTCATACCCTTTTTTCGGTACCCCGAACCTAAAATAAAAGTTTAAAAAATTAGATTTTAGAATATATTCAAAAAGTAGGATATTATTTCTCAAAGAAAACATCTGAATTCATACTTTAAAAATATTTTTTAAAACTTGAAGTTTGATCAAGGCATTTACATCCTAGAAGACAAAAGCAATCATTTCAGTATACATTCTAGATTTATCAACTGCATACATATTTTAGGAAGATTTTAAGATATTTCAATGTAATATCTAAAAATGACCACTTAATTTTAGTAAAAAGAGACTCCCACCTTCTGGTAATTGACAATTACTATGGTCTGAGAGTGTTTAGATTAAAAAATTGTGTGTGTGTGCATAAAATTATCACAGGAAAATCAATACATCAATAGTAGCACCAAAAAAGAAAAAAAAAAGGAAAGAAACTAAGTCCTATTTTTCATGACTAAGAAGTTGACAATGGTCTTTCCAAATTAAGACTCGGCATCTTTGATTTTTGTAAACATATCCTGGAGATCGAATGTGAACATTTGATGGCTGATGGGAAGAATTGAGGAGGATTAGGGGAGCACTTGACTTTGCCATGATTCTCAAGTTAAATCCTTGGGCCTCTTAAAGATGTTGTTGATGAAGCTGCTAAAATGGTCACCAGATGAATATAAACAAGTAGGACCCACAGTAATTTCCAGGCTAATTTTGTGCACGTGCGTTTAGGGGAGAGTCAAATTAAATGAATGAGGAGCTGATGTTCATGTGAAAGTAATTACTCTCCTCCAGTAGAAATCCTAATCCTACAAGTAACTGCAGAAATAATTAATCATAACTAAGAAGCAAACCACTCTCAGGGAGAAAAGCTGTATCTGAACTTCCACGTGCTCTTCGAGGATACGGGTGATTCATGGCATAAGAGTCATCTACCAAGTCATCTGCAAGAGCGAGTGCAGCTTCCAAGAGGGTCTGAGTCAGAACAGATAAAAGGAAGTGCTTCTTAACTCAGAGGATTTCAACACTGGGGAAGCTCATTTCCCACAGAGATAGAAAAATGTGCACTATAAATCACTCTCAAAAAGCAATTTAGACAACTACACAGGTAATGATAAATGCATGGAGAGCACTCACATGTTTTGGGTTGTGTTTTTGACCTTCATTCATTCTTTATAGATTATTAATCCACGGATTAAGTCATTGACTCATTTATAGTCATGAGTCATTAAAACTTTTCTGGAGCATCTACCACATGCCAGCAACTGTGCTACTGAGGGTACAAAGGTGGACATGGCCCAACCCCTGCCCTCAAAGAACTTCTAGGGAACACTGACTTTGCAGGCATGATTCCGTCTGCATCACGCATCAGTAAACAGCTATGTGTACTGTAGGGTATTGAGACACAATGACGTTCCCTCTGCTCAGCTCATCACCACAACCAATGTGTAGGAGCTTGCTTTTTGAGACCCAGCGGTGCTTTTCTATAACTGGAAGATTCCAAGTTTCCTTTGCTTCAATTTATGCATTCAGCAGACATTAAGGCCCTGCTAGAACCTAGGCATTGGCATGTACAAGATGAGATATGGCAGCTTGCATTCCAGTGGAAGGTGGTGGGGTGTGATGGATGAAGAGCTGGCTTTTGAGTCAGACTACAATCTTAAACATTGTCGCCACTACTAGCTAGTTGTGTGACCCTAGGCAAATGCTTTAACTTATCTAGCCTCCATTTACTTATTTTTACCAGCATTACTCTGAAGTGTGGAGTTATACATACATGAGCTGCCGACACAGTACTAGTTACATATTCATTCTCAACTAGTGGCAGTTGTTGGTTGGATCATTATTATAATTAAATATACACAAGCAAAACAGATATCTCTAGTACACTGAGATAAATATTCTGGGAGACAGAAGCATAGGCAATCATGTAGAGAAAGCCCCAAACCCATGGGAACAGGTGGAGAAAGCACCTACCTAGAAAGGGTAACACCCCAAAGGATAGACATGAGAACGCTGGCCAAGACAGGAGGTGGGCTTTTGGGCAGATGGCATGGCATCAAGTCAATCAATAGAGGACTAATCCATCTGGGCAACTGCAAGTCATTCTGCATGACCTGACCAGGTAACAACCTAAGGAGTGGCTGGCACTAAGGCAGGTGGGGCCAGTTTCTGAAGGATCAGTTTCAGGAGCTGAGGCTTTGGTTTGTAGACAATGGGGCCACTAAGCTGGGTGGCAGAGTGCTTTAGGGACACCACTGAGGAGGGACTATGAAGGATGCTATAGAGAGAGGACAACTTGAGATGGGGACCTCAATTATGCGCCTGTGCTGTCATGCAAGAAATAAAGTATGTGGATCTAAACCAAGGCAGTGTCACCCAAGAAAGAAAATGTGTGGATCTAAACCAACGCAGTGACAGTGGGAAGGGAGAAAATGGACAGCTTCAAGGGATGTTGGGGTAGACTCGGGGTGCTGAGTATTTTTCAGTGCCTGAGGGTCTACGGGAGGAAGGGAGTTGCCCTGGGTAATGGATAATGAAGCTAGGCTGGGTTTAATTTGGGGTGTTTGTGGGCAATCAAAGGGAGGAACCACACACAGTTGACTGTTGTTCTGGCAGTCTTGCAAGAGCAATCTGGAACACAAAAAGTCTAGGCTTCATGAACTACAAAGGTAACATCTGAAACCATGGGAGTAGATGCAGGAGTGTGTCTTTAGTGAAAATAAAATAGTTGGAGCATGGAGCCTTGGAGAAAATGCCACTTCAAAATTGGCAGAAGAGGAAGAACCTACAGATGGAACTGAGAAGGCATCAGAAAAGTAGAGGGCAAGTTGAGAGAAGAGAGTAGCAGCAGACTGAAATGCTATGGAAATGTCAAGGAAGATAAGGAATGAAATGTATTTGCCAGCTGAGTTGTAAGTAACTCTGACCAAGTGGAGTGGTGAGCTGAGAGGTTACTCCCTTGGTTGAAGAGTAATCACCCAGCCCTCAAGGAAGTGGAAGCAAAGTATTGCTTCTGTCCTTTTTAAAGCTCTTCTCCATATCATTGACTCTGCTCCCCAAAGCTTGGCTTTTAGTGAAAGCCATTCTATTTAGACAAACTCATTGTCTCTCCTCTCAACCCCAAGACAAGCATTTTGATCTCTTTAACTCCATGGGTTTTATTACCAATGAATGAAATAGGACATGGCACACAGAGCAGACAGAAGGCCATTGCCAAGGTCTTTCAACTGGGGTCCCACTCTCAATTTTACTTCCTGAAAGTTCAATGTCTTGGCTGAAAACAGGGCTGAAGATAGATCCAAGGAAGACCACTGGGAATTGGCCAACTAGGTTTAAACTGGGGAACAACTCCCCTCAAGTGGCAATTTTAAGGGTCTTCATCCTGCCTCATTGGCTTGAATCCCTCCTGAACATGTCAAAGTGGTTGGAAGACTGAGTCCTGGTGGGCCACATTGTGTTTCTGTGGACTGCGGACTAGTTTCAGAGGAAGCACCTGTCTAACTTAACCAGGGATCACTTAGGATGAACACCAGTTACACAGTATAGAAGACATAAATATTTGAAATTTTTTTTTTTTTTCTTTTTTTTTTTTTTAGAGACGGAGTCTCGCTCTGTCGCCTGGGCTGGAGTGCAGTGGCGCGATCTCGGCTCACTGCAAGCTCCGCCTCCCGGGTTCACGCCATTCTCCTGCCTCAGCCTCCCGAGTAGCTGGGACTACAGGCGCCCGCTACCACGCCCGGCTAATTTTTTGTATTTTTTTTAGTAGAGACGGGGTTTCACCGTGTTAGCCAGGATGGTCTCGATCTCCTGACCTCGTGATCCGCCCGCCTCGGCCTCCCAAAGTGCTGGGATTACAGGCGTGAGCCACCGCGCCCGGCCTTGAAATTTTATTTGCAGCCACTGTTGCACAGTGCAAGCTGTCTCAGAAATTAAGGCATATATATAGTTCAAATGGGACCGAAGTAGTCTTTTGGAAGTCATAATAGGGCACACATACATGAATTATTGAGCAGACCTTGTAAATTAAGAGATTCATTGTATTCAGGCAATAGTGTGTGCGTGTGTGTTCGCTTTCTTTGGGAAAACAGCATTTGTAAGCCACTCACTCCCAACATCAGGGGCATGTCAGGGTGAGGGTATATAGAGGTAGCTGTTATTAGTGAGAATATAAGCGACGCCTGACTTAGCACTCTGTTACTGTTAGCACTACCGAATCTTTGATGACTAGGTGTGGTCAAAATCTTGGTTTCCAGCTATGTTTCCCATAAATGAAGTTTCCAGATATAAGCCAAATGCTTAAACAAAATTGCTGACTACAGGATCATTTTGTAATACTGTATGGGTGATTTATAAGCTGTGTTTTTTTAAAGAATGAAGTCATCTAGTGGCTTTGAACTTTCTCCCCATAGGTGAAGTTATAAGTCCAGCAAGCTCCTCAGTGGCTCCTTTCTCAACAGTCATGTGAGAGAAGCCAGCCTCAATTAAGGCCCATGGCATTCACTGATGGAATAAATTACCTTCTATTGTATATGTCTAGAGTGATGCTTGCTATAACCATCCATGGGAGAAATGAGAAAACAGTCACTCAAACCATTTTCTGGGTTCAGTACCGTGTTGTCCAGATGAGGAACAGTGGCTGCAAAAGGCCGTTTGCTATGCAGAGTGTGAGCTTTCACCTCCAGCCTCAGCCTCGCCTGGGAGCTGGTTAGAAATGCAAATTCTCAGACCTACTGCAGACCTTTTGAATAATAATTTGCATTTAAATGAGCCCTCAGGGAATTCGTATGCAAGTTTAATCAGTATTGGTGTAAAGCAATGGATTCAAAAATTATAGCCTCTCGCAGCACACACAAGGATACTTAGGGACATACATGCACAATATATACATTTTTCGCCTTGCTCTAACAAATTACATATATTTTATTTATTTTTTTCAACTTTTATTATAGGTATGGGGTACATGTGCAGGTTTATTAAACAAGAATATTGCATGATGCTGAGGTTTGGTGTATAAATCCTGTCATGCAGGTAGTGAGCACAGTACCTGACAGGTAGTTTTTAAAACCACCCCACAGCCCTCTAGTAGTCTGCAGTGTCTATTGTTCCCATATTTATCTGCATGTGTGCTCAGTGTTTAGCTCCTTCTATTATAAGTGAGAACATATGGTATTTGGTTTTCTGTTCCTGCATTAATTTGCTTAGGATAATGGTCTCCAGCTCCATCCATGTTGCTGCAAAGAACATGATTTAATTCTTTTTTATGGCTGCATAGTATTCTGCGGTATATTTGTACAAAATTTTCTTTATCCATTCTACATTTATGGGCACCTGGCTTGATGCCATGTATTTGCTCTAGTGAATAGTGCAGAGGTGAACATACAAATGCATGTGTCTTTTGGTAGAATGATATAGTTTCCTTTGGGAATACACCCAGTAATGGGATTGCTGGGTCAAATGACAGCTCTGTTTTAAGTTCTTTTAGAAATCTCCAGACTGCTTTCCACAGTGGCTGGACTAATTTACATTTCCATCAATAGTGTAGAAACTTTCCCTTTCTTTGCAGCCTTGGCCAGCACTATTTTTTGACTTTTTAGTAATAGCCATTCTGACCTGGTGTGAGATGATATCTCTTCGTGGTTTTGATATGCATTTCTCTAGTGATTAGTGATGCTGAGCATTTTTTCAAGTTTGTTGACTGTTTGTATATCTTCTTTTGAGAAGTGTCGGTTCATGTCCTTTGCCCATTTTTTTAAAATGGAGCAATATGTTTTTTGCTTGTTGATTTATTCAAGTTCACCATGGATTCATTTTAAAATATGTGTAAGATATAAACACTTAAAAGGATAAAGTGGAAGCTACAATTGAATACTTCTATCATTTTGTCACTGTCCCTGCTTGGGTTACTGGTGTACCCCACATTGGAGACATCTGGTGTAAAGAAGCAAACAGAGCCGAAAGGAATCTTGAAACTCTTTGTCTATGATGGTCAGTGTACTGGGGAACATGAAATACACAGAGGAAGTAACTTGTTGGATGAAATTGAATATACTTATGTTTGCCCATAGTTTTTATCGGTTTTGTCATTTTGAGAGATGTACAACTAATTTTCTCTTCAAGATAGAACATTGTGGCATATTCTTTGTGCTACGAATCAGAATAGGAAGACGAAATCTTTATTTCTAATTGAATTGTTCAAATCAGTGAAGTATTCTTCACCCCAACAATGTGCCTAGCTGTGGACTGGATTCCTCTCTGGGATTCCTCTCTGACCTAGAACGTTGGGCATCATAACCTTAGGCAAGTGACGTTCTTACTAAATTGGACGCTGAGTCCCCTTGAATGGCATCTCTGCCCACCCTGTGCCTCCCTTAAACATTAAGTTCCTACCACATGCCAGGCCTTGTGTTTGCCACTCAGGATGAACTACTGAGCCCAGTCTATGGGGAAAGCTAAACTCCAAGACTGATCATTACAGCAGCACAGTAAGTATTATCATGAGGTGTGGACAATGAGAAGGCAGAAGAGAGGAACAAGGTGAACTCTACCTGCATGCTGGAGGAGATGACATTTGAGCGGGGCCTCAAGGGATGCATAGGAGTTTACCAGGCATAGAGCAAAGAAGAAATATGGAATAAAGGGGTCAGCCTGAGCAAAGGTATAGGGCAGGATATCTGCTTTATCAGCAGTATCTCTGGGTGAAGTGCAAACTCTTTTAATTCAGTCAATGAAATGAAACCTTAAGATGACTGAAAACTAGGTTTTGGATTTGTGCAATAGATATTTGGAAATATCTCTGAGAGTAAATGATTTCATAATGTTTGGCCACAACACTGTGTGGAAAGTTTCTTTGTGTAATATAACACAGAAAGGACTTCTCATTTACAGTAAAATCTGGAATACTTGGAAATGGTCTGTGCTAGGGAAATTGAATTTTCAGATTAACTGCGTAAAAATGGAAAATCTGGTTGAAAAACCTTTCTAATTTTGTTTTCCTTTAGAGAGATAACTGCTGTTAATATTTTAGAGGTGTTTTATTTTGATCTTACCTAGAGAGAGAAACAGAGAGATTACCCTGCATACTTAGCTGTATCAATTGCCTTTTAAAAAACATATTTAGCATTTTGTCATGATTTTTAAACACTGCATAATATTTCAGCCTATAAGTGTTTTATAAATTTAAAACCATTTCTATATTGTTGGTGACTCAGATTGCTTCTAATGTTTTAATATCATAACAAATATAGAGAACACTCTTGTACATTATCCTATCATACATTTCCTATTAAGTCTTAGAAGTAGACTTACTGACTCAAGCAGTCTAACATAAATAGTTTAAAACTTTGAGTATACATTGTCAAATTACTGCCTCCCTCAAAAAAGTTATGCTAGATTACTCTATCAGACACCATGCAGGAAGCTCTTCATTTCTGCAAACTCGTCAATGTAGAATGTTGACATGTCTTTTAAAATTTTCGGTAATTTGATAAGTGAAAAGTGAGTCCCTGGTGCCTTTGTGTTTCTTGGACTGATGGTCCCTCCTCAGTCTCCTTTGCCTGTATCTCTGACTCTGCCTGGTCTTAAGGCTACTTAGGCTCAGTCTGGGTTGCTGCTTCCACACTACTGTCGAAGGGGGAAGCTCCTGCACTTTCATGGTTCAAATTCCACTCGTTGGCTTATGTGCTAAAGGCATCCCTCCTATCCAGGTCTCTCTGTTGAAGGCCAGGCCCATCTGCACAGACCCTAGTGCTGTGCTTACTTCTCTTTAGGTGTCTCCAGGAAGCCTCCAGTGCACACCTTCAAACCTGCACCCCAGAGGTGAGATCCTCCTTCTGCATCGGGATTCTGCACAAGCATGAGCTCCATGCTGGTATAACACCCAAACATTCAATCTGGGTGTCCCATAACATGTGCATACTGTTAAAATTACAGAGGAAGATCCAGTGTCCTCTGAATCAGTAAGATAGCCTCCGCCCACCCCAACACACCTCATTTCCATGCCAGGAAGCCTGGAGTCATTGGTGAGACCTCCTCTTCTCTCTGCCTTGTCTTCTTAACATCCACCTGTTGGAGACGCCTGTTGACTCTGTCTGGGACCTGTCACCCAGAGCTCCTGGCTAGTAGCTCTCAAGCTATGAACACCGCCCTTGTCCATGCATCAGTAATTTCAACTCAGATTACTGAAAGTGCCAATTAAACAGACTCTCAGCATCTATGTTGACTCTTTCCAATACATTCCCCATGCTGCGTTTAACATGATCACTTTCAAAAGCAAGTTTGATCCTTTCTCTTCCTTGAATAAAACCCCAAGATACTCCTTGTGCTCCAAGGATGGGGGTGACGGTCCTCAAGGAGCCCACAAAGCCACATGCAGGGGCATGGCATGGCTCTGCCCTTGCTCCTACCTGACACTGCTTCCCTCTCCCCTACTCGATATCCTCCTCGTTTCCTGGAAGGTGCCAAGCTCCATGCTCCAACTCCAGACTAGGACATGTTATATACCCCATGTGCTAGTCTCTCATCTATCCTTGACTTTCTCCCCAGTTCTTCCCACAAGTGTCTTTAAATCACTCATCTAATGATGTATTTAATGCCTCTTTTCCCCGTTTTCTTGCAAACTACCCAAGAGCAAAAACCAAGTCACTCTTAATGCTTCATCAGCAGCATCCTGTGCCATGCTTAGCACATAGTTGGTGCTCAATAAATTCTTGCCACACAAACCAATAAATAAATGTTAAAGTGTTGAAATGTCTTTTCGCCTTTTCAACATTTTTTGAACTGCGTTTCTACACACATTGCCCACTTAGCAGAATGAAGGCTCTTGTTGATTTGTGAAAACTTTATATGAACCCTCTGCTGTTCATCCGTGGTAAATGTGATTCCTTTTGATAAGTCGTATTTTATGTTTTATTTGTCGTATGCATATGATGATAACAGTTAACACTTGTGTAATGATTACTACTAATCATTATACTAATCATACGAGCAGGCAGAGTTTTATGGTGCTTTATATGTTTTTATTTCACGCGACCCTATGAGGCATAGAAATGATCATCATCGCCATTCTGCATATGAGGAAACCGAATCTCAAAGGGGTTAAGAAAGTTGTCCAAAGTCACACAGCTGGTGTTAACAGAAGCAGGGTCCTGTGCTCTAATCTTTACACTATACTGCCTCTGAAGAATTGTTTAATTTTTTTTAAGTACAGAAGAGATAATGTTCAACCTGACTTTTGAAGGACAGGTGGGAGTTAACCAAGAAAGGGAGAAAATGAAGAACCTTCAGGAAGGAATTCATGTGCCAGATGTGGGCTGAGAGGGCACCCAGCTGCTCAGGAAGGGGCAAGTATATACCCAGGCTCTGTTCTGAGGTGAATAAAGCCAGAGAGGGAGTGAGAGCCAGGGCTTAATTGTCTTTTTGGTTTTCCAAGTTGTTCAGGATTTGTCTTGTCAGCAGTGGGAGATACCGGAGGATTTATGAAAGGGAGTATTGTCTCAATTAGTACTCTAGATGAGTAAGCTTTCTCTTTCCTGGTAAGAGTTATCTTGAAACCATGGCAATATAAAGTTGCATGTGACTGAGTGGTATATTAACTGTAAAAATCCACCTTCCTGGCTGGGTGCGGTGGCTCATGCCTGTAATCCCAGCACTTTGGGAGGCCGAGGTGGTCATATCACAAGGTCAGGAGATTGAGACCATCCTGGCTAACACGGTGAAACCTCGTCTCTACTAAAAATACAAAATATTAGCTGGGCGTGGTGGCGGGTGCCTGTAGTCCCAGCTACTTGGGAGGCTGAGGTAGAAGAATGGCATGAACCTGGGAGGCGGAGCTTGCAGTGAGCTGAGATCATGCCACTGCACTCCAGCCCAGGTGACAGAGCGAGACTCCATCTCAAACAAAAAAACAAAAACAAAAACAAACAAACAAAAATCCACCTTCCTACTTCCGAGAAGTGCTACAGTAAGGCTATGAAGACCAAGCATTATGTATGTATCTGAGCTGTTTTCTGTTATTTCCCCCTCTGTTTTTATGGCAGAAGAAACTGTACCATTACTTCTAGAGTAGAAGATGTTGGAATGTCTCCTCATTGGTCTTACTGTTCCAATCACGTGAGCACCAATGTAATATTCATTACTAACATTAGTGCCTGCAAGAATATCCTACTGGAAAGGGGATTAGCTGTGATTTTGTTAAGTGTCCAGCCAATTTTCATAAAAGACACAATATCTGAGATGGCTGTTAAACATGTCAAGAGATTGTGTACGAGGGGAATAAATCAAGGAAGATTCTATAGGTTGGTCTGATTCTGTGATATTACCAGAATTACTGGTAATATCTACAGCATTTAGAAACTTCATCCATAGTCAGATTTAATCCCAGGGCTATGAAGCCTGGAGAATATATGGGTAGAACTCAGGAGAATCCACGATCTCACATGAGGAGAAAAGAACAGCAGTTTATTTTAGATGGCCTCTAACTAAAATTTGTATTGAGTGTGTGCAGCAAACCACAGATGTACTAGCTGCAACTGTGACTTTGTCATAGTGGAAATCACAGACATTTCAATATCACATTCCAGTCATTTCAGAGACCTTGAAATAACATTGCTGCTCACCACACCTTCAAAACATTAGCTCTGATTTAATGCTTGGAAAAGTATAATTTTGTTTTTTCAGTACTGTAATAGGTGCATTTTAATATCATTGGTGTCTTCTGTAATCTTTGTGACTTTACTTTTATCTGTTTAAACACTTTATTCTGAGAAGGCAGGCATGTGTCTCACTAGTCCACCAAAAAAGACCATAACATAAAATGTTAAGAGCCCCTGAGCTAATATCTTAAAAATGAGACAAACTTCTTAGCTTTTCTGACACCTCTGGTAAGCCATGCATGAAAAGGCTGCACCCCCATCCCGCAGTGGTTAGATTTGTTTTCAGAGTTTTTAGTACTGGGAAAATCTGGATTGTTTTTTTTCTTCTAAGAAGGATGGCTTTATGTTAAACCCTGTCTTTAAGTTTCTTGGCCTTAGGAATGACTCTTGAGCATAAGTTTGCTTTTCCCTAGGGATGCCAGATTTAGCAGATTTAGCAAATACAAATGTAAGGCCACTCTGTACTATGCATATCTATAGATACATATATGTAAATAGTACATATGTATCTCTGAATTTCAAATAAACAATGAATAATTTTAGTATAAGCATATAGCAAATATAGCATGTGACAGGCTTATACTAAATTATTTGCTGTCCATCTGAAATTCAAATTCAACTGGGCATCTTGTATTTTATCTGGCAACTCTAAAAACACCAAATTTGGGCCAATAGTCCTCCGGCTAATTAACTACAGATGGTTAGAATGTGTTTTCTTACACTGTACAGTGATGGAAATTAGTTAACTGCCAAATGTCTTAATTTTTGATTGAATGTGAAGATATTTTTAAGTTTGAAATTTTGTATTATCATTCAGTGATCACAGAGTCTGCTTTCAACTTTGGGACAAGCAAACAACTGAGAAATACTACCAGTCTTTAAAGCAAATTTTGGTATAAACTGTGTTCCACTGCGATACAGTTTCTATATCAGAGAAATGTGGTCAAAATGTAGACTGATAGTGAGACAGAATTTCAAAACTTTTTGACATTTGTCCCATTGTTAAATAACTTGTTTTTTTCTTTGTTTTGTTTTTTGTTTTTTGTTTTTTTTTTGAGATGGAGTCTCACTCTGTTGCCCAGGCTGGAGTGCAGTGGTGCTATCTCAGCTCACTGCAAGCTCCACTTCCCGGGTTCACGCCATTCTCCTGCCTCAGCCTCCCGAGCAGCTGGGACTACAGGCACCTGCCACCACGCCCGGCTAATTTTCTGTATTTTTTAGTAGAGACAGGGTTTCACCGTGTTAGCCAGGATGGTCTCAATCTCCTGACCTTGTGATCCGCCTGCCTCGGTGTCCCAAAGTGCTGGGATTACAGGCATGAGCCACCGCGCCCAGCCATAATTTGGTTTTAAATCAAGCACAAGTCGTAATTTCCATTGCCTGGGATGAGATTCATGCTAATAACTAATATGAATGCCAATGAAGATAAGAATTTACCTTTGCATGCAGGTGAATTACATCAGAGCCCATTAGTCATCAATTTGTAGAGACTGACAACTCCACATTTATTTCAAATAAAAGAAAATGTAGTAGTCAGCATGAGGCCAGAAAACAAGCCAGCCTGAAATTGTTACCCATATTTATAACGTGCTTTCTATGTTTCCATGCCTTCATCGTAGTGCAAAATATTATAAATGTGAGGCAAAGAAAGATAAATGTGAGTGGTAAAAATTGGCAGACTCAACATCTTAGTGAGAGAGATAGATTTACTTAAGGGAAAGTCAGTTTGGAAGTATTGTAAATTATATAATGATATGGCGTAAAAAGGCATGATCCAATCTCAAGCATCTTCTCATGTCTCACAGAAACAGGAGTTAAGAAAACCAGCATCACTGCTTACTTCCCACGTGTCATCTCCTGTGAATGCTCCAACCATGTCCACTTTGAAGTTTCATTAAATAAAACACATTAAGCAGGGCGCGGTGGCTCACGCCTGTAATCTCATCACTTTGGGAGGCGGAGGCAGGCAGATCACTTGAGGTCAGGAGTTCGAGAGCCTGGCCAACATGGTTAAACCCCATCTCTATTAAAAATATATAAATTAGCCGGGTATGGTGGTGCATGCCTATAATCCCAGCTCCTCGGGAGGTTGAGGCACGAGAATCATTTGAACCCAGGAGGCTGAGGTTGCAGTGAGCTGAGATCGCACCATTGCACTCTCCAGCCTGGGCAACAGAGCAAGACTGTCTCAAAAAAAAAAAAAAAAAAAAAGTCAAATACTTGCTTCTCTACCAGTATTATCTGCAAAAACAGAAGCCTTCCACTCTGATTTATACCACAGTCAGACAAACCCAAACGCTGTGGATTTCCTTCTCCTTAACCAAATGGTACTGTTTTGAGCCATCTTTTCCTCTGTTGTAGGTTTGGACTAATCCAGACAAAAATAGTGAGTGAGATTCCACTAGCCTGTTGAAGAAATCTCTTTCCTAAGGAGAAAATTGGGACCAGGAGCAGTGGCTCACACCTGTAATCCCAGCACTTTGGGAGTTCGAGGCAGGTGGATCACTTGAGGTCAGGAGTTCAAGACCAGCCTGGCCAACATGGTGAAACCCCATCTCTACTAAAAATACAAAAATTAGCTGGGTGTGGTGGTGCACACCTGTAATCCCAGCTACTTGGGAAGCTAAGGAAGGAGAATCGCTTGAATCTGGGAGGCGGGGGTTGCAGGGAGCTGAGATCGTGCCACTCCACTCCAGCCTGGGCGACAGAGACAGACTCCATCTCAAAAAAGAAAAAAAGAAAATTGAGCAGTGCGTTACGGAGGCTGACGCAGTACAATTCGCCTCCTCACCCCCTCCACACTCACTTCCAGACATCAGTGTTCCTGTTTTGCCAGTCATCTCACAACAATGCATGTCCAAGCCACGCTGTGATTAGAGGGAGAATATGCTTATTACCCAAGTTCTTCGCATGTTGGAGCAGGGAGAGGCCAAGGGTGGTAAACCACAGGAAATTTCCATTTGCCCTCTGCTGCGGCACTCTCACTCTATAGGGAAGTTATTTGTTATTAGGTAATAATGTTCAGCGGAGGTTGGTGACTCGTAACAACAGACAGATGTGTAATGTTTTATTTGGGTTAGCCAGCTCTCTCACAAATAAAGGGCCTGAAATTAAACTGTCTTTATGAAAATATTCAGTAAATGATACCTCTGGCTTATTCCAGTGCTCAGATTCTTTGCCATGGAAAATGGCAAATGAGTCCCCCGTTGGGCCCGGAATCTGTTTAAACTTGTCTTTGTCGAGTACAGAAGGGTTGATGTTCTATGAGATTAAAAAAAAGTTTTTAAAGAATTCGCATCGAGGAGTAAAGGGAACAACGATGCAAACCACATTTAGAGATGGAAAAGAATTTTTTTTTAGTACTTATGGAATTTCAAACAATAATAATGGAATAGAAACATAGGAAAAAAGCTACATATCTGACCACAGAGGCAAATTGCATTATTACATGCTCACATGCAATGCAAATGTGGATTGGTCTGTAAAGGAACACTTTTTGCTTTTCTAATGCATAGTAGGGTGAGAGGGGCACCTCTCCAATTTGCCAAGGCATCACTAGCAAACTCCAGCTACCGAATTGCTTGGGGAAATTGAGTTCTTTTGAAGACAGGTTCTTGGGAACTGCACCCCAAGAACTTCTGGTTAAGTAGCTCAGGTGTGGAGCCTGAGAGCCTGCATTTCTGATGATGGGGATGCTGCGGTTGGATGAGGGGAGAAGGGTCACACTATTCTATACCACCCTGTTTCCAGTAGCCAGTGAGATGGATAACTCATCTCAACATAGAGTGTGACCATGAAGAGAGATACCTACCCGTAAAATGGACTAAGATTCACAAAAGCTTGTTTCCAGCTCTAACCTTGTTACTGGCTCAGTAACCTTGAACAAGTTACTCAAACTTTTTGATCCTTTTATCTCCCTAGATATAAAGTGTAGAGTTTAGACCAGATCAGCACTCCTCAGTGTTCTCAAATGTCATAAAAAGGCTAAACACACACACACACACACACAAACACACACACACACGTATATATAGCTACAGTTAAGCAGGTTTTATAACTGTAGGACGTCTCAGAAACTGTAATAAACAAATGTGCAATGTGGCTCTCCAAAGAGTGAAAACAATGGGGTGTTTGGGGGCTCAGCTTCAGCTCCAGTAGGCAAATCCTTCCAAAAGTATTTAACCACAAATCCCTTTATGTGTGTGGAACACCTGAATCACACACTTCAGCAAGAGAACCCCTAATGTCCTCCAGCCTTAACTTTCCCATCTTAGAATCTAGGTTCTCTCCACAGTCCTCCAACGTTCCCAGCCAGGGCAATGCTAAAAGCTTCCCTTAATGATACCCATTATCCAAGGAAGAAACCTGAGAGCAATTTTCTACTACCTGTTTGCTTTTTTCCAGCAATTCTCAACTTTTTGCCAAGACATTACACCCGAACTTCTATCCCCAAGGAAACATTTTCTAACTAAAAACTCCACCTGGCCACTGCAGTACTTATATATTTAATCCCAATGACTTTCTCCATTCCTTTGTTTGAAAGTAATGAGACTAAATTTTAGACAATCTAATTTCTTGGCTTATTCATTTTCTCCATATTCCAGATAACTTTTAAGTGGTGAAGAGTATAAATCGTGGTTTTCCAAGTGTAGTCTAAGGTCTAACAGCATCGGGGATATCTGGGAAATTATCAGAACTACAGACCCTCTGGCTGCACCCCAAACCTGCTGAATCGGAAATTCTGAGGTAGGGCCCAGTCATTTGCATTTTTATCAACCCCTCCAGGTGATTCTAAAGCACACTGAAGTTAGATACACAGTGTTGAGATCAGAAGCATGGACTATGGATTCCAACATACCTTGTGCTATATCACAGTTCCTTTGTCTGAAATATGGGAATAATAGTAGTACTTACTTCAGAGTCTATGTGAGAATTAAATTAATATATAATGCCTAATATCAGGCCTGGCACAGGGTGAGCAATGAGTCAATTAATTACAGCTGCTTAATCTATAATGGATGCTGACGCGTAGTGAGCAGGAACTTAGCTTTGTCACACTGCACCACGAGACTCCTTTGCAAGCTAATGCTGTTGATGGTGGTTAGATAGGAGTGCAGCCGTGGGAGCAGACAGAGCTGGTTTGCTCACCAGGTGCTCCATTTATTAGCTTTGTGAATGCATGTAAATTATTTAATTTCTCTAAGCTTAGTTTCGTCACCTAGAGAATAGAGAAAATAATTTCTCCCCAAGGTAAAGAGAGGGATTCAATAAGATAATATCTATAACTGCTTTGAAAAGTGCCTGGACCCTTTTAAGTTGTCCCTTCCCAAATGAAAGCTATCAATGACCTAATGACAGTGGTACCTGGGCGGCCCAGTGTGTCTATGTGATTACAGATCCTGAGGCCACTAGGTCCTTAAACTTGGGCTTCTTGCTCCACAAAATATTAGAATGATAGGATATGATACCCTTACAACTTTCCCTAAAAAGCTATCTTGTCATGATAAATGTAAATATTGACTCAGAAGTAATCAAAAGAGAATTAGTCACCTTTTCTATGTTGTTCTTAGGGATAAGGCAAGCCATTCTTGCCATTACAATCTTGTTGAATTTGGGTTCTTTTTGTATTCAGTGTTGAGTCATAGACCAACATTCAGAGTTTACATTAAGACTATTTCACAACTCAGTTGGGTGCAGTGGCTCTCAACTATAATCCCAGCACTTTGGGAGGCTGAGGTGAGCGGATCACCTGAGGTCAGGAGTTCCAGACCAAGCTGGCCAACATGGTGAAACCCCATCTCTACTAAAAATACAAAAATTAGCCAGGCGTAATGGCGGGTGCCTGTAATCCCAGCTACTTGGAAGGCTGAGGCAGGAGAGTCGCTTGAACCCAGGAGGCAGAGATTGCAGTGAGCCAAGATTGTGCCACTGCACTCCAGCCTGCGTGACAGAGTGAGATGCTGTCTCAAAAAAAAAAAAAAAAAAGGAATATTTCAGAACTTTATATCTTTCCTTTAACTGCAGTACCTTTTAGGTCAGGCATATAATCCTAAGATAAAAAAATATGTATTAATCGTGAAAATGTCTCTGTGGTCAGGTTTCACTAGGTTTTGCCTTGTTAACAACTCTAAGAACTGTGTGGCTTACAGCAACAAGAATTTTTTCTCACCTGTGTTTCAAGTCAGCTGTAGTTGAATTATGGCTCAGTTCCAAGTTTCCTTCTTCCCACTTACCAGAAGGAAGGAACAGCCCAATCCATGACCCACCCACATGCAAGGCAAGCCATGTGATGAGCCCGACACCTCTCTTCAGGCATGGTGTGGGTCACTGCTGTTCACACTCCATTGGCCAAAGCAGGTGACAGGGCCACACCTGACACAAGGGAGTAGGAAACACACACCCCACCCCTGCTACGCCCGGGCAGGGAAAGTCCCAGGGAAGGATCCTTTGTGGAAGGACCCAGCCGAGAGGCACAGCAAATAGTTGGGAGCAACATACATCAACCACAACCTCCCAAATTGTCACAGCTCTACCAATAGTTTCCAAGTTCAAACACATCTTCCAAACACAGGTCACTGAGAGGAAACTAGCTTCCAAGTGTGCTGTAATCTCAACTGGTGCTTCCCCTGAAATCCTGATAATTCCCCTGGAGGAGAATGAGTGATTCTTCAGCCTCCAAGGAGCTGTCATTCTTTCTGGGCCATCCTTCAGTCCTCAGTAGTCTAAGGAAAAAGTGCTTTTGCAGAAGGAAAGTAGAATTTCCTCAGGAGATACAAACCGAAGGATTGCCCTCTGGAATCTGCTGAGAATCCACTTTGTCCACCTTGCTTGTTTTCAATGAACATGTCTGTTTCTGAGGCCACTTGGCAAAGCTATCTGTGCCCTTGGCTGGTATGGATGAGTTAAAAGCTGGACTTTGTACAGTCAGACCAGCCTTTAAAGCGGATCCTTCACTGCTCCGTAGTGTAGGGAGGAAAATGGCCCAAGGCCAAGGCCAAAGGTCGTGGTGCATGTGCTCCTGTGACCACAGTCGAGGGAGCCCAAGGAGGAGAGCTAAGCCTTTATTCTCAATTGTTTTAAGCCTCCTGAGCTCAGTGAACCCCAAGTAGATTCTTGTCAAGCATTTTTTTTCTACTTAATATTTAAAACTGTGATACTTAAAGTCAAATTTAATCCAGGCATTTTTGATTTCTGGACAAAGAGATCATTGAAAAATTAATTTGTCAGAAATATATGACATGCAAAAAAGCAAAAAGCTTTTTAAGTAACTTTTCTTACAAACAGGAAGCTATGTTTTTTCAGAGCTTAAAAGTGAGATCCACCACATGTTAATTTTAGTCTGGAAATCCAAAGTTACTATTTGATTTAGATTTCACTCTTTATGCCTCATCACCCTGGTTAAAAGACGTGGAATGAGCTCGCTGAAGGCCTAGTTGAGGAACCCCGGTTTTGGGGAGCCACTGTCTCCCCATTTTTCTGTAAGTGAGAAATGTTTTTTTCTAAGGGGCCTTTGCTTTGTTAGTTCACTGTGAAACGCAGAATGAAGTTTTCTCGAGATGGGCAAATTGAAAATCTTCAAAATCTGGCCTAACAGAGCTCTAAGTTTTAAAGACATCAATGTTGTATTTACTCAGAATAAAAAAAAATCATTCTTAAACTGAATTTATTTTCCCTAACAAAGCACCCATGTGACAGCGGGACCATCCCCCTTTTATGCATACCTTTGAAAAAAATCCTTTTATTGAGGTACAATATACATACGTAATTTACCATCTTTAGCATTTCAAGTGTACAGTTCAGTGATAATAAACACATTTCAATTCTTTTTTTTCCCTTTCATCACCCTTCAAAGTCTCTGGTAACTATTAAACTCTCTATTTTCATGAGATCCACCTTTTTTTTTTTTTTTTTTTTTTTTTTTTTTCCCTGAGATGGAGTCTCAGAGTCTCACTCTGTCACCCAGGCTGGAGTGCAGTGGCGCGATCTCGGCTCACTGCAACCTCTGCCTCCTGGGTTCAAGTGATTCTCCTGCCTCAGCCTCCCGAGTAGCTGGGATTATAGGTGCCCGCCACTATGCCCGGCTAATTTTTGTATTTTTAGTAGAGACCATGTTGACCGAACTGGTCTCGAACTCCAGACCTCGTGATCTGCCCACCTTGGCCTCCCAAAGTGCTGGGATTACAGGCATGAGCTACCATGCTCAGCCGAGATCTACTTTTTAGATCCCACATATGCGTGAGAACATGCGATATGAGTCTTTCTGTGCCTGGCTTATTTCACTTAACATAATGGCCTTCTATTCCATCCACGTTGCTGCAAATGGCAGCATTTCATTCTTTCTTATGGCCGAATAATATTCCATTGTGTATATACCACATATTCTTTATCCATTCATCCATTGTTAGGCACTGGGTGGATTCCGCATCTTGGCTGTTGTGAATAGTGCTACAATGAACATGGGAGGGCAGGTATGTCTTCAACATACTGATTTCATTTCCTCTGGATCTGTACCTAGTAGTGGAATTGCTGGAGCTTATGGAAATTCTAATTTTAGTTTGTTGAGGAACCTCCATAGTGTTCTCCATAGTGACTGCACTAATTTCCCACCAGCAGCATAGAAGGGTTCCCCTTTCTCCGATCTGGAGGAGCTCATTTTTGAGACTTAGAGAAAAGTGATAGCATGTACACATGGGCTGACTAGCATAAATGAGGGCTGAAAATCTATTATGGGAGTTAAAGATTTATCTGAACTTAATTTTAGCTAATGTTTTTACTAGAATTATTTATATTACATATATTTCCTATAGCTATAAATATTATAATACATGCTTATATATTCTACAACATATACTATTTATATAACATTTATAATAATACATGTTAGTAATATGTTACAGTTTTGACCAGATTCTCCATATATTCCTGCTTTAAAACATTCATGACCTTGAGTCCGTGGGTAGTTGGCACTGAACTATGAGGATGGCAGAGGTTGTACATTCCTGGAGTGGATACACAGCTGTTCTCAGTGCCTCTGTGAAATGATGTTATTTTAGGATGCTAAGGGAAAGTTGAGCCATAAGGCTCTTTGTCAAGGGGAAACCGTATAGCATGTGTGGTTCCCAGCGTGTGTTCCTGGAGCACCAGAGACAGCATCACCTGAGGACTTGTTAGACGTGCAAATTCTGAGGGTTCACCCCAAACCCACTGAATCAGCAACTCCGAGCCTTCCAGGTGATTCTGATGCGGCCAAGCTTGAGCCCCTCTTGTCAGGGCAGTTGCAGGCATGGGCACAAGAGCCTTGCTGTGGAATGTACCACTGCCTTGTGTCTGCTGTTGGGAACTTGGGCGAGTCACTTACCCTCTCTGTGCCTCAGTTTCCTCATCATGGGGATAATGATGCTGCCTACTTCTCTGGGTTGGTGTGAGGGTTAAATAAGTTTCCATGTGGAAAGCACTTAGAACGGTGGCAGGCATGTGGTGGTTTAAGTGTTATCTATTTATGATGATGATGATTGTCATTATTGATTTGAACTTTTATTGCTATCATTACTTCTCTGAATATTTATCACATTATCTTATTATTGCTATAGTTACTATTTATCTGCATCTTTCCCAACGTGGGCCACTCTAGCTCCATTCTTGCCTATTATTTGCTTATATATTTCTTCCAACTGGTCAGGTAGCTTTCTGGTCATTTCCAGGTTGATTTCTCTGATGGAACAGTGTGTTCCAGCTTGCTGTGGTGGGTTTTTGGATTGTTCATCCTTATAAGAGCCTCTGTCTTTGATGGAATTTTTTTCCTCCCTCAAGATGGCAATAGGTACTACCCTTCCATTTCCCATTATCCTTGCTGTGTCCCCAGCACTGGAAGTGTAGTTCTCCGTATAGCTAAGTACCTTTTTCAATGTGCCTTCTGTTTCATTCTGTTTCAGAGTGTGTTTATTTTCTTTCCTTTAACTTCAGAAAACAAATGCTCACAGCATAAGCACTCAGTGACCTCAGACCATGAATCTTTTACTGGTTTGAAGTAGGAGAAAGTAATACTGACCTATCCATTCAATAGTTGTAAGAACTTCACTTAGGTAGATATCGCCATTCTAAGAATTGCAACCCCAACCCACAAACTGAAACGATATAACAAAAACTGCAGAAATAAACATTATTTCCAGAAATTAAAGAAAGCTGTTAATGGTTTATATGAAATATTGCTTAGCTGGGAGGATTAACCCTTTTCTCATTTGCCCTGAGAATACTCACTGGCAGCACTTGAGGCTGCAATATTTACCTGGAGATGATTTTGCCACACAGTATATCACTTTTATTATTATTTTCATATCACTCTAGTATATCAACTTTGGAAACAAAAGACAACATTCTATTTATAGCATTCTGCTTTTAGTAGTGGTATTTTTATTTACAAAATATAGTAATTCTTGATCGCTGAAAATGTCAAATCCTGGAAAACACAGCATTCCTACACATGGTGTTAACATCGGTCTCCAACAGTTGTTGGCCAAAGATTCATTTGATGAATCCAATTTTTCCAAAATAGACAATTCTGATGATTCAGATGATTCTGATGTTAGTTCTGTTTAGAAATAACTCCAAGAACAATTTTTATGTTTTATTTTCACATTGAAAATCAATCAGATTCGCTTCAGCCTCGAAAAGCATGTTTATGTAAAATTAAGTGAGTACTGGTGGCAAGCTGCACTTTTTTTTTTTTTAATGGGAAAAAGGTTAAGATAGGGGAAATTAGGAGAAAATATTCTTCTCTCATTCTTTGTGTGTTTATCTTTTGGGAAACTGTTATTGTTGCTTACCATGTTAGAAGTTAAGCCAGGTCTATTGAAGAATCACTAAGGGAATATAACCTAAGGCAGTAACATAAAATTATATGAAATAAGAGTATGTATCAACACTGATTCAAACTTCATGAAAGAAGTCTGCTGAGGAATAAAATTCTATAAATTAAGAGCCTATGATGAAGTGCAATTCATAAAGCCTATGGGTAAGATTGATGGGCACAAAGAAGATTCTGGGTCTTAATAGAGCAATGACAAAGAGGTCATTTGCCAAACATGCTGTGGCCACACTGGCAGGATCCAGCCTGTAAGAGGATGCACAGGTTAATTGGGAATACTTTAACTATAAGAGAGTAATAACTGTAAATAATTGGCAGATCAGAAGAAACGTAGGAAGTATAAGTGTGCCTGTGTGTGTGAGAGACATAAAAATATATGGGTGTAGACAGATGGATGATTGATAGATACAGATCATAGATAATTGATAGGTAATAGATCAATAATTGACAGATGATAGATAATATGCAGGTAGATATTTAGACCGGTAATAAATAGATAGATAATTGATAGATAATAGATTGATTGGTGATAGATAATAAATGATAGATTAGATAGAGAGATAATTGATAGATAATAGATTGATAGAAGATACATAATAGATAGGCAGATAGCTTAGGAAGAATTATTTTCAAAAAGTACATGCAAAAGAACCTCTTGAATTTAAAGGAGATTACATGAAACTGTGGATGTTTAAGGGGATTTTGTGGTGGACTGACAGGAACCCTGGGCTGGCTTCCAAAGACTTTGGACCTTGTTCTTTCTGCCAGGACCCAGCTGTGTCAAGTGGGATGGTTCTGACAATCTTTTCCACTCTAATGTCCTATGACTCAACAGTAGCAATGCATTTCCACAGGCGGTAAAAATATTCTAGACTCTTCCCTTCCAGCGCTCACTGTTTACTTCCTCTGCACTTCCCCTTCCTGCCTCCCCGTGTGCCGGTCAGTTCATAGCGGGCCTCAATGAGGGTGGGTTAACCCTCTCTTTCCAGGGTGTTTTGCTACGGAGCTCCCTCCAGGGGCTGGGAACTGTGTGGTGAGGGCTGTGGTTGGGGTTCAGCTTCCTTCTTAAATCGTTCCTTGAACCTTTACCCTATTCTGTGCACTGTGCCGATTTCCAGGGATTGGAAGGTAAATGCCACGGCGTAACTCTTAGAAAATCATCGGGGGTCAGTTTTACTGGGGTGCACTTGGTAACCATCTATGAATCCATGTGTCCCTCTTTCTTTCAGGCAGTAGCAGAATCCCATGGTAGCCAGGTGGGTGAAGGGGAGCGAGGACGTTCTACCTGCCTTGAAGAAGACACCTGACCTGCGGAGTGAGTGACCAGGTAGTAGACGGTTCTGAGGGCATCACACACTTGAGGGAGGGAGGAGGACAGAGAGGGCCATGGCACCCTTTGACTGCTGAGTGCCAGCTGCTCTCTTTCCCACTGAGAAATGCTGCCCCCAACACACCCAGAGGCTCTAGGTCTTGTCCTGTGATTTCTGTCCACCAAGACTTGATAGGAGGTATGATAGATGCCATTAACTCCAGCACTATATACACAGGACTGCAGCAAAAGCGCTCTCAGCAGAAAGAGGAAACAGATCCAGTTCATCCCAAGCCTGGCTTGCTGCCCCTTTGAAAGAGAGTTTAAAACAGAAGCTTCATGGTGCTGCCTTCATAAAAACAGGGCCAAGCTTTCCAGAATCTGGCAGAGGGCTGAGTGCCCGCAGGACACTTGTGTATCACTCACACTGGAAAACTTAAGCCTCTGTTTTTATTTCAGTGGATTGAATGGCATGCAGTTTCCTCAGCAGCTTAAAAAAAATGCATGCAGTCACTTGCAGACAGGCTGCATTTGTCTCTGCTGGTGCTCATGTTACAAGTTTGTCTGTGCATTTGGGCATGCCAGAATGGCGTTGCATTTCCAAACCTTTATTGTGGTCACTTTCCTCTTCGTTACACTGAGAAGTGTTGCTGAGGGTATAGTAAGGCCCTAGTTCATCAATTATATCCTGTACTTTTCTTCTAACTTGATCCCAAGAACAGTGGGATTTGCTTCAAGGTAAACAAATTTTGAATAATTTATGGCCCTTCTTTTCAACAAAAATGAAAACGTGACTTTCTAAGGAAAAGTCAATTTCAAGGGGGCATTTAGTAAATAACACACTCTTAAGAAAGTAACAGGAAAATTAAAATGCCCAGCAGACCCATTGCCTCCTGAACAGGTGTTTGCTGCTAATGGATACAGTTTCCATTTCCTTGAAGGGATTTGCCCAGAGGATTACTTTCAAAACTTCTATTGAGATAATACTGCTCTAACAGAAAGAGCAATGCATGAATCTGTATATCAGTTCCTTAATAAAAGGGAAGATTTTTTTAGTTCCTAAAATACCAATGAGATGAAGAAAAACATGCCACCCAGGTAAAGTTACTCTGTAATCACCCACATTATCTTTTTCAAGGAATGTGGGGGAAATTTATGTCAGTCATCAGGCAGGTACTAGAAGATGCTAGGGGCCTCACAGACAGCTTGTTCCCGGCTGTTAACATGGAGCAGAGCATTCCCTGGGGCTGAGCATGGGAGCCCAGCACTTCTTATAGGTAGGTCTTTCCTACTATAATATTAGATGCCTACACTTACTGACTTTTTCATTTGCTCTTTAAAATAGATTTCTTCTGCTGGTTCTGCTTAGTTCTATGGAGTAAGGTAGAATTTTGGTGCCATACCTAAATATCATGTCTAAAATGACATTGGTAGCACTTTTCCAAGAATAACCAGCATATTGATCAAGCCATTAATAAAGCCTAATTATTTGCTTTAAGAATGTTTTTGGTTGTTTCAAACTGAGTTTTTTCCAAAGTCATAACAAAACTAGGAGAGGCTGTAGATTCTTAATTATTCATTAGATTAGGGGGAAAACGAATTGCTATTACAAAGAATATCATGCAAAAAATAGGTTTTAAAAAATGCATTACTACTGAGTTTTAAAAATGTATACTAACATTCTCCATATCAAGAACTGTTTCATGGATGGTAGATTTTAGTTATAGCAGTACTGGACTTACATTCAGTCAAATAATTTTAAATTTTCTATAATTGGGAATACATGGTAGCTGAATATAAGCAAACATATTACTCTATGAAATAAATGCATAAGAGTTTGTTATCACAAAAAACAGCATAACATTATTTTTTTGAAACACAAGGCTCTGTTTTAACACTTTACCTTGTTTAATAGTAACGAAACCCCTGAGGAATAGGTTGTATTGCCATTTTAAACACTGGAGAGCAAAGGTCCAGAGAGGTTAAATAGCTTTCTGCAGGTCACACAGCTGATGAATTGCAGAGTCAGCATTTAACCCCGGTCTGCTTTTCTGCAAAGCCTCTGCTCCTCACTCTACCCTACCGACCACCTAAGTATAGATCAGTTAATCTTGCCTTCAGAATTCTCCTTTCTCGTATACTTCCATGTACATTCATACTTACTTCACATGATGATTCTATTTTCTGGAAGTTCCACCACATATGGCGATAATGAAACATCTTCGTCATTTCTCTAAGTGTTTCCAGAGCCTGGCAATGGATGCCATTCACATCGGCATGTCCAGCACCCCCCTGGTGAAGCACACTGCTGGGGCTGGGCTCAAGGCCAACAGACCCCGCGTCATGTCCAAGAGTGGGCACAGCAACGTGAGAATTGACAAAGTGGATGGCATATACCTACTCTACCTGCAAGACCTGTGGACCACAGTTATCGACATGAAGTGGAGATACAAACTCACCCTGTTCGCTGCCACTTTTGTGATGACCTGGTTCCTTTTTGGAGTCATCTACTACGCCATCGCGTTTATTCATGGGGACTTAGAACCCGGTGAGCCCATTTCAAATCATACCCCCTGCATCATGAAAGTGGACTCTCTCACTGGGGCGTTTCTCTTTTCCCTGGAATCCCAGACAACCATTGGCTATGGAGTCCGTTCCATCACAGAGGAATGTCCTCATGCCATCTTCCTGTTGGTTGCTCAGTTGGTCATCACGACCTTGATTGAGATCTTCATCACTGGAACCTTCCTGGCCAAAATCGCCAGACCCAAAAAGCGGGCTGAGACCATCAAGTTCAGCCACTGTGCAGTCATCACCAAGCAGAATGGGAAGCTGTGCTTGGTGATTCAGGTAGCCAATATGAGGAAGAGCCTCTTGATTCAGTGCCAGCTCTCTGGCAAGCTCCTGCAGACCCACGTCACCAAGGAGGGGGAGCGGATTCTCCTCAACCAAGCCACTGTCAAATTCCACGTGGACTCCTCCTCTGAGAGCCCCTTCCTCATTCTGCCCATGACATTCTACCATGTGCTGGATGAGACGAGCCCCCTGAGAGACCTCACACCCCAAAACCTAAAGGAGAAGGAGTTTGAGCTTGTGGTCCTCCTCAATGCCACTGTGGAATCCACCAGCGCTGTCTGCCAGAGCCGAACATCTTATATCCCAGAGGAAATCTACTGGGGTTTTGAGTTTGTGCCTGTGGTATCTCTCTCCAAAAATGGAAAATATGTGGCTGATTTCAGTCAGTTTGAACAGATTCGGAAAAGCCCAGATTGCACATTTTACTGTGCAGATTCTGAGAAACAGCAACTCGAGGAGAAGTACAGGCAGGAGGATCAGAGGGAAAGAGAACTGAGGACACTTTTATTACAACAGAGCAATGTCTGATCACAGGGGCGCCATCCAGGTTTAACCCTGCAAGCTGTTTCCACATCAGAACTCCCTTCAAACACAAAGATTGCTGTGAAAACGAAAATGTGTAGACGCACTCTCAAAAACTGCACGGACATACAAAATCAATCTTTTCCTTTGATCTTGTGGCTAAACCAGCATTTCTGTGTTTGAGAGATTTCCTGTTAGGTGCTTCGTCTGAAAGTGAACTCTCATAATTCAAATTGTATAAAATAAAGCTACATTTCTAAGAGCTTGGTGTAGGGCAATTGGAATAATGTCCTTTTAGATAAACAGACATTTAGCAACGCTGACATTAAAAGGAAATGTATTTCTATACAAGATTATTAGCTGTAATACAAGATATTTATTTAACCAATGACCTTATGGCTGAGAGTTGAATTGTGGTTCAGTATTCATTGATCTCACTGCTTTAAAACATGCTCTTTTTGTTCAAGCAGGAAAAATATTATATCTAATTATGTCTATGTGGTAATACCTAAAAAGAGGTAGAGAGACTCTATGTTCACAAAATATAGTAATTTCATTTTTACCTTTCTTCAGTGGACTGAATTGTATGGAAGGAAATTGATCAGATCTGTAATTCACAACTGTGGAAACCTACACAAATGGGGCTGATGCCATTGTTTCCTCTATTTTATTTTATTTATTTTTGAATCTACTATCTCTTTCCATTCAAAATATTTCCATTCAAAATGTGGTTCACAGACCCGCCACATCAGCACCATCCGAGAGCTTATTAGTAATGTGTAGATTCTCATGTCCCAGCCAGACTTACAGAATTGGGGTCTGTATCTTAACAAGAACCCCAGATGATTTGTGTACAAATGAAAGTTCGAAAGCTGTGCTCTGGACAGTGTTCTCAAAGCAACTTTCTGAAGCCATGTGGAAAACTGACTCTGTGTGGGTCCCGTATCCCCGTGGCATCCAGACCTGGCCTCTCTTCATTTCATTATTATTGGCCAATATTTCTTTCAGCCATTTCATTTCTTATCTATTAAAATGGCTTGCCCGTAAAGGAACTGCATAGGATTATCCCCTGACATTCCAAGAGCAAAATAAAGCTCTTGAGAGTAATTGTTGTCTCAGTCATGCTTGCTGATTACAGTTAGCACAAAAGAAAAATTCAGCTGCCTGACAATACAGGAAATGTTCTCAGATGCTGATGTTTGTAAGGTCCGGTGGGGCCATGAGGAAGAAGAGGAGCTGAAGGTAAGAAACTCATAAACAAGATGACTCTTTGATGCATGAACAAGATTTGAAAATCTCAAGCCTGTAAAGAATACCCCTGCTATTTAAATAAAGCTCATACCAAGAGGTAACATTTTGCCCCGGGCCAAATTCAGGGGTCTAGTGCCCTGCATTCCTTTGAGGCAAAAAATAAATGGGCTATGACTGGTTAAATGTCCAAAAGGTGAATTCTCACTTCATTCAAACAGAGACAGATTTGCGCATTCACTCAAGCAGAATGTGGCCATGAATATTCAGCCCCTGCATACATACAAAGATGTACGCATGATTCCCCCCACCAAGCACACACAGAGTCACACACGCACACACACACACGCACACACGTGCGCGCGCACACACACGCACACATGCACACACACATACGCACACGTAAACACGCACACATGCACACGCGCACACACACGCGCACACACGCACACACGCACACGCTTGCACAGGCCCTGGCTCCTCAAGCATAATCATGGTAGTCATCAGTGAAAGACATTTGAGATTAAGACAGCAAGTCCTTGACAAATATGTTCATGTCTATTTGGTTCTAGTTCTATAAAAATATGAACATTGGGACTCAGAGAAAATGGGGAAAATAAAGTGGATTCAGGTTATCAGTGAAATGATGGTATAGATTACAGCAAATCTGGATATATACTGATGTTACTGCATTTGCAAATGTCCTCCCATTAAACAGAAAATGTGGCTAAAATCCCTGGCCTGGAACTGAACTAGTTTAAGGCAGGTGTAAGAATAGTGGGAGGAAAGTTTGTGAAAGTTTAAAGAATGCCCTCAATCCATGAACGAGAGGGAGGATGTTGTCTTTAATTATTTAGAAGGTTTTTTTTTTCTTGTCTGTTGATAATTTTATGGAAGGTTGCTTTAGATCTCCATTCCTTAAAAAATATTACATGTCAGTGTAGTTAGATATTATCTCTTTTAGTTATTATACTTGCTATTTTTACTGTATAGTGTGGTATAATCAACAAAAAATAATGCCACGGGCATGTTTACACCTTTTCTGTTGCACTATTAAATTCTTTTCACAGTATTCATATCAATGCTAATTTGAATGTGATGCCGATTAAAAATCTTGTTCATTTATATTGTATATGGTACAAGGACGTAGCATAAGATCCAAAAAAAATTTTGTATTGTCATTTAGCATATCAATTTCAGCCAAATTTGGAAGACTTGATCATCTTATCTTTTGCTCTACACACTCAAAACAAATATTGCAGCAGAAATATCACCTTAAAAATATCTTATTTTATATTTAGATAATATTGAAATCACAGTCTATTAAAATTGGAAATTTAATTCAAATAAAAATCAAACAAAATAGTTGTTTCAATTTATCTAAATATCTGGTCTTAAGAGTGCCTTAAGAGTGTCTCGTTTTTAAGAGTGTCTTAAAAACCAATATTTGTATAAGTCAACAAATCATATAATATTCAATAAATAGCTCTGAAGTTGTATCTGATTTGAAACTTACCATTTTCCTGGAACCTTAACTATTATTACTTTGTACGTAATACTTTCCTGTTACTATGCTAACAAAGGATTTAGGTAGCCAACTTAATTTATTATATCTGGTCGGTCTTCTGCTTGAAACAGATTCACACTCAACACCCAACTAAGGAGGAGCCAAAGTAGTGGAGTATTCCTGACCCAAAAAGGCTTTTGAATTTTGAAACATTTCTAATGTGTTAGGTTTTCTCAATGAGACCATTAAAAAACGCTGTGTTCCATTTGAGAAACCAGAGTCAACAGCAGTAAATCAGTGTGCCCCACAAGCCACGTCTTATTCAGCAATAAAATAGACAGTGCTCACATGGTGCCTGGCAGACAGTGGCTCTGGACAGCAAAGCACTGAGTCACCCAACCCCACTCCTTTGGGATGGGGTTGGGAGTCATGCATTGGCTCCCTTTTTCATCCTGGGGAAATTACAACACAACGCAGAGTGTCCAGAAATCTAAAGAGCTGGTTTAAGGTGAAAAAAATGCCATGAATGAATGAACCAGATGTTTAATAAATCAAAACAACTATTTTGTTGGATTTTTATTTGAATTAAATTTCCCAATTTTTAATAGACTGTGATTTCAATATTATCGAAATGTAAACAAAGATATATTTTTAAGGTGGCATTTCTACTCCAGCATGAAAAAAATAGTGGCATTTGCACTCTAGCATTATTCTGTCTCCCTTATTTGAGTCTTCAATATATATGCCCAGCTGGAGGGAGAAGAAGAGAAAAATGAAAGCACTAGGCCTTTGACTAGGTTTGGTTCTATATGCTGTCATGATGTTCAAAATGTCAGACATTTGACCACATGGCACAGTGAATACTCTCACGCTCTCAATTTTGGCTTTCATTCTTGCTAGACTTTTCTTCTATTAAATTTCTGAAATAGCTAGTTTTTTTTTTTGAACTTGAAAATCAGATTTTTTTTAAAACTTTATTATTATACTTTAAGTTTTAGGGTACATGTGCACAACGTGCAGGTTTGTTACATATGTATACATGTGCCATGTTGGTGTGCTGCACCCATTAACTCGTCATTTAGCATTAGGTATATCTCCTAATGCTATCCCTCCCCCCTCCCCCCACCCCACAACAGTCCCCGGTGTGTGATGTTCCCCTTCCTGTGTCCATGTGTTCTCATTGTTCAATTTCCACCTATGAGTGAGAACATGCGGTGTTTGGTTTTCTGTCCTTGCGATGGTTTGCTGAGAATGATGGTTTCCAGTTTCATCCAATAACTAGTTTTATCATAGCTTTCCATGATGTAATTTTTTAAGTGAAAGGTACTAGCATTTCCAGTCTTGATTTCCAAGTTCTGTGGTGTGCACTCGAAATCTAGTCTCTGATTGTTAAACTCTGGGTAGGTACAAGAGGCTCTTAATTTTCTTCCTCCCGGGAGGACTTACTTACACTTAAAGGTCAAAAGCTTAACATTCACTTCTAAATGGTTAACTGCATACACTTTACACTTTGTAAACTTCAATTTATCTTTTGTGTTTTTTTTTTGATACTGGGTCTCGCTCTGTCGCCCAGGCTGCTAGAGTGCAGTGGCGCGATCTCGGCTCACTGCAAGCTCTGCCTTCCAGGTTCACGCCATTCTCCTGCCTCAGCCTCCCGAGTAGCTGGGACTACAGGCGCCCGCCACCACGCCCGGCTAATTTTGTTTTTGTGTTTTTAGTAGAGACGGGGTTTCACCGTGTTAACCAGGATGGTCTCGATCTCCTGACCTCGTGATCTGCCCGCCTACAAGCCAGGTGTGGTGGTGCGTGCCTGTAATCCCAGCTACTCAGGAGACTGAGGCAGGAGATTCGCTTGAACCCGGGAGGTGGACGTTGCAGTGAGCTAAGATCGCGCCACTGCACTCCAGCCTGGGCAACAAAAGTAAAACTCCGTCTCAAAAAAAAAAAAAAAAAAAAAGAGAAAAGAAAAGAAAAGAAACGTGGCAAAACTAGACCTTCAGACACTTCACTTCACTTAACCCTATGGCCCTCCTCATCTTGCACCCAATTTCTTTTCAACATCATACATGCTTGGTTGACTGTTTCTTCATATTTGCTGTTCATTCTATAAAGTCAAATAGATTGGTGGGTTAAAAAATAATCAAATTCAAATTAGGAATTTATGGACATTCAGATATCCACATATTTGAGGGCAGGAATTTTTACTTTTCAATTGGTATGTTGGCAGTGTGTAAAAATAGAAGACCAAGAGAAGGCGGTTGATTGGAGTTGATACTTAATAGCTAATAAAAATTACAAGAAAGGATGGTGGAAGTCAAATGACAGAACTGATACACGAGTATAAAAGCCAACGATGTCATATATGTAGGCAAAGTCTTTGTAATCTGAATATAATGCCAGAGAGCTAGGGCTGCCAGGCACTCTGTATGTGCAGAATATGTCCTATATGGAGTAATTTTTGATTTGTATAGACTTTTTTAGTATACCTTAAATGTCTTACATGCAACCTTTTTTTCCCCATATATTACAAAATTGCCTTGGAAATTAGACAAATCTTCAAACTTAACTGAAACTCCTGTCCTGAATAGTTATTTGCCAAATCTGACAAATTTACAAAGAGTGTTCACATAATCCCAAACTATGCCCATTTCTACAAGAGAAATACATGCCTCTTTATTTGGAGTTTATGATATTCATACAACTAGTAGTAGAGTCAGGGAGTATTCCAGAAACATATTTCCCTGGCTTGCCCAATTATCAAGGGAAAATTTCAGCTGAACACGGGGAACCCAGTCTTTGACACTCCTGTGTGCAGTGTGGAGCAGCGTGCACTGTCTGAGTCTCCATAGTGAGGAATGGTCTTCCCTGGGGCATCACCCTAGAAGGATGGGCTCAAAGTCGCCCTCCACGTGGGTGCACAGGAGCCCAGATTCTCAAGCCCCAGTTGCAGAATTAGGCTGATGGTTTTACAAAAGAGTCCTCCTAAAAGTCCATCACTAAGTTTTGTTTGGTTAGCAACCAAACAACTTAGCTATAATTTTATTTTTATTCAAGGCCAAATCTTATCTAGTGTCCCTGCCTTCCCACCTACTTAAAATTTCAAATTTCACCCTCAAAAATATTTCAGTAAATAAAAGTTAGATCTACTCAAAATTAGACTCCAAGGGAATTACTATAGTTGATTATAGAGTATCTATTTCCTTAAAAAAAAAAATCAGAAGTTGTTGACTCTGAGCTAGGAAATGCGTGATCTCTCAGCTGACTTACTTTATGCAAATTTACTTAATATTATAGAAGAGTAAAGAGCTTCCAAGAAGGTGATTGGAGGGAAGTTCAAAGGGAAGATTTTTTTCATTCACTGTAGTTTTAGCTGTATTCTTTCATCTGCAATCAAATCTCAGGATTAAGGATGTCGTATTAAATCAAATCATTACAGGAAGTATGACTGTATCAGCGGCTTTTTACAAAAACAAACCTCCAGATCACAAAAGGAAGCTGTGTTTGTGTACTGACACGAAGTGTTACGTAGCAGCCAGGAGAGGAAGGATAGCAGCCGACTTGGATCCATTTTTGAGGAATTATTTCTGTAAGGTGTCATGGAATTGTAAGTTACAAAAATAAGGCTTTTGTAAACAGAATCTCCATTCCAGAAGGACGGACTCCAAAATGCTACTTAATGAAATTCATGGGAATGTTATGGTGATGGAAATCCCAAATGACATGTAGATTTTATATGCAAACAATCCCACTACTTGTAACTCCTGGCAGTGTGTACTTACCAAAATCTTGATCACACTTAGGTCTCTTGCTATATATAGAACCACATCTGATCCTTATACAGTGTTGCAAGATATATGTCCTTGCTTTCCCATGGTTCTTAAGTGAGTCTTAAGCTTGGATTTGCTCCAGCAGAATGGTGGTTTGTGTTTCTCAAAGCTGAGCTACTATTTGGTGCATGTCGGAAATCTCACACTAACTGTGGATACTCTGTCATCACTGAACCCAATCATACAATGACCAGACAGCTTTAAATACCTACTTTTGTATGCTATGAATTCATCCGTTTACTTGTCAAATCCTTTATTTCCATATGTGTCTCCATCACCTTTTTTTTCTCTCCGGATAAATGGAATTACTGTAACTTGTGAAACAATGGCAAACACTATAAAGCTAATTTTACAGTCTTGAGTTTCTTTTTGTTTCACTGGAATGGTAATGGTGTTACAGTGGTGCTCTGACAGACAAAAAATCTAATATGTCCTTAGAAAGTTCAGAGGGGAACTTATTTGAAATAACCTTTTCCAGTGATGGCAATCACAATAATGTGGGAATGACTAGGTCCTAAAAACTTATCAAGGTGTTACTGTATATCAGTACGTAAAGAAATGTATTTTGCTTCTTTCCAATCACTGAATAGAAAATGAAATCCCTGCCTCATCGCTCCTTTTTTTTTTTTTTTGAGACAGAGTCTCACTCCATCCCTCAGGCTGGAGAGCAGTGGCTCACTGCAATCTCCACCTCCAGGATTCAAGTGATTCTCCTGCCTCAGCCTCCCAAGTAGCTGGGATTACAGGTGTGTGCCACCACGCCCAGCTAATTTTTTTATTTTTAGTAGAGATAGGGTTTCACCATGTTGGCCAAGTGGGTCTCAAACTCCTGACCTCAAGTGATCTGCCCGCCTTAGCCTCCTGAGTAGCTGTGATTACAGGCGTGAGCCACGGCGCCCAGCCTCATCTCTCTTTTTCTGCCTGATGCTCTCCTGCTCCAGAATGCTTATTTCATTTTAGTCAATGATTAAAAATCAAGCAACCGTTTAATAACAAACATCCTTTCAGCACTGCAACCCTTACCAAAGTGCCTTTTGTGCTATTGCTCCTTTACTTGGATGGATTAAAAGAAAGAAAACACTTTACATAAGTCCTACAGGCATTAGTATGGGTGTGACCCTAAAGCCGCACACCTAATTAAAACCCACGTAGCCAAGGTGTGCATCCAAATGGCAGTAGTTATCCTCCAAGCAGTTTCCTGGGAAAACTACACACACATGCAACAAGATAGTTGCCACAGCTCTGAACATTCCAGAGTGTCTCTCTTAGAGCCCTCTCCTTTGGAGTCTTGGCTCATTCTTTGTAACATTCTCAGGGGTGGCCAAGCTTTGTTCTTGGAGGGAGCATGTGACAGCTGGAAATAAGGCTGATGCAGATAGTAGGAAGTCATCTTTGAGGATACTGTTTGAACAAAAAGGCAAAATGTTTTCTAGAAAGTGCACAGTCATCTGAAACACAGTCATGAAGCTAGCCGGTGGGACACATTTTATTAATTTTAATTTGCATGGAAGTTTCAGACACATGTTATTTTCTACCCCGTTATCTCAAACGTCAATTGTCCTTCCAGGGTGACCTTGGCTGAGAACTGAGCTAACCACATCCAAGCCATAAGGCAGCATTGCTTTCACCACACCATGTCCTTGGAGCAGAGAATAAGGGAATTTGTCATAGCAACATGGGAAGCTTTGGTTCTGGGCTGGACACGCAACATCCCGGCAGGCATAATTTCCCTTCTCAGAAATCCTGTCTTCATAAATGTTAGACAAACAACTTTCATGGTTTAATTTTTCATGCAAAAGTCCATATTCTTCCCAGAAACTCTTACATTGTTCAAGTGATTATGTTCTAAATTAGTCTATTCCTTTACTAGAATTTAACACTTGCATAATAATCTTAGCTGATAAGGTATTTGAGTGATCTAAATGTGTTTTCACCCGTCCTAAGGGCTGCTTTCTGCATCTTTCTTAGTTTGCCTCTGTTGAGTCTGCCAGAAACTCTTACTCTTTTTAAGATTTTGTTCACGTTTTTATTTTATTTTTTTATTTTTTGAGATGAAGTATCCCTCTTGTTGCCCAGGCTGGAGTGCAGTGGCGCAATCCCAGCTCACTGCAACCTCCGCCTCTTGGATTCAAGCAATTCTCCAGCCACAGCCTCCTAAGTAGCTGGTATCAGAGGCTCCCACCACCACACCCAGTTAATTTTTGTATTTTTAGTAGAGACGGGGTTTCGCCATGTTGGCGAGGCTGGTCTCGAACACCTGACCTCAGGTGATATGCCCACCTCAGCCTCCCAAAGTGCTGGGATTACAGGTGTGAGCCACCATGCCCAGCCCACACATATTTTTAATTAACAAATAATAACTATATATAGTTAGGGATTACAATGTGATATTTTAATACACATTTTAGAATAATTATATCAAGCTAATGATATATCCATCTCCTCACGTATTTTCTTTTTTGTAATGAGAGCATTTAAAACCTACTCTATCAGCAGTTGTACTTTCTCTTGACAGTGTACCGCTCTGTAAACTCTGTTTAACGTGCCCACTCAGCATGTGATTTAAAGATCTGCAATAAAGAAGTCCACTATGACCAACAGACTCACAGCCTCACAGCAGCCCAGAACAGTGTGCTTCTCCTTACCCCTACCCCCACAGTAAGTCTGGCTGACCTGCTACATGTTCAAATATGTTGTGGCATGTTCTATTGCCCACGTGCCTCTTCTGCTCATACAAGCCCCACACCCCCCAAACACACAAGTCTCATGACATCTGGTCACATCTTAGATATCCAGAGAGCAAGCAATATTCATATTTGTAGGGCTCTGAATGCTAAAAACAACTTCGGATATTCAATAGTCCATGTTATACCCAATGAAAGGGTAGAGGAAGGACGTATGCAGTTATCTACACTTTGCAGAAGACCCTGTAGCCCACTGACACCACTTCCAGAGTGACCCAGTGAGCCATTGGTGGCAATCTGGGTCTTTTCCTTCTTTTCTTTTCTTTTTTTTTGTTGAGACAGGATCTCACTCTGTCACCTGGGCTGGAGTGCAGTGGCGCGATCATGGGTCACCGTAACAACTTCCCAGGCTCAAGCAATCCTCCTGCTTCATCCTCCTGAGTAGCTGGGACTGCAGGTGTGCGCCACCATACCCGGATAATTTTTTTATTTTTTTGTAGAGATGAGGTCTCAGCTTATTGCTCAGGCTGATGTCGAACTCCTGAGCTCAAGCGATCTTCACACCTTGGCCTCCCAAAGTGTTGGGATTACAGGTGTGAGCCACTATGCTCAGTCTGGATTTTTTCCTTCTGGCCTAGTGTTTTATCTCCAAAATTTACAACATGGAAATCTCATGGTGGAGCAGATTTCCATGTGAGATGGATCAAAATTAGGGCAAAAGTGATAGCAGAATAGATAACCCAGGTGAAAGCATGAGACTGGGAGTCTGGATAAATTGCCTAAAGGCCTAACATGCTTCAAAAGGTCTGTTATTTAGAGGCTGGCAACATGAGATAAATATCTCAAAGGTAGAGAAAATATGAAGTGATCAATTGAAAAGGAAAAGGCAGAGGAGTAAGAATGCCATTCATCAAGACAAAAACAGAATCCACATCCCTGCTGTTCATCTAAGCAGAGACAAACGGTTGACCAAAGACTAGACATGGGGTGACTAAGATTAAGAAATCCTACAGAAAAGTCAAGATGAACAAGCATTCAGTTCTCAAGTCCTCACATTCATTATGATTGCATCATATGAGGCTCAGAAAAGTTGAGTAATTTGTCCAGTTACCCATCTACCAAGGCGTAAAGCCAGGAGTGGCCAACATAAAAGCCTGGCTTCCTCTCCATGTTTTGTCCTGCCTCCCAGGTGGGCCATTACAGGGTGCATCCAAAAAAGCACAGGTGATTTGGTGGTTGATGCTCTTGGAGCCAAAGCAGCATTTGCTTTGTGCTCAAGTGTTTCCATCAAGTGAAAACAAAGCCATGGTTGAATTGCGGTGTCACCACAGACGACTTGCGGGCGTTGAATTCATGCAATGCAAATAATAAGGGATTGTGCCAGTGTGCCTCCCATTGTGAATAGAGCAGTGAGCTTTCAACTGAATGTTTTGCTGAGTTCTAAAAACCTGATTTGTAAGGATTTATGCTGGGCTTCTCAGAGAGGCTTTAAGGTAGGTAATTATTTTAAGGTCTTGGCTGATTGAGTCAAGCGGCAAAGAGAGCTTTGTAGAGACAAGCAAACACTGCAGAATCAGTGCAGCTGGCTGGAATCCGATACTGAGCTTACAAGGCCTAAAGGGAGCAGGTGAGTGGTCCCAGCACAAGCAGTCACTGCAATTACAGTGACCAGGCCCGGGGAAGGAAGGCTCAAGACCCAGACACCAAGAAAAGCTAGAAACACAGGGCAAGAGAACAAGGGGTCTTAGAAGCTGACTCTAGAAAGATGTTCTGACAGATTGCTCTTGGCACTAGGGAAGACCTGCCTACAAATCTCTCCATTTCACAAGCAGATAAATAAAGAGGGGCAAATAAGAGAGGAGTGGAGTATGAACCCACAACACATGACGGAGATCAAGGAAGTAGAGCTTCAGGAGCAGAGACCCAGACCCAGGGCCTTCAAATCAAGGGCAGGACTCTGTCCTTAATAGGAGTCAGGAAGAAGGGAAGCAAGACAAAAATCCTACTGCAGGGACAGAAAAATGAAGGCTGGAACTCAAGTGCAAAGAGGCTGGCCAACACAGGAAAGGAACTGGGTAAAATACTGGGGCTTCCTCATTGGAAAGAAGGATTTGTGGCAAGCTGGACCTGGACAAGGTACACTTGTTAAGGAGTCAATGGCTCGTAACATCTTCATCTCTCCTCAGTAGGAATCAGAGCCGGAAACCACAATTTCTATTTCAGTGCTTCCCAGGGCAAGAATTGGCAGCCAGGAGGCAAGCACATCATCACAGCCTGAAGTGCATATTTCATCATCAGATGAAGCGGTTTCTCGCATCATTTATTATTTACCCAGTCACTTTAACAACCACCTGATCTCCGAGACAGGTCCGTGGAGTGTTGTGGTCTCCACATTAATATTTATTTGGCGATGGACATTGTACTAGGAAATAAAAGCAGATTCCTAAAAGAGCTATGTTATTTGTATTTTTCGAGGGCTGCCATAATAACTGCAAACAGGGTGGTTTAGAACAATTCATTGTATCACATTTCTGGAGGTGAAAAGTCTGAAGGAGGACCATGCTCCCTCTGACACCTATAAGGGAGGTATTTTCGCTGGTCTCTCCCAGCTTCTAGTAGGCTCAGGAGCTCCTTGGTTTGTAGGAACATAATTCTATAATTCTAATCTCTGTCTTCATGTGCACATGGTGTTCTCACATCAGCTTCCCTTTGTGCCTGTCTCTGTGTCCAAATTGCCCCCTTTTTATAAGGACTCCAGTCATGTTGGATTAGGGACCACCCTAATGACCTCATTTTAATTTGACTACCTTTCTAAAGATCCTATTTCCAAATAAGGTCACATTCTGAGGTACTAGGGGGTTAGGGTTTCAACATATCTTTTTGGGAGGATACAATTCAACCCATAACACTGTTCTTTCCCATCCATTTCATCACCAATTGATCTACCTTCAACCTTCCTTCTAATCAGAATCATACTCATATAAATAAACCAGAATAAGATTCTTTGCTTTGGAAGAGACAGAAGCTTTCTCTGGATTACTGTAACTGTCCTGAATTTCCTATTTCTGCAGAATGGACAGAAAAAGCTGACTTCTAGCAGACATTCTATTATAGTTTGACCATAGCCACATGGGAAGTTATGCCAGTGGACATTCCTTTGGAGACAGTTTCTGGTTCTCAGTGCAGAGAGCAAAGAACATTCTTCCTTGGAAATTGCCTCCACTATTCTGTAAACAGGAGAGGACTTTTCAAACCTGGTTTTCAAATAGCCAGAGGCTAATTGTGCCCTCTTCAAGTTAATCATATACTGGGCTTCCTCTCTCAGCTGCTCTCACAAAGCTTGCTGATTTCTCAATAGCACTGAGATACTTGAAAATAATTGATTTCTAGATGCCTTTCATAATTCTGGCTCTGCCATTGCCATCATTTTGTGTCTCCTACTATAAAGGTTAGGGAAAACCCTTGCTTGGCAAGCCAGCAACTCAGGTATGTTGCCTCAAGGTGATTCTGCATCCATCACTGGACCACCAGCTGAGGTCCCCACACTTGCTTTGCTTTGCTGAGTCAAGTCGCACCCCATTGTTTTGAGAATAATGCTCTTATGTGTTGCATTTCTCCCCAAACCTCTCCTCATCCAGTGCCGGAAACATGAGAGCTACCCTTGCTTTCTCCCACTCCCTCATCACCTGTATCTAATTCATCACAAATCCCCGTCCACGCTACCCCTGGCATTGCTCTCAAGTCAGTTTCTTCTCTTCCATTCTAATCTCCCGGTGCTTAGTTCTGGCCACCATCATCATCATCATCACAATATATGTTTTTAAAAAGGCACATTTCACACTGGCTACCCTGTTTCTAGTCTTTCTCCTTCTCAATCTATTCTCCACACTGTACCCAGTGTGGCCATTCTAAAATAGAAGTCTGATCATATTACTCTTTCACTCAAAACCCAACCTCCAGATAAAGGGCAAGTGTCCAGACATGGCTCTTTGACCTTGCTCCTGGTAACCTCCTCCCTTGTCATCTCTTTCCCTTGCGCTCTGCTTTCAAACATCCTGAACTCTTTGCAATCCCCCAGTGCTGAAGGTTTTTCCTCCTCTTGTAGCCTCTGGGATATTGGTTATGCTTCTCCTTTCTGGGATGCTACCACCCCAACCCTGGCCAACTCCTGCTTGGTCTGCTGGCTGTCTGTCTGAATGGCTTCTTGACAGTGCCTATGTGATTCTAGAGGAAGGGATCCTGCCACTCTGTTGACTTCCCCATGGTGCACAGGACCTGATATGGGATGGGGGGCAGGGAAGTGCCGGGCAGAGAAGAGCAGAGTCCCTGGTGAGGGCTTTACCCTCTGGCCTGTGCCCACAGACCTAAATGAGGATAGGCATTTCTGGTTTTGAGTTCAAAAAGTTGCCTTTTGGCCTGCCACACCCCTCCCCCCATCCTATGCCTATAAAAATCTAGGACTGTAGCGGGCACAGACACAAGTGGCTAGACGTTGAGAGGAGCAGAAGAACACACTGGCAAACACCAGCAGACACTGGCAGGCCAGTGACAGTAGAATGACATAGACACTGAAGAGAATTCAGTCAGGGGTGGTCAGAGAAGAGTCCAGCCGCTGGATGGCCAGACTCCAGGGGAAGATCGCTTTCCCACTCCATCCCCCTTCTGACTCCCCATCCATCTCGCTGAGAGCTACCTCCACCACTCAATAAAACCTTGCACTCATCTAAGCCCACGTGTGATCTGATTCTTCCAGTACAGTAGGGCAAGAACCCAGGATACAGAAAGCCCTCTGTCCTTGTAATGGGGAGTTGTAAACATTCACCCCTAGGTACTGCCATGGGGTTGGAACCCAAACATGTTCCCCGCAACCTCTGCACCTGCTCATCTGCATGCTCCCCCTATGGGGCTGAACAGTGGGGTTCCAAAGAAGCGAGCCACACCCCTGTTACATGCCTTGCAAGGGGGATAAGGGAACTTCTCCGGTTTCACATCCACCTCTCAGAAGGCTGTCCTGACATCATGACCTAGCCTGCCATGCCTCTGGGTAGCATTCCATCTCTGGAGCCAGGCCTTCCAACTGGGCTGCTCCCAGGCCCTTGCCCACTCTGGTAAGTGGCTCCCCACTGGTTCTTCTGATAAGACTGGGGTGTGGTGAGTGAGATAGGGAGACACTTGCCTCAGGGACAATATTTGTGGGTTGCTGAAAAACTCAGTAATCAAGATTCTATTTTAATGGATCAGTAAGAGTGCTTAAAGGAGTATTTATAGTTTCGGGTGTTTGAGAAGAAAAAAAAGGTTTCTTCCCCAGCCTTAAAGAGTCAGAAAAAGAAGAATAAATTGAACCCAAAATAGAAGGAAGAAATCAAGGAAATAGGAAATACACCAACAAGAGTTCTGTTTCTAGCAAAAAAAATTATCCTCCCACAGATAACAACTATAAGTGCTGGAAAAATACATAAAACCAACTAACCAAGGACCCTAGAGAGTGAACCAAAGCAAGCACACTTCACAGGAGAGTTGAAGTTCACAAGAAGCAGCCAGCATGGGGGAAATTCTCATTTTTTTCAGCTTTACCCTAAGGATAGATGCAGCTGGCTTGTGTCATAGGTCAACTGAAGCTCCTGTAAATAGCTCACCATTTTTCTGGCTCATGAAAAAAAAGAGAAGGTCCCAAGGGCAACCAGGGCTACTGGAGGGTGGAAGAAATCCAAGAAAGAAGAGCACATGAAATGGGAATCCCTAACTTTGTGCATAAACTCTGGACAAGTCAGTGGGTGACCACTGAACCATGCATAGAGAGGGCAGACTGTACCAGTCCAAGCTAAGATCATAACTACTATGTAACCACTGGCAAGACCAAGTTTGAAGTTTAACTCTAACGAAGTTTAACTCTAACTAGCCCTCTAAGTGAACATCCACATACTTTGTAAAAAGAGAATGGAATTCAGAATCTCTACAACATATCTTTGACAATGTTCAGGATACAATTCAAAATTAAAAGACATATGAAGAACCAGGAAAATGTGGCTTACTCTCAAGAGAAAAGGTAGTCAAGAGAGCCTAACCCTGGGGTGATCCTGATGTTGGAATTATTACATAAAGGTTGTAAAATAGCTGTTAAAACTATGCTCAGTGATTTAAAGAAAATATGCAATAAATGAAAACTTAAGAAATCTCACTAAATACATAGAAACATGAAAAGAACCAAATTAAAATTTTAGAACTGGAAAATAAAATACTTGAAATAAAACTTTTACTGGATGAACTGAACAGCATAATGGAGGTGAAAGAGGAAAGGATAGGTAAGTTTTAATATAAATCAATAGAATTATCCAAACTAAAGACAAGAAAGAAAAAAAGACTAAAAAAAGTTTATCGAACACCAGGAACCTGCGGTATAATGTTAAATGTACTGGCAAAAAAATCCCAGAAAGAGAATGGGGCAGAAAAAAATATTTGCAAAATAATGACAGAAAATAACCCTCATTTGGTGAAAGAGAAAGATGTACAGGTTCCAGAAACTCAGAGGACCCCAAACAGGAGATGTTGTATTATATCAATATATATAGATTATATATGCAGAAGACCATTTTAAAAATATTCAAATCAAACTGCTATAAACCAACAATAAAGAGAAACCTTTGAAGAGAGCAAGAAAAAAATTCTACATTACATGCAGGAGAACAATGATTCTAATGATCACAGAATCTGAAAAGAGACCATAGGGTGTAGAAGATAGTAGAACAATATTTTAAAATGTTAAGGGGAAAAAAAAACTTGTCAATTTCTATTCTATTTCCAGATATATATGTTTGTTTCCAGATATATATATGAAATACATATATTTCTATATATATATTTCTATATATATTTCATATATTTTTCTGAAATATATATATATTTCAAGAATGAAGACAAAATGAAGAAATTTTCCAAATAATAGAAAACTAAGAAAAATTGTCTCTACAGACCCACAGCACAAAAAATATTAAAGGAAGATTTTCAGGCTAAAGGGAAATAAAATGTCAGATGGTAACTTTCATCTTCAAGCAGGAAGAAAGAGCATCAGAAATGGTAAATATCTAGGGAAAAACCTGTTTTCTCTTAATTTATTTAAAACACATATGGATATATTTATAATTCTAAAAGTCTCTTGTGGATTATACATCTATATGTATGTGGATTATACATATATGTATGTATACACACATAATAGCATAAAGACAGTGGGGTAGTGAATGGATATACACACTTGTAAGATTCTTACATTCATATAAAATGATACAGTTTAACTCGAACTAGACTGAAAAGTTAAGAATGAGCATGGGATCTTCAGAGAAAACCACTAGAACTGATAAATTAGTTTAATAAAGTCACATGGTAAAAGATTATTATAATCAATTGTATTTTTAAATACAAGCAGCACAAATTTGGAAAATAAAAGCTAAAAATTTATTTATGATAGCTTCAAAAATAAAATATTTAGGAATATATTTGACAAGATATATCTACAACTTACAACTGAAAAGTACACAACATTACAAAGAGAAACTAAAGAGCACCTAAATACATGGAGAGATAAACCATGCTCATAGGTTGGAAGACTCAATGTGGTTAAAATGTCAATTTCCCCAAATTGATTAATAGATTTATTACAATCCCAACCAAAATTTCAACCAGCTGTTTTGGAGAAATTATCAAACAGATTCTAAAATGGATGTCACAATACAAAAGACTCAGAATAGCCTAAGATTTTTTTTAAAAGAATCAATTTAGAGGATTTGTACTAATTATGTCAACACTTATTGTGAAGGTGTAGTAATCAAGATGGTATGTAATTACAAAAGGGTAGACATTTATCAATGGATCAGAATAGAGTCCAGAAGTAGACCTACACATATAATGCCAATTGAATTTTGGTGAACATGCCTGAAAAAAATTCAATGGGGAAAGGAGAGCCTTTCCAACAATGGTGCTAGAATAACCAAATCTTCATACGGAAGAAAAAAACACTACAGAGAACCTCACATCACACACAAATTTTAAAAGGGATTGTAGACCTAAAGGTATAAGCTAGAAATATAAAACTTCAATTATGTTTTGTTATTAGGTATAAGCTAGAAGTACAAAACTTCTTGGGAAAACATACAAACACATTTTTGTGACTTTGGGGTAGGCAAACATTTCTTAAACAGGACGTAACTAGTATAAACAAGGAGAAAGATGATCACTGGATTTTATCAAAAATTTTTAAAATTTCCTAAGGGAAACAAGATAATAAACACAAACCACAACATTCGGCAAAACTATATATATATGACAAAGCACTTGTATCCAGAATATATAAAGAAGTCCTGCAACTGAATAAGAAGAAGACAAAAAAGTCAATTAAATTGTGGGCAGAAGACTTTTTTTTTTTTTTTTTTTTTTTTTTTTCTGAGACGGAGTCTTGCTCTGTCGCCCAGGCTGGAGTCCAGTGGCGCCATCTCGGCTCACTGCAAGCTCCGCCTCCCGGGTTCACGCCATTCTCCTGCCTCAGCCTCCCGAGTAGCTGGGACTACAGACGCCCGCCACCATGCCCGTCTTATTTTTTGTATTTTTAGTAGAGACAGGGTTTCACCGTGTTAGCTAGGATGGCCTTGATCTCCATGGGCAGAAGATTTGAACAGATTCTTCACAAAAAGAAGATATATGAATGGCCAATAAACATATGAATACATTATTCTACATGATTCGTTGTAGAAATGCAAATTAAAACCACAATGAGATGTCACGATACACCCATTAGAATGAACAGAAAATAAAAAAGACTAGCCCAATTGTTAATGGGTACATGGAGCAAACGGAACTCTCGTATACTGCTAAACAGAATACAAAATAGCACAACCACTATGGAAGACTGACAATTTCTTAAAAAGTTAAACATACATATTGTAAGACTCAGACATTCCATTCTTAAGCACTACCCAAGTGAAAAGAGAACATCTGTCCACTCAAGGACTTGGTTGGGCAGTCATCCCTTGGCATCTGAAGGGGATTGGTTCCAGGATCTCCTTCAGATACCAAAATCCAAGGATACTCAAATTCCTTATATCAAATTGTATAACATTTGCATATAACCTACATCTATTCTCTTATATACCATCTCTAGATTATTTATAATACATAATACAATGTAAATGCTATGTAAATAGTTGTTTACTATATTTGATTTTGAAACCTATTATTTTTATTGTTGTATTCTAGTTTGTATTGTTTTGCTATTTATATTTTTGATCCATGGTTGGTTGAACCCACAGACACAGAGGGCCAACTGTACAATATTGTTCATGGAAGCCTTCTTCATAATAGCCAAAATATCTGTAAACCACCTAAATATTTATCTATTGGTGGCCGGGCACGGTGGCTCATGCCTGTAATCCCAGAACTTTGGGAGGCCAAGGTGGGCAGATCATGAGGTAAGGAGTTCAAGAACAGCCTGACCAACACGGTGAAACCCCATCTCTACTAAAAATACAAAAAAAACAGCCGGGCATAGTGGCGAGCATCTGTAATCCCAGCTACTGGGGAGGCTGAGGCAGGAAAAATGCTTGAATCCGGGAAGCAGAGGTTGCAGTGAGCCAAGATCGCGCCACTGCACTCCAACCTGGGGGACACAGCAAGACTCTGTCTCAAAATATATATATATATATATATATATATATATATATATATATACACATACATCTATCAATCGGTAAATGGATAAAAAAATATGGTCTGCCCATACAATGGAATACAAGAAAAATCAATGATCTACTGATGAGAAAAACAATATGATGAACATCAAAGCCATTCTGCTGAGCAAAATGAGCCAGAAGTACATACTGTATGATTTCATGCACAGAAAGTTAATCAGAAGTTGCTTGGGGTCAGGAGTGGAGGGAGAAATGGACTGAAAGGACCTTGAGCAAACTCTGGGAGCAATGAAAATGTTCAGAATCTTAGTTGCAACGACGATTCACAGGTTTATACATCACTCAAAGCACATCAACCAGGACAGTTTAAATAGATCTTTATCTTACTTTTACCACAATAAATTGGATTTTAAAATTAATGTGCATGCTAATCACTAGGGAGCTAGTTGAAATGGAATTCTGATCCATTAGATTTGGGAGTTTCCTAAGTTTCCACATTTATTACAAGCTGCCAAGTGATACCCATGCTGATGGTCTGAGTTCCACACTTAAGAGAAGCTTCAGACTACGACTATTCAATCCCCAAATGATGAAGCCGAGGAGCATTTTATGAATTCTCTTCTCGGGTGTGATTAACATTACCTCTCTCATGCTTTTAGAGCTGTGTCATGTCCCGGAACTTCCCCTGACGCGACATTAATACTCTGTGAGGTTGCTAATAACAATCACATCTGGCATTTACAAAGCACACACTAAGTGTTGGGTACCGTTCTTACAGCTGTACATGAATTTACACATTTAATCCTTGATACAAAAGCAGGTACTGTTACTATCTCATATTGACAAATGTCAAAACAAAAGCCCAGAAAGTTTATGGGACTTGCCCAAGGTCACCCAGCTGATGAGCAGATGAGGCGGATTCAAACCTAAGCATCCCAAACTCTTAAGCACTGTGCTCTGTGGCTTCTCCTTGGAGGAATTATAATCCTCTGAGTGAGGAAATCTTCCTGCTTTGCCACACTTTATGGAGGGCTTTACTGGTTCAACATCAAACATTGTTGATTGAGCACTTGCCATGTGTCAGGGATTTACCCAGGAGTTGGTGGTCTGCTCTGTACATACTTCCCTGAAAACACATATAATCCTTTGCCTACTAACCCAGCATTGGCAGTGCCCACTCTGTGGGTTGTTTGCCGAGAATGCTGACTGTCATTACTTTGCCACCTCCCTCCATTCTCCCACTGGGGGAGTCACAGGTGAGCAGAAGCAGCCTCATACGTTTCCCTAGTGTCAGAGCCAGAGCTATGAGACAACCAGGCTATGAGCATCTAGGGATTTGTTGTGCTTTTGTGATCTCTGACTATCAGAAATATGGAGCGTTGTTCAGATATCCCTGCAACTCGAGGAAATTCATTTAAACTAAAGCATGACAGCTGTCAGTGAGATGAAAGGTAGAGCTGAATCTGGAGCTCCTTCCTGCAGGCCTGTCGTATTATTCCATTCTCACGCTGCTATAAAGAATTACCTGAGACTGGGTAATTTATAAAGAAAAGAAGTTTAATTGGCTCACAGTTCTGCAGGCTGGACAGGTAGCATGGCTGGGAGGCCTCAGGAAAATTTCAATCATGGCAGAAGGTGAAGGGGAAGTAGGCACGTCCTACATGGCTGGAGCAGGAGGAAGAGACCGAAAAGAGAAGGGCTACACTCTTTTAAACAACCAGGTCTAGTGAGAACTCACTCGCTATCATGAGAACAGCAAGGGGGAAACCTGCCCCTGTGATCCAGTCACTCCCACCAGGCCTCTCCTCCAACACTGGGGATTACAATTCCACACGAGATTTGGGCAAGGACAGGAATCCAAACCATATCACCTGTCAACATTTCCATCTCCTTGACCAAGTGGGAGTGAGAGACTCCTGACCCCTCTCCTGGAATAAGGATAACATAACCCAGGGCTTCAGAGTTGTGAGCTCCATGTGCTAGCTTGTTGCAGCAAGTCTTGCAGAAGTTGAGTGATGGGGACAGAGACCCAGCAAAGGCTCTCCTAGGAGAGCTGCATGATGCATTAACAGTGTCCACTACAGTACAGGAGCCTTTCAGGAGAGATATAAGGAGGAGTTTCCTGAGCAGGAAAGTTGTTGATCACAAGAACAGGTGAGCAATGAAGACAAAACTAAACTGGAGTCACAACAACTCGGATATAAATCCACCCTGAGGCAGGGGACTGGACCCATTGAGCTGCCAGAGCCCTTATATATCTATAAGTTGACCTCAGAGAGTTTCAAATCCGATAGGACTTTGCAAGTACCATATCGAAGATAAAGAAGCTGATCCAAGGGAACGTTGGCCAAGCCCTCTTCCCAGTTGAGAACAACATGGCTTAAAAACAGCCTGCACAGCTTCCTGGACGTCCCATCACATTTGCCGAATAGCATTTTGGTGAGCTGAGAATCAATGAATGAGAAACAGATGGATTTAATTTCCCTTGAAATTAGGGATGGGTGAGCCCAGCCACACTGTGGAATTGCTGAATGTCTCAAACTATTTTTTTCAAGTGTCTTTGGTTCAGAAAAACCAAAACCATGGTTTTGCAAAGCACGTTTCCTCTCATTCGTATGAGGGTTCATGTATTTTAAGGGGAATTTGATCTGCATATTTCAACTTCTTTACACTTCACTTATCAAAATGCTAAATAAAATTTCCAGGAAGTCTGAGAAATATTTATAACTTTTTTTTCCAAACTATTTTATTTAGGAAAGGAAACAATGGGGAAGTTTGGAAAATCCTACAAAAGAGAAGGTGGGTTCAGGTGGAAGTTCACACTTTTAGGGAGTTCTATGTCCCAGAATTACGCACATGTTAGATGTGCAGTCACAATGTGCTCAACGAGTATATTTGAAAATCTCTTGAAAAGTGAGGGGAAAGGTGGGAAAGTTCAATAAGGACAAGCTTGGAGAAAGGCTGAAAAATACAACATAATTTAAAATAGCTTCTCATCTCTAATAGCCAGGCAGTGTATTCCTAGCAGCCATAAATCTAATGACGCAGAACTATAGCATTCTTGTATCATCCACCAGCATGAACTCCACCATTCTTCAGATGTCTTTTCTCTTTATAAGACTTGTGATAAAGGTGCTTATAGGATGCTCATGAGTGGAGGAATGGCAAGAGGAGAGGGTGGAAGAAATGCACCACAGAGGGTGGGTGGGAGCAGGCGGTGGAGTGAGTGCCCAGCGCCATCTTTGTTTTAGAGAATGACTCTGACCACAGACTTATGTGTGAGCCCTGAAGAGCTGTTTCTACTTAAAGCTTAGCTTTCGGTTCCAGAGGACCAAGTAAGACACAAGCGGGAGAGACGCAGTCATCCCATCTCTCAGGGAGCTCAGTCTGTTTGTATTGTGCTGGAAGCACAGTGCTTGCTCATCACCGACAGGCAGACTTCTGCTCATAGTGTCATTGGCAGAGAGTGCAGCAATGGACACTGCCCAAAAGGAGAGAAGAAGGAAAAGGCAACTCCTTGTGGTATCTGATTACGTTTGTCTCAAATGCCCAGGAGACATTCCCTGGGGATTCCCAGAAAAGCAATTTGAGATGGGGATTTGAGAGGGAGCAATAATAATTATTGATACAATCTGAAGAATAATGTTTATTACGATGAATATGCTTCTCATTTTAATCCCCAGGCTGGTGCAGGAAGCGCAAACATGGATTACATATCTCTTTAAAGCCATGTATTTTCTGGCTTTTAAATTAGAAAACCTAAGTAGGGTTGTGTGGCAGTGACAATAGGAGTTGTCAAATATTCCTGGGACTCCCCCACATTTCCCAGCAGCCTTCCAGGTAGTTAGGTTGGTGGCAGTAATTGATTTGGGCCAACAGGGTGTGAGCATGAATGATGTGTGGCATTTTCTGACCAAGATAGTCAATTCTTCCATTCCTCCCTCCCCTCTTCAGAGATCTTGGTCTACAATTTGCCCAGATGTTTTAGCTAAACGACTTCTCACAGAGGAGAACTGAGCTTTTACTCTGTTAAACCACTGTGATTTGGCGGGGGCGAGGGTGGGGGGTCTTGTTTGTTACAGTGGCTAGTGTTAACTAGCCTGATTAACACAAGCGTTAACTAGACTAATACAGGTTGTAAACTTACAACCTGTCATTATGATACCCTGATAGTAATAAAGCTGGTGGTTTGGGGTAAGATTCTCAGAAGTTTTTGAGAATATAGTAGTGCCTTATATTAGTAATCTACTGCTATATTTAAAACTACCTTAAGAGGTAGTAGTTTAAAACAACAAGCATTTATTATCTCAAAGTTTTTGACGGTCAGGAATTTTGGAGTGGCTTAGGTAGGTGGCTCTGACTCAAAGTCTTTCATGAAGTGCAGTCAAAATGCTGGCAGGAGCTGCAGTTATCCAAAGGCTTGATTGGGGCTAGAGAATGCATTGCTCATAGGAGCCCTCAATTTATTGCTGGTTTCTGGCTGGAGTTCTCATTTCCTCATCAGATGCTCCTCTTTGTAACGATTCTCAGGCAAAGGAAGCTAGCATCATTCAGACAGAGTAATCCAAGAGAGAAAGCAAACAGGAAACCACAGAATCTTTTATTGCCTAGTATCTCATGTTGCTTCCTCCCCCACCTATTCATTAACAGTAAGTCACTCAGTCCAGCCACACTCAAGAAGAGAATAGGTTACACCTTTTCAAGAGGGTTTCAAAGAATTTGTGAACAGATTTTAAACTACCCCAGAGTGGGTACACCCCATTACCCCAGAGTGGGTTTGTAGGTAGCTAAGGGGGTAGAATGGTGGGTGGCACCTAAGGTGGGGGGTTCAGTGACCCAACATAAATCAGGCTAATAGAGTGTAATGGTGTGACTGCTCCTATCTTACATTATTCCTTAATCTCAACAGCGGATGAAGGGAGCCCAGCCAATTCTATTCAAGCAGCCTGGACTGGGCCCCTGACAAGCATCTGCATATGGAGATGCCAAGGTAATTTGAGATGGGGATTTTCTACAGGGAGCACAGAGAAATTCCTGGTTGCTTACCTCTGTGCATAGACATGATGCAGAGGAAATGAACTCTCATGAAACGGGACATTGTGCCGGAACCAGGCTGGCCCTGGCTGTATAGGGAGGTGAGTTCCGGCATTGTCCTCTGACATAGCCCCCTCCTGCCAACCTCCCAGCTTGCCCGGCGCTACATAGTGTGCTAATTGCTGATAGAAACCCTGGGAGTTTGCAGAGGAGGATAAGATAGATCCTACAGAAACAGAAATTCTTCCCTTTGCATAAAACCTGTGCAAATGAAGCTGATCTTGATCTTAGCCCATGGCAGGGAATGGCAGTAACACTGGAAATATTGGCTTTGTGAAGGCTGGAATTTTTCATCTTTCCTCCTATATTCATAGTGCCTATATAAGTGTGCACTAAATAAAAAGCACCTTGCTGGTATTTTTTAATTAATTGAATGAGCTAGCATTTACCATGGAAGAGGGTGTGGTGGCATAAGAGGGTGACAGGAGTTCTAGGTCTCATAGGTTCCTGATGCCAGAAAATTCACCAGCCCAGCCATACTGATGGCAGCCTTGCACCCTGAGGAAATGGTTGTGTGAGTTCCTATGAAACAATAACATTGGGATGTAATCCAGTTATGATATGACCCACTCTTGGCCGAGCCCAAAGTGGGATCTGCACCATGGGGCAGGGCAAGGACCAGAGATAAAGGCTCAGTTTATGCCACTCCTTCCCAGGCTGATGGTGTTTACTTGCATAGCCATAAAAAGCAGCCACTGGGGACAGTGGGAGAGTGTGGTAAAGCTGGACATGTTGCATTAGCTTGCTAATCACTATTAGCAGCGGTGAGAATGGGACATTTCCTTAGACTCCCCGGATTTGGACAGCAACAGCAGGTTCTGGGGCCACAGTGGTGGTACAACAGAGCTCCCCTGAGCCGCCAGTGTCCAGAATGTGAAGTCCTCTAGCCTAGGGGGAACATAGCTTCTCCTACTAGGAACTGATAAGGAGGAGCCACAGCTCAGCCACGGGAAGGGTAGACTTCTTTCTCATCTTGGCATGGGCTTCCCTGGTTGAAACACCAGACTGGTGAAGTATGACATACTGGTTTGAGTTAGTTTTATTTTATCTGTAAGAGGACTTTTAACTGGACCATCACCCCCAGGAAATGTTTCATGTAAAGAATAGCCAAGAAGGCCATAGATTCCATCCCACCAATGACACACAGCAACTGACCATTCACCCCCATATCCTGCACTGGATTTTCCATATGGCCAACTCAAGTACACATACTGCTTTACCGAGTGATGCTCATCTTTGCCTGCAATTACCACCGCGATTACATTTCTCCTCATTAGCCTAGATGGGAGGGTGCAGGGAAGGATGGTTGGATCAGGAGATCTAGTTACCATACTCTGACACTGAATTTGCTGGGTGGCTCTGCTCAAGTCAATTGACCCATCTGTGCCTCCTCTCGTGGCCCTTGTTCAGATATGCAGTGATTCCATGACTGATTTTCAGTGTTGGTCTCAAGCATGTAGCTGCCACTTGGTGCAGAGCATTAGCATATCTTTGTAATTGCTAATGAGGGAAACAAAATTCCAGAAAAGCTGTTTGGAGGAACCTAAGAATAACACTATGAGCTAAGCACTCTGCCCAAACAAATTTTGTTAAAAGAAAACCAAATTATTATCCTTTTGCAAAATAATAGCAATAATGGCCTTAACTAACATTTGCCAGGCTCTAAATATGTATCTTGCGGTGTCTAAATATTTTACACATTGTTTTCATTCCCTCCTGTTCACCCCATTGGTGAGGGAGACATTCCACACTAGAATTATGAGGATGACCAAACACATTACACTTGATGCTTAACAGATGCGATTGACGGCAGTTATTATTCACTACACTCGCAGCCTGGGAGAGGTGAACACAGCATGGGATGCTGGCCATACAGGGGTTGCCCTCAAGAGCAGGGTGAACAGGCAGGGGCTGTGGGTGGCAAGCTTTGTAGCAACAAGAGGGTGAGGTGCTCCCTGGTTCCTGCAGGAGAATATGATGGGCTTTGAACAATTCCGAGGTTAGCAGGAAACTGATACCCACTACTCAGGGATAAGTAGGAGCTGTGCCTGGTCCACTTGATAAGGTGGGTTGCTTGACTGGAGCCTTATCTGCAAGAGTAGAATGGAGAGAGGCTCTTGTGGGTATGTCAGTAGAGGTACTGCTGATTTGACCAGATTTGAAGGCAGCACACTATACCACGCCTCAATTTCAGCCTTTACATGACACACACATCGTAGTATTTCATCATCGCAACACTCCTATGAAATATCATTAAGCCTTTTTACAGATCATGAAATTGAGGCTTAAATGAGGCCAAGCAAATTGCCCAGTGTTTGCTAGCTGGCAAGTGGCTGAGCTGGTATTCAAAGCCAGGTTTGTTACTCTCAGAGTCTGAGCTCATAAGCAACTGTGGACAGGTAGATGTAACAACCCATCTTAGACATGAATCAAGAAAAAAGAAGGACAAGGGGGGAACACCCTACCCCAAATAACCAGAGAGCTCAACTTAAACACACACAGTCTTTTGTTCTGTCCACCATGTGACCTCCTGAGTCCCAGGCTACCTTCCGCAAGGCAGCTGGGTTAATTAAGCCACCTCAGTGACCATTAACAGCAGCAGCTCTGCTTCACACTTTAATCAGTGGTCCCTGAAGTGCTTACAAGCCCAGCTGCTCAGGACACACTTTCGATTCTACAGCCTGGAGGAAGAGAAACCATCCAAGCAGATCAACCAGCTCCCAGGTGCTTCAAATTCCCAAGGTCAGAGACGGCACCAGTCAGTCATCCTTTTGCATGTGGATGTTGGGTATGTCAAAGGGACTTGATGTTCTAGAATAAATTCCTTTACACAGAAAAGAGGCTTTAGATCTCTTTCAGTCCAAAGCCTTCATTTTATGGTTAAAGAAAGTAAAGTGGCCTCCCCAAGGTCACAAAGTTGGTTAGGGCAGAACCTGCTTGGATCCCTTCCCTAAACCCTTTCCCAGCTTCCTCCTCCCATGCACACCTCCCACTCTCAGGTGGAAGAAAGGAGAAACTCTCTTCCTCAGCACCCTTTGCAGTTAGGCTGACCATGTGACCCGTTCCAGGCTTTGTGCCAAGAGGGAATCTGCCAGGAGGAGTCTGGGAGCAGTGTTTCCTCCCTGATAGAAAGAAAGAATGGGCGGGCGCGGTGGCTCACGCCTGTAATCCCAGCACTTTGGGAGGCCAAGGCGGGCGGATCACCAGGTCAGAAGATTGAGACCATCCTGGCTAACATGGTGAAACCCCATCTCTACTAAAAATATAAAAAAATTCGCTGGGCGTGGTGGCAGGCACCTGTTGTCCCAGCTACTCGGGAGGCTGAGGCAGGAGAATGGTGTGAACCCAGGAGGCAGAGCTTGCAGTGAGCAGAGATCACGCCACTACACTCCAGCCTGGGCGGGAGAGCGAGACTCCGTCTCAAAAAAATAAAATAAAATAAAATAAAATAAAATAAAATAAAATAAAATAAAATAAAATAAATAAAATTAAAAAAGAAAGAAAGAAAGAAAGCATGGCGAAAGAGCTCTCTCACCATCCTCTCCAACCTCTACCTCCTATAAGAGCCAGTGAAGGACCTGAGGCTTGAAACCAGAGGTGTCTTTTAGCCATGAGGGAAAGTTCAGAGATGCAGACACAGCAACTCAGCCTCATGTGGCTGCTAAATCAACCCCCAAACTGCCCTTCCTGACTCCTCATTTCAGTAACAATTAATCCAAGTTTAAACCACTGTTAGTCATGTTTTCTCTTTGCAGCCAAACACCCTCCTCTGAGCAGCAGTCACTAGAGTTAGGCAGTGGGTGAATACCCAGAAATGTCACTCACTAGCAACCAGACCCAGGGCAAGAAACTTTTCTCTGTCTCAGTTTCCTTTTTTGGAAAATGGGCATATATTTTTACAGAGGTGCTGTAAAGTAGTGCTCCCCAACCTTTTTGGAACCAGGGACTGGTTTCGTGGAAGACAATTTTCCCATGGACCAGGGGTGTGGGGGTGGGGGAAGGTTTCAGGATGACTCAAGTGCATTACTTTTATTGTTCACTTTATTCCTATTATTACATTGTAATATATAATGAAATAATTATACAACTCACCAAAATGTAGAATCAGTGGGAGCCCTGAGCTTGTTTTCCTGCAACTAGTCAGTCACACCTGGGGGTGATGGGAGACAGTGACAGATCCTAAGGCATAAGATTCTCATAAGCAGCATGCAACCTAGACCCCTTCCATGTGCAGTTCTAAATAGAGTTTGCTATGAGAATCTAATGCCGCCACTGATTTGACAGCAGGTGGAGCTCAGGCAGTAATGTGAGCAAGGGGGTGGGGGACGACTGTAAATAGAGATAAAGCTTCCCTCGCTCACCCATCATTCACCTCCTCCTGTGTGGCCCGGTTACTAAGAGTCCAGGACTGGTACCCATCTGTGGCCCGGCAGGGGGGAGTGGTTGGGGACCCCTGCTGTAAAGCTTAAATATTTATAAAGATTGTATAATATTTTCTAGCTCACAATAGACTGTTAGCTATTATTATTTCATTATTCTCTCAGCCTACTTTCACAGAGGCTCTCCAACACAGAGCTCCTCAAAACTTTTGACAATACAGATGAATTACTTGGCAATTGTATTTAAATTCAATTTCTGATTCAAAAAGTCTGCCGTGGGCCTAAGACTGCATTTATGAAATCTTTTAGGGTATGTCTGTGCTGCTGGTGCTCAGATCACACTTTGAGAAGCAAGACTGTGGGACCCTCTGGGTCTGTTTCCTGCTAGTTCAGCCTTCTAGCTGGTGGATTTGCACTAATAGTATGCCCCAACCTTCTCATTATACTCATGGAAGCTCTTTCCTACAGTCAGACTGTCCTTACATCCAGCAGCATATTCATCAAATTCTAATTCCTGGGTTTAGCCAGTGACTCAGACCCTCCTTCTCCAGGTCTAATGGATGTCACTGTCAATCACAATGTCACCCTCAAAGGCCCACGGTCTAGCCTAGTCAGAGGGAACTGGATGTACAGAAAGACAGGTATATGGAAGAAATCTGGGGCTTTTTGAGGATTTCATTCAAAGCAGGATGCAAAGGCTCATATACTTCAGGACTGGAGCCACTTGGGGACCTTGGTCTCAGGATGATGTATGTTATGATAACCCCCAGGACTAGAATCCATTAATTCCCTTGATCCAGCACTGTGCTCCAGCCCTGGGACAGGCTTAAAGTTTGTCCTGACCCAGTTCATCTCATCTGCCTGCCTGTACTTCTGTCAGCTGCCTGTGCCAGATGTTTTATTCCCCTCCTTCCACTTGTGAAGAAGCTCAAAACCTGCGATGAGCTCTACTTCCTTCCAAGGCCAGTCTTGCCTTCACATACCTCTTCCCCTTCTTCTCCCTGTACTCTCTCCACTGGGTCTCCCCACACTCTTGCCCCCCAGTCCTGTGCTTTGCTCTCCATGTTGCTGAAGTTCACCTTCTTTCCTCCCAGATTGTGCCCTCAATTCCTCTCTTAATCGATTTTGTGTTGCGTGACTACCATACAGTAGGTAATTCATAAAGAAAAGATATTTATAAAATTTATTCTCACAGCTCTGAAGTCTAGGAAGTCCAATGTCAAGGTGCTGGCATCTGGTGAGTGCCTTCATGCTGTGTCATCCCCAGGCAGAGGACAAGAGAGCAAAAGAGAGGGAGATGGCCAAACTTGCTTTTATAACAAACCCACTTTCATGATAACTAACCTACTCCTGCAATAATGACATTATTCTATTCATGATGGTGAAGCCTTCATGGCTTAATCACCTCTTAATGGTCCCACCTCTTAATACCATCACAATGGCCATTACATTTCAACACAAGTTTTGGAAGTGCAGTGTTTTGATTATTTGTCCCCTTCAAAAAGTATGTTGAAAAGTCTCAATGTAGCAGTATTAATGGGTGGGGCCTTTAAGAGGTGAGTGAGTCATGCGGGTTCTGCCTTCATGAGATTAATCCATACATGAATTAATGGATTAATGGGCTATCACAGGAATGAGTCTGTTTAAAAGCCAGCGTGGCTCTCATTTTCACACCCTTGCCATGTGATGTCTTGAGCCATACTGGGATTCTCCAGAGAGTCCCCACCAGCAAGGAGGCCTTCGCCAGATGTGGCCACTCAACCTTGGATTTCCTCAGAACTGTAAGAAATGAATTTATTTTCTTTATAAATTATCGAGTCTCAGTTATTCAATTTTAGCAACAGAAAACAGAGTAACGCAGGAGGGGGACATTCAAACCACAGCATTCCAACCATGGCCCCCCCAAAACTAATGTTTTTCTGACATACAAAATGCATTCATTCTATCTTGATGCCCCAGAAGTCTTAACTCATTTCAGCATCAACTCAAAAGTCCAAAGCCCAGAGTCCCATCTGAATTAGAAATCGGGGAGACTCAAGTCATGATTCACGCTGAGGCAAATTCCTCTCCAGCTATAAACTGTGAAATTAACAAGCTACATGCTTCCAAAATACAATGGTAGGACAGACATAAGATAGACATTCCCATTCCAAAAGCGAAGAATAAGCAAGAAGAAAGAGATAATCTGCTTTGACTCCATGTCCTGGGCACTCTGGGGCAGGAGTTGGGTTCCCAGGAACTCAGGCATCCTTGCTCCTATGGCTTTGCTGAGTTCAGTCTACCTAGCAGGTCTCACGGGTTGGAGTGTGGCACCAGCAGCTCTCCCAGGTTAATATTTCAAGCTGGTAGCTCTACAGTTCTGGGGTCTCAGAAATGACCCTGGCTCCACTAGGCACAGCACAGCCCCTGCAGCAGCTCCAACTCCACATTTAGACTCAGCATTGCCCGAATAGAGCTCCCTGTGATGGCTCTGCCTCCATGACAAGTCTTTGCCTGGGCCCCCAGGTAGACTGTGACAGCCTTTAAAATCTAGGTGGAGGTCACTGTGCCCCACAGCTCTTGCATTCTACATGCCTGCAGAATTAGCACCATGTAGATGCTGCCAATGTCTACCGCTTACACCTTTTGGAGCAGTTGATTGAGCCACAACTGGGGCCACTTGAACCACAGCTGGAGCAGTGGAGAATCACTGCACCAGGATGTAAAAACAGAGACCCAAGGTGGTCCTGGACAGTGAGCCTGTAGAGGGCATCCAGGCCCATCCCCAAAAACCATTCTGTCCTCTGAGAGCTCTGGACCTGTCATTGAGGGCAGCTTTGAAGATCTCTGAAATGCCTTTGGGGTCATTCTTCCACTGTCTTGATGAGCCCTTCCATCTGTACGAGTCTCCTTACCCAACGGTTTGTTGGCCACACCCTTGGTTTCCTCATGTGAACACATTTTCATTCTTTAAATGGTCAGGCTGAAAATTTAAAAAATTTTTCTGTTCTGTTTTTGTTTTAAATTATCAATTCCATCTTTAAGTCATTTTTTCCCTCTTGGATCTTACTATATGCAGTTAAAAGTAGCTGCACAACTCCTCCAATATTTTGCTTAGAAGTTTCTTCTACTAGATATTCTAGTCGGACACTCTTAAATTCCACCTTCTGTAAATCCCTTGGGCACGGACACAATTTGACCACGCTCTTTGCCATTTCATAACAAGGATGCTCTTTACTCCAGTGTCCAAAAAGATACCCTCTTTTTCCACCTGAGACCTCATCAGAATGGCCTTTACACTCAGCACTTCTATCAACATTCTGATCATGGCCACTCAAGTAATCTGTAAGAAGTTTCATACTCTCCCTACAGCTCTCCTCTTCGTCTGAGCCCTCTCCAAAATTGTCCTTACTACTCTGTTTATGGAAATCTAGGCTTTTTCTAGCCTACTCTTCCAAATTTTTTCAACCTCTATCGATTGCCCAGTTCCAAAGCTACTTTCACATTTTCAGATATTTGTTATAGTAACAGCCTCAATTCTCAGTACCAACTTTCTAACCATTTTGTGTTTCTATAAACACAGGTTGGGTAATTTATAAAGAAAAGAAATATATGCTCACAGTTCTGAAGGCTGGGAAGTCCAATATCAAGATGCTGGCATCTGGTAAGGGCCTTTGTGGTGTGTCACCCCCATGGCAGAAGGTGGAAGGCAAGACAGCATGAGAGAGCAAGAGAGCAAGAGGGGGTCAAATTCACTAGTACAAGCAGCCTACTCTCATGACAACTAACCCACTCCTGCAGTAACAACATTATTCAATTCTTGAGGGTGGAGCCCTCGTGGCCTCATCACCTCTAAATACTGTCACACTGGCAATTAAATTTTAACATGAATTTTGGAGGGGACATTCAAACCACAGCACTCTCCAAACCTCTCTTAGCATCTTCTATAAGCCTCTAATTTACAATACGCCAAATGCCACTATGGCCCCTTGTTTGAAACATGTTTGTCTCCCCAGTCACTGAGCTTTCTGAAGGCAGCAACAGCCTTTCATCCCAGATCCTCTTTCTGGCTGGACCCCTCCCCTGGCTCCACCCCAACCTAACATGCCTTCCAGGCACCTGTGTCACTCTGGAGGCCGAAGAGCACAGGCAATTACCTGTGTGATGTGTTTTTCCATCTTTGTTTCATTGCCTTCATCAACCTTCTGATCAAGGTAGCCAGAAGCTGCTGTATGATCAAGTGAAAAAATAAAATCTCAGAATTATTAATCACTTCTAATGTGCTGGGCACCCTGATAAGAAATTTATGTATGCCAGTTTAATTAATTCTTGCAACTATTATCGCTATTGGATTTCTATCATCTCCACTTTACAGATGCGGAAATGGAAGCTGAGGGCAGGTAATAGGAATATTGTCTGAGGTTCCACAGCCAGGAAGAGAAGCAGTGGAGCCAGGAGCCCAGCCTCTGTTAACTTCTAGCAAAATGGCTCAAGGAAATATCAGCACAAACCTGGTTCTTGGCTGGCTTCTCCTTTTCACCGGTGGACAAACTGGTGGAAAAGTGGAGGGTCCTGTTTAAAAGAGAGTAGTTTAGTTAAATCACTGAGTTTTATTTCCTCCCACCAAACTATGAGTTGTTATTGCAAGATCCCTGAGTCAATGCCAATCTTCTACAGTCCTGGGAGCTTAAATACACTTGGCAAGCAACACCAAGTTATACAGTTTCCAATACTTAGAGGTATCTGTGAATGCAGATCTTAATGCAGTATATTCTTCTGGGGCTGCATTTTCTGTCTGAAACAGAATGTATCTTAGATGATGTGCTTAGCACAGAACATGCTTCATCTCAGGACTCAGTTAGGATAACAACAAGGCAGGCACATTGGCCAGTGTCAAGTGTGAAGGTCCAATTTAGGCCCTTACTGTGTTGAAGGCCGCTGGGCAGATGCCAGGACAGACACAGAGGCCAGGCTCCAGCACAGCGTCAGGGGAAGTCCATGCCAGGGTGTACTTGATCTGATCTCCCACATAACATAAATGATCCTAGAGACGAAGGTCCTGCCAAGAGATCTCCGGGTGACTCCAGGAGTCCTTGAGGCTGTGAATCTTTGCACCATACTTTAAATTTCTACAGAGCTCCAAATGGCTGTTGCCTCCTCAGCTCCTTTTATAAAGGAACATGGGTAAACCATGGACCATTAAGAGTAGACAAAGTTTTGCCAAGTCCTTGGTGCTATGTAGGGAAGAGCTTCTCAGAATGTTCTACTGGGTCCTTCTAGCTGTGGAGGAGGGCAAATGAGCACCAGGGGTCTGGAGGGATAGCCCGAGGCAGCCCCATAACTTGCATGGAATGTTTTTGAAGTCTTGTATTTATCTTAATAATTCATGAGAATTTTACATTTCTTTCCATGCTATACCCATGTCTATTTTATATTAAATGTAGCATTAATAATTGCCCAAAACCTGAAAAAAATGGTGCCCCAGAAAGCTGTACCCACAGTTGTCCTCTAGCCGCCATGGGGGGACATAGGCCCCAGTTCAAAAGCACCGATGTATGGCATTAATCTCACTGATTATTCTAGAACCTTCTCTGGACCACACTTAGAAAAACCACAGGCAGCCAGGGGCTTGAACCTAAGCAACATGCACACAAGTTCAGACCCAACAAAGGGAAGAATTTCCAGGAGAGATTTGTGCATAGGCTCAAGAAGCCTTTTAGAAAATGAACAAACAAAATATCTCATCATAAGTCAGGGACACCTAATATTTTGGATTCTCTGAACACTGATGTAGTCTACAGAGATCCTCCTCAGAAAAAAAAAAAAAAAAACCCACAAAACATTTCTTAGGTCTGTGTGTCCTTTAGAGATTTCTAGCGATGTGAGACCATCTGTGGGTCCCTAAGAATATAAAGATTCCCACTGAGATCCTTTGTGCAAAGGTCCCTTGTAGAGGGCATATGTTTTCTTTAAATGTTTTGAGCCAATGTCTAAACATTGAGAAAGTTCACACTGTTGTCTGGATCCTGGAGACTTGACAGCTTTGGACCTACATGATCTCATGGCTCCATGGAGGGGAGGAGCTGCCGCTGCCCCTGCAGCTGGGATTCCCTGTCCCCTCTGCCACACCACCCCCATTCCTCCTTCACAGAACCCGCCGGCCCCTGTGGCCGCTGAACTGGTGACTTGTCATGCCATTAGGTCATCGTCGGGGACATCAGGCCCTGACAGTGGCCAAGAGCCATCTGGAGTCCATGCTAGTCATCACGTGCCCCAGCTGACCTTCCACCCAGACCTGCTGCAGGGCTGTGGCTGGAGAAAAGCTGGGTCAAAGAAGCGGAAGAATCTACAGATACATCCAGTACTAGGAGCATTGGTTGCAGTGGAGGAGTTCAATTCCCCATACGGGGAATATTCTCCCCACTCCACTTGGAATGGAGCCATGAGGGTGAGTGGAGAGTCAGAGTCTGCCGCAGCCTTGGGGCAGAAACAGCTTCCCAGACAACATCGGCACCTTCCCTTGGGACGGTGGTGGCTGCAGCAACAAATTAACACAAATAGGGTGACTTAAAACAACAGAAATGTATTGTCTCACAGTTCTAGAGGCCAGCAATCTGAAGTCAAAGGGTCCACAGGGCCATGGCACCCTCTGGAGACTCAAGAGGAGAATCTGCCATTTGCCGCCTCCAGCTTCTGGTCTCTCCAGGCATCCACTGGCTTGTGGCTATGTCACTCCAATCTCTTCTTTCTGTCTGTGTTTTCTCTTCTGTCTCTTCTGAAGACTCCTGTCATTGGATTTGGGGCCCACCTAATCAATCCAGGATGATCTCATCTGGAGATCCTTCCCTTAATTATATCTGAAAAGATTTTTTTTTCCAGATGAAGTCACATTCACAGGTACTCGGGATTAGGACTTGGACGTATCTTTTGGGGGTCACCATTCAACCCACTACCCAGCTTCTTAGCCACTGGCATACGTCATAGGCAACAGCAGCCCCTAATAACAAGTGTCAGTCATGGTGGTGGCTTTGCCAGTGTTCATGGTAAAAAGTGCCCTCCATGAGCCAGACCTGAGTGGGGAGGAGAATACAGAACCACATCGCAACTTGACTTGGATGCCCTTGGTAATGAGCATGAGAGCCCAACCGGAGGACACCAAGAGGTCTCTGGGAGGGATGGAGGCACATGAAAGAGGTCCTGGAAGAGTCAGTAGGGGCTGAGCCTGATATATTTTTAACATGCTGTGACCTATTTGCACCCCAAGGCTGCTGAGGCCTGGGGAAGTGCTTAATTTGCACAGCTGCACCCTCATGAGAGCCCTGGTCTCATCTGAGTCCACCTGCCCATGCCCCAAATCCAAACCAGTGTGTTCCACTCTCATGCTCTGCCAACCAGTATGAGGTGAGCCATCCAACACTCCTGAGCACTTCCCGTGTGAAGTTCCCATGCTGGGGTACCCCTCTCCCTAGAGCTCTAGATGGAGAGACAGAGAGGCATTCTCCAATCACCTGGGAAAAGTCAGTTAGGTGTGGATGCCAGAGGTTTTCATCGTCCTATTCCTGTCCCTTATTTAAAAAGTGAGTGGGCTCTGTGTTCACTGTCCCCTGGTGGGATGCAGTAGAAATAAAGGCAGAAATTGCCCAGCTTTGGTCTTCTGGAAGTCTAAGCCCCTGGGGGATGTCAGAGAATCTACTGAGCTGGCAAAATAAAAGGGCTTAGGGGTATGTATTAGCCCATTATTGCTATAAAGAACTACCTGAAACTGGGTAATTGATGAAGAAAAGAGGTTTAATTGATTCAGTTCTGCAGGCTTAACAGGAAGCATGACTGGGAGGCCTCAAGAAACTTACAATCATGGCGGAAGGTGAAGGGGAAGCACGTTTTACCATAGTGGAGCAGGAGAGAGAGAGAGACAAGGGGAAAGTGCCACACACTTTTAAATGATCAGATCTCATGAGAACTCACTATCACGAGAACAACAAAAGGGGAAGTCCACCCCCCATGAGCCAATCACCTCCCACCAGGTCCCTCTCTCAACACTGGAGATTACAATTCAACATGAGATTTGGATGGGGACACAGAGCCAAATCAGATCAGAGTAGAAACAAAAAATACTGGACCAATAAACAGAAGGAGCATTTCCCCAGATCAGGCAATTTTCCCCAGGTCAGGGAGATATTCTCCTGGGGTGTGGGGAGGAGACTGGGATAGCTCAGCAAGGTCCCAGGAAGGCGGCAGCTGCCTGGTCCTCTTAGGTACTTGAGAAAGGTATCTTCACCCCAAATGGGGCTTTGAACCTCAGGCCTAATTGCCTCAAGGGCCAGCCAATGGACTGTAATGTATATAGACTGATGATGAGGCCCAATGAGGACCAGAGGATCCATTCCTGCCCCCACCCCACTCAGCAGTTCCACAACCTACATATGTCCCTGAGACCATGATCTGGTCACAGAGTAAGGAAAGTGCCTTGGTTTGCTAGGGCTGGCCCAACAATTCCACAGACTGGGTGGCTTCAACCACAGACTTTTTTTTTTGTAGCACTTCTAGAGGTCAGAAGTCCAAGATCAAGGTGTCACTTGGCTATTTCTGAGGCCTCTCTCCTTGGCTTGTGGATGACTGTCTTCTGCCTGTGTCTTCACATGGGCTTCTCTCTGTGCCTGTCTGTGTCCTAATATCCTCATTACAACACTGATTATATGGATTTAGGGCCCACTCTAATGATCTCATAGTAACTTAATTGCCTCTTTAGTGGTCCTGTCTCCAAACACCATCACATTCTGAGGTACTGGAAGTTAGAACTTCAACAGAAGAATTTTAGGAGTCCGAATTCAGCCCTTTACAAAGAGGAACTTTCAGGAAATGATCCAGCTTGGTGAAGAAATGGTTCTCTTGAAATAAAATTTAAGTAAATAAAAAACACAGATTTCTCTTTTGTACACACCTCGGGATGTGGACTGATTCATGCCTACTGGCCCCCACAGGTGCCTTTTCCCCAGGCAGGAAGGTACAGATCCTGGGAGGGGCATGATTGTGTTTTTGTTTTTTATTTTTTAAAGGAAATCTCCAGGTGATTTTCAGTCCCTCCCACAGAGGCCCACCGCTGTGCCAAGTGGGCACAGGGCAAATCCCAAAGCTCTTGCTCAGTTATAAGACAAATAGTCAGTAGGTGCCTTCTATAGGCGAAGCGTTGTGCAAGGCACCTGGAGGAAAACCAAAGTATGTGGCCTGCCCTTACCTGTTATATACAGCAAGGCGCTCGGTCAAAGCAAAGAAAGCCCAAAGGCATTCCCAAGCTTGGTGCTCCAGACCTCCCTGTGCACTCACATGCCTGCGCTCTTTACTCTCATCCAGGTTCTTTCTCCCTCCCTAGATCTGCTAAGAAGTGTATATGGATGGGTCACCTTTTCCAAAGAAGGGTGGGAACGTCCTCCCCTCAAGGGAAACAAGTGTCCTGTGGTGGCAAGGAATAAGGAGAGTGAGGAATATGACTTTGTGGCAAATGCTTTAACTTGGACGTAAGAGCTAAGTCTGGCATTGCTGCAATTGAATGGATACTATTGTCCCAACTTTGCAGAAGACTCTGCGTATCTTACTTTGGGATATCCTGAAAGTGGACCTTTGGACAAAGATTTTCTATGCAAGCAGTTTCTTGGGCAGGGATCCAGGAAGCACAGTGAGGGAGAGGGGAACAAGTGCTGGGAAGGGGAGGGGATCAGTAGAGGACACGCTAGTGAGTGGGCTACTGCTGCAGGCGCATGGGGCTCAGTCCCAGTGGGGACTCTGAAGCCTAGGGCCATGAGCTCAAGTAAGCATGCATTGGAATAAGGAGAATGCCCAGACCTTGTAGGATTGTTGGTCATAGAGTCTGAATTGACATTGATAGCTGGGGACATACGGGAGCCAGGTAATACATGGAGTCCTGGCCCAGGTCTAGCTTACAGTGGATTTGTTTGACTCATAGACCACTGAGTGGTTGTTTTCCTAATCACTCAATAGAGAGTTGGAATGAAAATGCTTGGTGGTTGTCAAAAGTCTCACATTGGAACCTTGACCTGTAGCATAAGAGTTTTAATACCGGGGAAAGCCAAATAGAAACCCAACCCCTGTCCTTGGTCAAAATAATTTTTAAAAAAACAAAATGCATCCCCAGGAGAACAATGGAGCTTAGTGGTACCAGCAAAAATTTGAAGAAGGCAGGGGTGGTATCATTGCCATATCCCAATTTAATCTGTTAGGGAAGCAGGAGCCCAGGCGAGCCAAAGTGACACCATTTTAAAATCAATTCCATCTTAAAACTGGCAAGGCATATTCCTTGCCAGTCATGACCCATGGTCCTGAGATGTTTACAGCTAAGGAAGCAGCTTAGTGATGCTACAAGGACACACTCCTACAACAACAAAACGTCCAGATGTCCCAATACTCATATATGTTTCCAAGATAATTATAGTTACGCTTTGATGTACTTACACACTAAAATGTCAAGGATAGTTTTATTTAAATCAATAGAATAATTTTGTCATGCTGTCAGCCCATCCGTATGTGGGCACAACTTAGTTTAGTCTCTACATAGACAAGACCCCTATATAAAAAATTAAACTTAAAATAAAGATGATACATTCCTCTGCTTGCTTCCTGAGGAATGTAATGGAGTAGTTTCTAACAAACTTGCTTCTTTCACTGTGCTCTGTGACTTGCCTTGAATTCTTTCCTGCATGAGATACAAGAATCCTCTTTTGAGATCTGGATTGGGACCCTATTTTCCAGCAACAAATCCATCAGTCTGGCCACTACAGAAATCAGAGGGTCATGGAGATGACAACGGGCTATCACAAACTCAAGCAAGTAGTAGCGTCCATTGTAGCAAGTGTGCCATACGTGGCAAAGAGAGATTAACACAGCCTTTAGAACATGGTGTGCACAGGGGTGCTGCCCTTGACCTGGAAATGTGTACTTTGCCCTATGTATCAGCAAAAAAGACCAGAAGTAGTTCCCCTTCATGTAGGACTGATATAGATTTCTCCTGAGGCCTCTTTCCTTGACTTGCAGACAGCCACCTTTTCACTGTTTCCTTACCTTGTCTTTCCTTCGTGTGCACACATCCTTGGTGCATCTCCCCCTCCTTATAAGGACATCAGTCATACTGGATTAGTGTGCTACTCTTATAACCTCATTTAATCTTAATTACCTCTTTAAAGGCCCTATCTTCAAATACGGTCATATTGGAGGTTAAGGCTTCAACCCATGCATTTGAAAGCGGAGGGACAAAATTTAGTCTGTAAGAGGCACCATGGCACAGATAGACAGAATGACCCAGCCAGCTATGATCAGCCATCTCAATTCTGGCACAAGGAGCTCACAGAGTAGCTAAGGTGACAGAGAAGGAGATTGAGGTTGTGCCTGGACCTAACAGCAAGGGCTCCCTCTCATCAAGGCTGATCTAGCTTTGGCTGCTGCTGCATGTCCAACCCATCAGCAGCAGAGGCCGACAATGACACACAGACCTGTCTAGCCCAAGTGCGTGCCCCCTCCCAGGGGACAAGTGTCACCAATGACTGACTTCTGCATGGGTATGTAGGTCCAGCCCCTTTTCTTCAATTTGGGAAAACTCTGATGGATCATTCCGGTTACGGAGCTCCTGTGGAAGCAACTGAGGTCTCAGTCATAGCACCATCACAGGTCAGCTTCTCTCTCTGCCCAGTTCTGCCATCCTCACTCCCTTACATGTGTATCTCCCAAGAACACTCCCCAATAAACGTCGGCACTCAGCTCTCAGAGTCTGCTTTCAAAGGACCTATGATAAGACAGTAACCTTTCTAAAACTGATCTGAGAATGAGCCTGCGTTCAGAATATCCTTTCCCCACTGTAGAACACTGGTGCCCCTCATCTACTTTAAATATTTCTGTGGCTTATTACCCTAGTTGAAATACACACCTGGCATTCTACAAAAGGAATCGAAGTATTGTCTCAAAAGACTATCTTCATGATTAATCAAGGCCCACTGAGCCATAGGGCCTCCAGCCTTTCCCTAACTGAGGGATACTTCTGCTAATGGTGAAGCTTGGTGTTAAAAATAATGTTTAGACCTGTTTTGTGATATTCTGAATGTAGAACAGCCAAAGCCATTTAGATTAGTGTCATTTGTTCTCATAAATGTGAATAAAATGCTTTGTGGGACTACCAAATTCTTTAAAACACGTTACATAAAATGTGCAGATAATCTTAGGAGATTCTTTTTAGAGTTGGTGTGTTTCATTCAATAAACTTGTTTTATCAAATCACATAACATTTATTTAATTGTCACCAATCATTCTTTTATTTCATCATATAGAGTATTGCATATTTGTCTTATTTTTTTTTTACCAAGAAATGAACTTTCTAAAACTTATGAAAACATTTAGATGGTAGCTTACAAAAATACACAGTGATAGATAAATTTTTCCTTATTCTCTTAAGGTGTATGTGGAAAATAAAGTACAAAGATCAATGGAGAAACTAATATCCTCCTGCCTGCCCATGTTTTCAAGCAATTAATAAATAAGAGAAAAGAAGAAGCTAAGAGACAACAAAAATATATAATGACATCCCTTCACATGGGGTGGGGGAGAAGCACCACCTCCTCTCCAACAGGATACCCACACCTTCCAGATTATCTGGGTAGACCTCAAATTCCAATACTCTGATCTGCCATCCTCAGAAGATCACGTAGGACTGTCAGATACCTTGTTCTCTTTGGGGAAAGGGTATAGAGCACAGAGTCCCAGTAACCACACACCTTCTTACCCAGCCTACAATGGCTTCAGAGCACAGAGGTTGCGGTGCCCTTGGCTTCCTGACCAGGCGCTCCTGGTTGGCCTTCCCCCAGCACTTCCCAGCAGACCTGGTTCCTGGTAGTGACTCCTTTGCTTTTCTTCCGGGTCTATTTTTGTCCAGAGTCGCCAATTCCCCACCACAAGTCTCCGTTCTTTTCCCCCAAGGACCTTCATTGATTACCCTAAAGGGGTTTTCCCTTGCCCAATCCTGGTGCCTTTGAGTCACAGCCGGCATCCTTGCCAGGGGGCCACCAGCCCACTCTGCTAGCTGACCAACAATCCTGTTTTTGGGTCTAAGGAAAAGTGTCTCATGTGATCATCAGAGCTTGAGCCAGAGGACATATATGGGCAGGGCTTAGACCAAGGGCCAAAGGCAACAGGCCCCAAGTGAGGGCAGAGATGTGAAGTCATAGATAGTCACTGCTGCTCCAGGCACCCACCTGGGAGAGCCTGCATTGCCCCACGAGTGACCAAGTGGTCTCATTCCTCTGGATATAGCAAAATTAAGAACCTTAGCCATGAAGAGGTCAGGAGGCTTAAAGGGACATTTCTGAAGTTGGGGCCTTTGCACTTGAAGTTATCCAAGTAATTGAGCATTAGACGTCTTCCTCTTAAACCTTGTACGCTCTCCACCAAAAGGTTTGAAGCCTGGTAAAACTCTTGAAAAAATGCACACCATTGTGGTAGCCATGTCTTCAATTAGCCCCTATCCATAGAGCAACATTTTAGCTCAGTGACTGCAAAGACACCCTCTCTTCTTATTTTATCCCTAATGCTTAGGTTGCTGCTGGCTAATACTTAGTATTAAATAATTTATTTAATACTAAGAAGTATTAAATAAATATTGATGGCATGAATGATCATTCTGACTTGAAAGGGCATTTATTGAACTTTTTAGTCCACCAAACACCATAAGCCCTTGATTTTTATTTCTTCTGCTCTAATTTCTCAGAGCTTGCAGATATTTCCTTGCAGGTCATCGTTGCCACCTGGGCAAGACAGGAAGGCTACCCTCATCCCACTCACTTGTTCTCCTTTTGATCATATACTCTCATGTTCGCCAATGCATCAAATTGGTGACCTTCTTCTAATCACAGACAAGTACAATAAGATTGGAAGGTGTCATGTTTTGGCAGGTGAACCTGTTTCTATAAGGATCCTGAAAAGACCAAGGTATATTTATTACCCTCAGTTTCTTTCCTTGACTTGCTCTTTGCACTCTGATGGGCCAGCCTTGGAATATCTCCAAGAGCAGCTGTTGGCAGGTCTTTCACCCCAGGAAAAAAAATATCAGCTCTGTATTACTCAAGTTGTCTCTAAAGATGTTGGTCATTAGCCACTTCACTCTCTCTCGCCTGCTTGTGAAATATGGGTTGGATTCCTTCTGACATGTTACATCCCCAGTTGATCTCCTAACGCAAATAGGAATTTATGGAGACATTCAACCCAGGAGTTTATGACCTGACTGGGAGGGAAAATCTCCTGTACAAACATCTTCTCTAATTTTTTTGTATCTTTCCCATCTCAACATTCCCACTTCCCAAAGACTCTAATGAAACAGAAGCACAATTTTTGATTGAGCACCCAGTCTGTCTACTATAATACTCTCTGGATCCCTTGTTACCAATATATTTATAATCCTATTTCTAACTAAGGAGTTTAGTTATAAGCTAAACTCCAGCATTTCCTCAGGAGGTGCTGGCCTCATAAATGTCCTGCAAGCAAGGAAAGTAGATCTTCCAGGAATGGCAGGAATCACGAGAAGACTGAAGGGTCAGCTCTTTAATTGGACCACCTCAATCGTTTGGGCTGTTAAACAATCTTTTTGCTCAGTCTTTCCCACATTATAGTAATTAAATAGCTCCTCCCACATCCTCAACAAAGTCAAACACAGCAGCTTCACTGGGTGAAAAAGACCACTCTTGATTTGGGTGAAAAATGTTCTTTCCCACCCATGAGGAAGGCCAAGCAGCGAATCCTCCCACTGCTGAGATTAGAGCAGTTATTTCTGCTAACACTGCCATCCCTTCTCTCTCCAGAACACTTTCTCTGTTATCAAGTTGAGCAAAGCAAGGAAAAAGTAAGCTGGTCAAATGTTTACTTGGTTGGTGAGCGTTGACAAAATGTTGGCCTCTGTGTGGTTCTGGATGAGACATGCACCCCCTGACCCAGCCAGCCCTGGGCTACAATGAGAACCAAGGAGCAGGTGATAGCTCTTAAACAACCAGCCAGTCCCAGGTTTTCAGCCCAGTGTTTGTTCACTTATCCCAGACGCTTGACTCACGAGGGACCGTGTTTATACTGGCTCTGTCCCAGGGTCACTTTGGTTGAGTGGTATCCATTGGTGCGGCTCCTACAGCAAGAGACCAAGTCCTGATGCCAAGAGAGATTAGGAGTTTGCAACGGGAAAGAAGAGGAAGAAACAAAAAAGAGTGGCTCCAAGTCAAGTAAGTTGCTGAGCTGACTTGAGCTTGTTTCTACTTGTGGAAAACTAAAATCAATCTCTGGTCTGGTTGAAATAATCTTCAGACTGTCTGAACACCATAGTTGGTGGCACAGATTTACAGACATCTCAGCAGATTGGAGTGCAGGAGAGCAGAGAGTAAGTGGGTTATGAGCCAGCTTAAAGGTTCACTCAATGGAAACTGGAGCCCCGTCTTTCCAGAGAGGCAAAAAATGAATAATAATAATTGTGATGACGATGATGATGATGATACATTAAATAAACCTCCTTGGAGCTTTTTGCTGACTTCTTCTGCTGGTGCCTGCACTTTCTGCCTCCCTGGAGGTTCCAACAAACCTTCTGACTCTAAAAGGAAACCCTTCTGAGACCAAAAGGATAGCCAATTATCTCAAGTTTTACAGCATGAATAATCTAATTGGATACTAAGAGGAGTCCAGATATTTGCACAAAAATTAAACCATCACACAGAAGGGTATTATACCCCTGCCTGGCCTCCTTCTTCCTAAAAGCCTGGAGAGTGAACAGACTTGAGTGTTGAACGACCCCCATTTCCTCCTGCTCTACCATGAGTGGGCACCGTGGCCTCAGGCATGGGACCAACCTCTCCATATCCTCTCAGTTTGAGGAGGGAGGTGCTATCCACTGTGCCTCCCTTGATAGAAGAAATCAAGCATGCATTGAAGCCCTTGACAAAGAAAAAATTGCTGAACAGAAGCAAGGTCTGCAGGACATGGGTCCTATTGCTGCTGGGCATTTTGCAAGGATAAATATTACATAGTTACTCAGTTTGATAGGAAGTTTTCTCACAAGAATTGGAACTGGAGGGGATGGAAAATAAAAACTCCAATGGAAAAGGCTAAATTCCTTTTATCTTCATTCTTTATTGTTAACTACTTAAGCCACATAATCCCCTCAGTGTCAGGTATCCCAGGCCAAGAATCCTATATACCCAGGCACTTCGCCACCCCTGCACCACCAGGCCACATAATACTAGAGATTCATTCAGAAAAACTCTTTCCAGATTGATTAATTGGTGATTGAATAAGTGAGGGAAGGAATAGGGGAAAGGGCAGAATCAGTAAATGGGAAGAGAACGCAGGAAGACAAAATTAGCGTGGCAGGTACAATGGCACCTGCCCAGATCCCCTCTCTATGAAGGACAGATGGCCGCAGCTGCCAGTAGGGCCATTATACCCTTCAGAAGTGGCTGCAGTTGCAGAGAGATGCCTGACTAGGGCATCCCACAACTGACAGATCCAGGCAGGTGTATAAAGGTACCACTGGGTCATTTTAACCCAATGCTGAACAATGCTGCTAAGCCATTTTAGCTCCTGAGCTTCCCTGGCATCCGCTGAGGCTGTCTCCTCTACATCATTGCTCAGCTCCCACCTCTGCCCACTCAAACTTTTCTTGTCCTCACTTCCACTGGTGTCGATCTCAAGGGCACCAAATATCCTATCCCTTAAAATCCATTAACAAATATCCTATCCCTTAAAATCCATCTCAGAATCTGCCTCCAGAGAACGCGACTGTGACCACTAGGAAATGTAGCCAATGGAAATTCTCAAAGACTAAGAGGAGAATGAAGAAGGCAGGGGACACACTCATCTTCTTTGTGCTGTCATTGCCATTCCTTGTCTGGGTGTCTGCTTCAGCAAGGCACTGGAGCACAGTGACAAAGAAACATGTGTTAGGTTCCTGGGACCTCTTTCTCACCTTAGTTTTGTCACTCACGAGCTGTGTGGTCATGGATAAGTCAATGTCTCAGGGCCTCTTTTTGCAAGTTAAGAAACAAGGAGAATAATGATCCTACCTGACATTTGAGTCATCATGAGGATCTCCTATGACCGTGGATGCCAGTGTGCACGGGAGATGGTAACACCCCATCTGCTAGTGACATTTCCCTCTTCTCCAGCCAAAGCTTGGAAAGACAGTGGGACCTTGAAAATGGCAGCCAGAAAGGCAGCCATTTCCACCCTGACCTTCAATCCCCAGGCTGAGGAAGTCCTTGCAGGGAGGAGTTAGCTGCTAGAAGTCATGGGAGAGGGGAGGGTACTATCTCATTAAACTCTCACACCATAGATCATATTGAACACCTGCTACCTATGTGTTAAACTCCAGGCCAGTCCACACACATAGGGAGATGGAAATTAACTAAACCTGCAAACAAATAAAAACCTCCCACAGGGAATAAGCCAAGTAACAGGAGTTACAGAAGGCCTCCCTGAGGAAGTCACACTTGAACTGAGAACTGAATGACGAGAAGGAGGTATGACGACAAAGGAGGAAGGGAAGGTGATTGCAATCTGAGATGAATATGAGTCCCAAGAAGTCCTCATGGTCAGGGGAGCAGAGAGCAGAAGGCCTGGAACACGAGGGTGAAGCTGGGAGAAGTTGGGAGGCAAGAGCTGAAAACGGGCTGGGGAGAGGATGAGGGCAAAGTTGAGCAAGTCCTGGCAGGTCAAAGACTATTAGCTTTATCCTGAATACAACGGGGAGTTGTGGAAGGGCCTTAAGCAGCAGGCAGATGGTTATACCAGCTGCAGAGGGAAGGATGGATGGCAGGGAGGTCAGAGTGGGTAGCATTAACAACCATGAGCATTGGTTGATTTACTACGTGCTTGACACAGTTCTAAGTGTTTAAATGAAGCACAGGCACCCAATAAAATAGGTACTATTGGCCGGGTGCAGTGGCTCACGCTTGTAATCCCAGCACTTTGGGAGGCCAAGGTGGGTGGATCGCCTGAGGTCAGGAGTTCAAGACCAGCCTGGCCAATATGGTGAAACCCTGTCTCTACTAAAATATAAAAATTAGCCAGGCATGGTGGCTGGCGCCTGTAATCCCAGCTACTCAGGAGGCGTAGGAAGGAGAATCACTTGAACCTGGGAGGCAGAGGTTGCAGTGAGTCGAGATAGTGCCATTGCACTCCAGCCTGGGTGACAGAGTGGGAGTCCGTTTCAAAAAAAAAAGGTACTATTAAGATCCCCATTTTAAAGATGAAGACATGAAAATACACAGAGAACAAACAAACATGATGCCAACCAAGCTGTCTGGCTGCAAAGCCATACACGTAACTACACAATACTACATGGTGGGTAGACCAGATGGACAGCTATTTTAGTAATCCAAATTTGAGTGACAGCAGTGGAATTGGAAAGAAGTGGATGGATTTTCAAGCATGTAGGAGATCAAAAGAAAAGTCAGAACTCAGTTACACTTTGGCCACAGGGATGTGGGGAGATGGTTTTTGGGAGAGTGATGGGGTGGCAGTGAGAGACACTGAGATATAGGGGTCCAGAAGAAAACCAGGGTTGCAGTATCAGGACGGACAGGAGGTCGGGGACAGCATGAGTCCACTGGGACCTGCAGAGATTTGAGATGTCCCAGTGACATATTTCGTAGTGTTGTATTCTTTTAAGGATACCTGGTTTTATCCTCCTACAATATTCTGGCTCTTTCTGTTTGACTACAATCCATCTGGAACAGTCACCTGTTTAATATAATCTGGCTCCTGTGCACACAGGAAAGGAGCCACCGTCTCCCTTAAAGTCCCCTTCCAGAAGCAAGAGTGTCCTCACCCCTCCTCAGCCCAGCACATCCTCATGCGAAATCATCATGGGAAGCAGGACAGTCCCTGCTATGCAAGGAGAGGGCAGTTGAGCATGAGGGCTGGTTAAGAGAAGAGATTTCTGAGCCCGACTCCAAGCCCTACGATTTATGAGTTGTGAGATTATGTCTTTGCCCAATTTATTAATCTGTCTAAACCTCAGTTTTTCTATCTGTAAAATATGGTTCTTGAGAGGCTGCAATGAGATGATATACCTAAGAGAAAGCCCAGAGCCTGGCAGGCAGTAGCCAAGCGATGGTAGCAGTTATTATCCCTAGTGGAAATCCCAGCGCATGAACACTCTTGGATTGTTGTTTGTTTCACAGCTCGAGTCTCTGGAACTGGAGGAATCCCTTCCAGTTACCTCCTGTTCTTGCTTTTCGGATGCCGGGGGCCTCTCTTGCCAGAACAGCGGTCATGAGCCATGAGGGCAGTTTCTACACATCTTCCTAGACAGGATGGCTTGGCTCATGATCTGGAAGATGTTTTGCCACTGTTCAGCCACAAGAATGGTTGTCATTTGCTCCCTTGCTTGTAAAGGAAGGCTCGTCTATGGCATTTGCTTAGTGAGAGCAGCAGTTTAGAGGATAAGGAAAGAAGTTTGTTTGAAGAGAGTCTCAGAAAGTGAAAGGTAATTGTTTTACACAGATGATGGATGAAGCGACTCCTTTTGCAATAAGCCCTTATCTTTCCTTAAAGCTTGTTCCAAGGGGGAAAGGCTATCACCTGGCCTACTGTGATTCTTGGAGTCTCCTCTGGCAAAAGAGGTGGCAGTTGTGGCTTGCCTCCATTTCGTTTTCTTTGCTGAGACCTCCAGAAAGTCAACCTGCCTCAGAAGGTGCAGGTCCCATGGGTTGTGGCCCCTCACGGGATGGTTACAAGGCAGGCAACTGAGTCACACATTTCGTTGCTTCCCAGGACACTGGAGACTTCTCACCTTGAGGGTGGGAGAGGGTGGGAGAGGTCTGACGGTTTGAAGGAAAGAGGGATTCCTAGACACTGCAGGTCTTGGTAGGGAAAATGTCTTTGTTTATGAAGCCTTGGGGAGCACAATCATGAGTGATTTGGGGAAGGATTTCCTGGGGAATGGAGACTCTGTGAAACAGACAGGTCTCGCCTCATTTCTCTCTAGTCCCTGGCAGCAGCTGCTCACAGGAAAGAGTGCAGGGTCTTTGCTAAGATTCACTGAGGTTCCAGCACTGCATAGAAACAAGTAGCTAAGTGTCCCAGTAATTGTCACCATCTGTACCTAAGAGAAAGGAAAACCTCACGTGTGACCATCTTTTTTTTTTAAGCAATCATTTCTTGAGAGAATAAAGCAGAAAAACCTGAACTTATCCTTTTGCTTGTACTAGGAGAAAGAGAAAACGCAACAAAACACACACCTGACCCCTAGCTAACCTTTCTCAGGATGGGGATGGGAGGGTCCTGTCTGGAATCTCAGAAGTTGGGGCTTCCTAAGGCACCCCTACACCCCCATTTCCTGGAATCGGCTAAAAGAAAATGGAAAACTAGCCGAGATATTTGACTGAGGTTTCTTAAGAAAACATATTCTTGGTTTGGGTTGTTTTCTGAGGGGAGGGTTGGAGCGATGTGGTTTAAGTAAGAAAATTGCTCATGAATACTGATGGAAATTATGACTCTCTTGACTGTTCCACATGTCTCTGGCTATAGTTACAGGAAGCAAAGAGGAACAGTGTTTGCGAATTACCTGGGGAACGCGGGCAGAGTGGACAACTGATCTAAAAGGCTGGAGCCAAGAAAACATCACTGCATCAGTGATCTGGGTAATTCCATGGCTGGAGCATGTGTTTAGTTACTTAAGTGGAAGGTGGGGACGATCTTATTTCGGGAGCCTGGCTGGACTCCAAGATGAAATAAGATAACCTACTTCATCTAATTTGTTGCCCACACTCCCTAGAGACTAACGCATCTCAGGTCTCTCTGACGTCTATCCTAGTGAATCTCAAAAGATTTATTTTCATACTCTTTTAATAAGGTCAGTCAACCAAAATCTAAACTACTTGACTTGACTTTGAAAATGGTTTTAGAATCACAGTTCATAGTATAAGAGCACAAACAGTTTCCATTATCTTTGAATAAATCCAATAAATAATATTCACAAATTCTAAGACACAGACAATTTTAGTTGTTTGACCAACAGAATCAGTTTTTCTCTGGTGTATCTTTGTGGTTACCCTTTATGATGTCACGTTTCTGCTATCAACTATCTATTCAGGGAAAGATAAACAGAGGGCAAACCGTATTTGTTCATATCTTTTGGGTTAAAGACACAAAAATTCTGCTTAATTGCCTTCATCAATCAGTAGAAGATCCTAAATTCCTGGGGATCATGGAGCTCAAATTGTTAGGGTGGGCCATGTGTACACAGTCATTCATTCAATAATTCATTCACTCTCTCAGCCAGTCAATAAGTGTTGCACATCTGCAAAGTGCCCAGCACTGGGCTAGGCTCTGGGCATTTCAAGATGAATAAGACCCCACTTCTGAATGATGTAAAGAGCTTTCCAGCTACACAGTGGCATTTGTAATGTCACAGGCAGTCCAAGGAGGGAGTGGTTACTTCACAGAAGTCACTAGAGAAAAAGAGTATTTATGCAGGGCCTACAAGGATGGGAAAGATTTTGGCAGGGAGAAACAGAGGGCTAAGGAGCTCTAGAAAGATGAGTTTCCAAGTATAAGCAAACTGAGGAAGCTGGAAATGAGGAAAATGGGGTGGTCACCATGGCTGAAGCTTGGGAAATGCAGAGCGGAGTGGTGGCAAATAAGCCACTGACAAATTGCCGAGTTTCTTCGGAAGCAACGAGTGGGGCTTTTCTCTGTAGTAGCTGGGAACCAAAGAAAATGTGTGCATGGAGGCAGAGGCAGTCAGGGATCTGATCGGAAAGTTCAGTGTGCTGTCAGGTGAGGAATGCATTACACAGGTGGGTTGGAAATACTGGGATAGGAGGCAAGAGATACAGACTTGAGCAAATGCCTGAGAGGGAAGCAGTAGGTTGCTGAGCAGGGCATTGCCGAGGGCAAGAGGAGAAGGAGGTGGCTGTGCAGAGGGGGCAGGCCACCCATCTGGACTCTGTCCTGGCCCCACTCTTGGCAGCTATGGGACCAGGTTTAAGTGGCCTCCAGTTCCTCTGGAGAGAGAGAAGGACTGGGTACAGCAGCCCCTCCCCCAAGCCTATTGAGACATCTGTAGGGAAGAGAGTTCAGCTCACTGGAAAGGAGAAGCCTTCAAGGCTGGAGAGGGCTGTGGTGATGTGGTTATCTAACTTTGCTGTGGGTCAGAATTGCCTGGGCAGCATAGCAAGCGGTCCCATCCCTGGAAACTCAGACTGGGCTGCCTTTGTAGCTGCACCACACTTTGGAAAACCCTAATCTCACATCTGGGGTGTTTTCTGATTCTCTGTTTGGAGGATTCTGAAGCTCAGAGGGGCTGGGTGGGTCCAGCCTGAAAGGGGCACATCCCATCACCTCTCTCTCCTCCACCATTCACAGGGACGCCCAACACGATGCCCTCCGTGTCTTCATCTCTCCCTCTCCACCTCCTCAGTCCCTTTCCCTGGACTTCATGGGAGCCTGTTGAGCTCAAAAGATCCCCAAGAGCCAAGATGCAAGCCTGCAGATTTCAGGACAGCTGGTCCTGGCGCTGCTGGCTGCTCGCAAGGGCCGGGCCTCCTCATTGCTGTCACCAGCCCCCGTTGGGCCTCATCAGAGCAAGGCCAGGCTCGGCTGATGCACGGCGCTGTATTCCTTGACACCTCCATGGGGCTTGCTGCCCAGAACGTCCCAGGCTTGCTGGAAATGCTGAAGCTCAGGCTCACCTCAGACCCACGACTCAGAGTCTGTATCTTTTCCAGATCCTGGAGTGATCGCATGTGCACATATAAATCGGAGACGCTTTGGCTTCCATAGCCTCTGCTGGCTGTAACTAATCCTTCCTCACCCCATACTGAGGGAAAAGAAAGAAGGGAAGGGAGGGAAAGGAAGGGAAGAGAAAGGAGAAGGAAGGACAGGGGGAGAGAGAGAGAGAGAAAGGGAAGGAAGGAAGGAAAGGAAAGAAGGAAGGAAGGGAGGAAGGGAGGGAAGGAGAAAGAGAAAGGAAGGAAGAACAGGAGGTTAGGAGAGAGGAATGAAAGAAAGAGAATGAGAGAGGGACAGAGGGAGGGAGAGAGAATGATTCTGTGAGTCTCTTAACTCTGGTCCTCCTGTTACACATCTTTTCTTCTACTTTTCCTTTGTTTCACACTTAAGCTTTGAAGATGTAAAGTAGGACCAGAGGGTGGGAAATTCAAGAACCTTGAAATAAAAGACCTTTCTGTTTGCCTTTCATTTCCTAAAAAGGAAGTCCTCACTGACTGTTCCTGTAAGGGATATTAAGCTGTGTGGATTATGAGTGATTCGTCACACAGCAATTTGGAGCAGGAAGCACACGAAACCCTAGAGCTAGCCTGCACGCAACTAATTGAAGCCCTCAATTAATCGGATTGGCTTCCACCTTCAGGAGAAAAGCAAATACTAAGAAAACAAATTAGCACCTGGAATTTAACAACTTCCCTTTTTTGGTGTGGGGGCGCATTATATTCAGAGTACATGATAACTGATGGCTCGTCTCATAGGCACAGACATCTTTACAGTCCTCTAAGGCAGAGTGGTGTGGTGGAAACGGAGTTGGCAGAGGCATCAGATCTGCCCGGGTTTCCATCCCAGCTCCAGCATGCATGGGCCGTGTCGCTTGGCAAGCAGTCTCACCACTCAGAGCCTTGATTTCAGGATTAAAAAAATAATAACCTATTCAACAGAATCATGGTCGAGAAGATTAGGGGTTTGTGCAACTCCTCACCTGGTGGATACTCAACCGGAATGAGTTCTCTTTCTCAGTTCCTGCCTACAGATCTATAGACACTTAGCTTTAAAAGCTTTGATTATGGCCAGTTGCCTGGTCTACCTAATACCGGCAGAGGAGTGTATTTTCCCTACTATGGTGGAACAGAGGTAAAGGTTTTCCAAGTTTGAAGCAATCATACAAACAAAATAGGAGCCCAAAGACTTCTGCGGAGCTTTGGAATGAGAGGTGCCCATTTTGGTTTCAGAAACGCCAGCGCCATCTCTTGGAGGAGCATGAAATTGTTTCCTTGGGCTGAAGAAGCATCCATGGGCCCCAGGTAGGTTCAGTTGGTCCTCTCCTTCTTTCAACTGTAGTTTCAGACTGGAACCCCAGGGCTTCTTCCAAGGGAAACATTCTTACTTATTTCCTTATAAAGGTCCTGCATACCCTTGTTTGTCTGTCTTCCAATCAAACCATTCTTTCTCTCTAATTTCATCGGGTCCAGTATTTCCAAATTTCAGTCCCAGTTTGTAAATCTACAACTCAACCCAAACCTTCAAAGACTGAATTTTCTAAGTGGTTAGTTATCCTTCTAACACAGAGGGTCTTCCTTCTAACACCCTAGCAGAGGCCGGGTAGCCTAGCACTCAAGATCCTGGACTCTGAAGCTAGACCACTGTGTTTAGCATCCCCTCAGCCTTCCAGCTGTGTGACCTTGGAAAGTTACTTGACCTCTCTGTGCCTCAGTTTCCCCACCCACAAAATGAGGCTGACAGCAGACACCACCTAGAATGGTTGTTGCAGCATTACAGGAGTTCACACCTGCAGCACTCGGTGCAGGCCTGCGACGGATCATGAGCAAGTGTTTGCCATCATCTTGGTTTTCCGTGGCTGTTCCCTTACACACCACTTACGACGCTGGACTAGGATTTCACTTGACTTGTCCGGGTTACCCACCAGGCGGTGTTTCTGTAGCATGGGCAGTAAAGGCAGCATAAATCTAGGCCACACTCACAAATGCACATTGTTAGCACACAAACCCCGTGATTCAGATGCAGGTGGTCTGGGGGCCTGATTTTTAGAGCTGCTGCACTCAGTTTTGTGCTCCTAGGGAGCAGGGACTAGCTCCATCCATCTCAGACCCCAGCCTGCATGCAGCGAACACCCGCCCCCTTGAAAGTGCTCAGCTCAAGTTGCTTTCCTTCTCCATCTTCTTTAATAAATGATCTTGGAGTGAACAAATGGGAGGCTGACAGTATTACACTAAAATAACAGGAGTTTCTGGTCACCTGAGAAGCACAATGGTCTCTCATCTTCTCTTTACTCCATTAGGAGTTCATATGCCTGCATTTTCCTCATTAAATCTGAGGTGCTTTTCTGAACTCTATCTGAGAAGGAGATGAAGTAATCAATGAGTGTCTCACACACAAACACATGGAAACAGGTTCTTAGTGAGAGCGGTGGGGACTCTGACTCCAAATTTAATGATTTTTCACTAAAAAGGAATGATGCTTCCCTTCACTAGAAAGCAATGATGTCTTCGGTGGTTGCATCAATGACCAAACATGTATAATAAACTGCTTCTTTGAACTTGAGGACATCTGATGAAGAGATAGAAAGCAAAACAAGCCTTCACAGATGGTAATAGTGCTGGGACACATCACCTTTTGTGAATAACTGAAGAGCATATATTAATAACAGAAATCACATTGGTGTGCCCTTACTGAGGATCGACAAAGGAGAACACGTCTGTGTTTTGTGGAAACACGACTGAAGCCTTCATCCAATGACGCTGGCCGGCCCCGCTCTCCTCGTGCCATCAAGCACTCTACGCTGACTCAGTAGAGCAGCACAGCCCTGTGTGTGGAGAGATTCCCATGCACCATGGGAAGAGGGACCAAGCCTGGGCCCTGGAGGGCGCAGCCGGTGCAGTCTGCAGGAGGCTCTGTGTTTCAATGACTGTGGTGTCCCCACACCCCAAGGGCCATCTGTAGATCTGCTGCTCCAAAGTCTCTCACAGTGGCTCTTCTTTGGAGGTCACTCTCCAGTTAAGTGGGGGACCAACTGCAAACTTCTCCCATCAATATGAACTGCAATATGATATTGCAGCAAACAAAACACACACACACACACACACACACACACACTCACCCAGAAGCATTTAACAGGAGAAGTGTGTACCCACACATTTAGTCCCGAGATATCTTTCCAGGCCCTGTCCAGGTTTGTGGTGGAAGCCTGTCCTCTGCACACTGGCTTCCCCAAATCTTCCCATATTCCAGAGCAGGGGAATCCTTTCTCCATCTTTTGGCTCAGATCTACTGCGGAGTGTGGGAGAAATATTAAAAGTAATGATCCTTGATGGTTAAAGCTGCCTTATCAAGTTCCTGCCCCTGGGTTTAAATAAAGTCTCTTTTTCTGCCAGCTTTAGATAAGGATGGAGGGTGAGAGAAACAGACAGAGACAGAAAGAGAGAGAGAAGAAGGGAGAGAGGCAGAGAAGCAAGGACTCTATAGGGAAAGAAAGAGCTTGGACATTAATTCATTTTATGAATATTTGTTCTACTCTTCTTAAGAACAAGGTTTGTCCCAGGTGCCTTGGGGGCAAGAGAGAATTTAAGGGGTGGCAAGGGGCCACTGTCCCGCATCTTGGGGACGTTGCAGGCAGGCAGGTAGAGATGTGCTAAGGTTCCCGGGTCCTGGAGATGCCAGGCAAGTTGGAAAATGCAGAAGAGGAGGCTGGGGTGGACAGGGGTCATTTTGGCTGAAGCTGGTTATGAGAGGCTTAGAAGGTGAAAGTGTCTGCTGTGTTGGGCCCTGAAATGTAGGTCTTGTTGGCCACAGTGGGAAAGGGGAGCCCTAGAGGTCCTTGAAGAGTCTGAGTGACAACACCTGGGCTGCCCAGCCCCAAAGGCCAAAACCAAGACACGTCTTTGTCCCAGAGGTTGGGCTTGGTGGCTGCAGCTGTGGATGCTGACCCTTTCATGGGCATGGGGACAGGTGAAAAGCAGGAGCGAGGCAGGCAGGAGTGGGTGCCAGCACCAGCCCACAGCCATGAGGCCTGTGCCAGGCCAGCCTGTGGGGACACTGGGTCCCCGAGAGAGACATGGAAGCTCCTGCCAGCAGGAGACTTGAAGGTGGTTAGTTCTGAAGTCCTCTCCTCCTTAGGCCTGGACCTGGGGACACAGGCTCCAGCCAATCTTCTTCCCAAGTCTCAACAGTTTTCAGGGGGTTCTGTGACAGATGCCCCACTTCCAGCTCCACAGCCAGCCCTACGCTAACTCTGACAGATGAAAGGCCTCAGAATCCCCTTCTTCAATTGTACTGCACCCAACTTGTGGAAAGCAAAACAATATTAAAAATACTTTTAAAGAAACTCTAGAATATATTGTCATCAAAGTGATCACGGTTCTGCTTATTTTTGGTCATCGCAACCAATGTACTGAGCCCCCTTTGCCCAGACCCTAGCAGGTCTTGAGTCTCAGCGTCCATAAAACGAGGCTATGGCCCGTGGGGAGTTCCGTGTGGTGCCACAATTGGCCTCTGAGTTACTCTAGAGTGATAAACGCAGCCTTGGCAGTAAAATACCAGAGAGGTAATGAGTGCGGACTCCGTGCTCCCTCCGCAGGGGCAGGTGCGTGAGGCTCTAGCGCCACCTCGTGGGCCGTGGGATTCGTGCCCATCTCCTCCCGGGCGGGAGTTCTCTGGAGCCAGGAACTCTTTGGGCTCAGGGTGTCTTTTTAGAAAAGCTTCTGACATTGGTTCTTCTTTAGTGGACCTTCTCCGGTAAAAAGGGGTTAACAACTCCAAACTTTTCCCCACCTAAAGGGATTGAAAGGCTGTTTCAAAGGAATTAGAGCTCTGAGACTGCAACCCACAAAACACACAATAGCATATACACAGAGATGCACATAGAAACATAGACACACAAGGACACACACCAGAGATACACACACACACACACACACACACACACGGACAGGCAGACACATGGCCACAAACACATACACAGAGATACACACAGAAACATATACACACAGGGACACACACCAGAGATACATACACAGACACACATGGACAGGCAGACACAGGGCCACAAACACATACACAGAGATGCACATAGAAACATTTACACACAGGGACTCACACCAGAGATACACACACACACGGACAGGCAGACACATGGTCACACACACACACACACACACATACATACAGTGATATTCAACAAGGGAAGGGTGCACCCACAGGCTCAGTCTTGAGACCTCTCTCCAGGCTCCTGGGTGGGTTGGGGAAGCTGAGCCTCCCTGCCTGCTCATAGCACACAGCCTCCACAAATCTTGCTCTATTCCAGAGTGAGAAAGGAACGTTAAAACTGATGATCCCTGATGGCCAAGGCTGCCTTATCAAGATCCTGTTCCTGATTCAATAAGAAAAGATGCCTCTTGTGCCAGCAGCAGATAAGGCTGCAGCCCTGGGCGTTCCCAGGAGAGCGAACAATGGAAGCCCCCAGGATGCCTCTATATGAGGTAGGATGGTTACTTGCCCAGTCCCTGTCTGCCAGGCCCTTATCTGGGAGGCGCTGGTTCGGGTCGCACCCTCCTGTGTTCCTAGCGGGGGCTGCTGCACACCAGGCTTCTGAGGCCTTCCTGGTGGGGGTTGGTGGAATGGCGGCGGGGGGAGGGTTTTGACGGTGCATCCTGAAGTGCTCCCTGCACCTTTCCCAGAAAAAGAAAAGGATGCCATGAAAACACTTCACCCTAGACATGGTTTACCCTTGGGAAAGCTGATGTGAAGGAAGTTCCAGGGGGCCAGGGATAGAAAAGGATTTAGAAAGATGAAGGCAACAGACAAACGACACTTAAAAAGTGCCCAAAGTCTGCAAGTCCTGATAGTCACAGGGAAGGACATCAGCTGGCAGGAAACCTCACCTTTTAGGCCTGCATGTCAATCTTGCACTGCTGAGCTGTGTGACCCTAGGCAGGCTACTTAAACCCTCTGTGCCCTGGCATCTCCATCTACAGAATAAAGCTTCTAACAGCATAGGCCTCACACACCTGTGTGGAGACCCCATAAGTTAACAACATGTGTTTACCCGAGGAAATAAATATGGGTGCCCCTTTAGGCCTGTCCCACAGAGTTATACAGCTGAAAGACCTCAGAGTAGGTCCACACCCCTTACCAAGTAATGCAGGCCTTGATTAATTGCCACTTGAAGTGAGGTGGGGAGAAAGCGCCCTGTCACATCACAGCTAAATTTACTAAAAAAGAAACTCTTTGCCCACTTATCTTTCGAAAGTGCCTCACAGCAGAGGCAGCCCCAACCCCTTCCTCTCTCTCCAGCCTCACCTCTCCTCCTAAAATTCAGTTCCTCCTCACACTCTCAGTGCCTGGCCCCAGCCATGCATTAGATGCCCTGAAGAGCTTTTGAAAAGGACCAATCCCTGGGCCCTATCTCAGGTGTGTCTGAGCATCTGTAGATTTTAGAAGCTCTGAGGAGGATTTACATGCATTTAGGGTGGAAATCACTTGTAAGTAAATTTTTTTAACTGTTCCCTTTAAATATGAACCAATGGACCACTCATGGCTTCTGCTAATTCTCTTATATATGCCCATGGTTCCTTGTTGCAGTATCATTTGTATAATAAAAAGATTGGAGCCAACCAGAAAGTCCATCAATGGGGGGAAAATTAAATAAAATGTAGTTCATTCAAGCAATGGAATACTATGCAGCTCTGAAAAATGAATCAGGAAGCTTTCTATGAACAGATGTGGAAATTCTCCAACGTATAGCATTAAGTGGAAAAAGCAAGACATAATGGTAGTGTGCACGTTCTATATTACATAAAATGTGAATAAAGGCAGTTTATATTCATGTTTTCTTGGATATACATTTAAAAAACTCTAAAAAGATACACAAAGAATGGTCTAGTAGTCATTATAGGGGGTCTGGGAAGGCAAGAGATAATATATCATATTTTCAAATTTTTGAATTATGAGAACATGTCATTCATTCAAAAATTGAATGTAAAAAGGGTTAAGAAAGAGAATAAAGCAAGGGCCGGGACACATCTCCACTGTCTTCCCATGGCCCTCTCAGAAGTGGATCACACCTGGTGCTGGGCAGGGGGACAGAAATTGCTGTGGCCTGAGCAGAGCCTGGGTCCAGCCAGCATCTACGCAGCCCACGTCCTCCCAGGGGAATTTCTCTGTGCTCTGTTTTGAGGGGATGGTCCTGGTACTGCGAGTAGCAGAGCCAGGTCCCTGCTTCTTGCATACCCCTGAGGCTGCCCTGTTTGCTCTTCTTGTGTGGAGGGCATTGGCAGAGGCCTCTGGCCTGTAGAACCTTTGTGAGCTGAGCCACAACTCACTTCGAGCTGTTCTCTGCCCTGGCTTTGCTACCCTGAGGTCTCCAGTGCCATCCACACTTTCCTTCTGCCACTGCCAACAGCCACAGGTGATGGATGGGGACCATAATGTGAGAGGAGAATTGTGTACTGGAAATCAGCCTGAAGGGATATCCAAAGACCTGGAGAAACCCAAATCACATGGGGATGGGAGAGTGAAGACCCAAGGGAGGGATGTGCGGCAAGACCTGCTCTGAGTTCTGAGGGTGCAGATGTAATCAAGACTGAGTGCTGCCCCACCAGACCTGTAGATGAACTCTCCTTCTGGTGAGGCAGTGAACCTGCAAGCACGGGAAGGTGGTGGTGGGATGGGTGCCATGGAGGAAATGAGGAAGCAGGAGATACATTGGGGGCCAGGTGGGGTTGCAGTTCTCAGCAGGGTGGGGCTGAGGTGGTGATGGGCGAGGGAGTGAGCTGTGGAGTATCCAGACAGGGAAAGCAGCAAGTGCAAAGGTGCTGGGACAGGAGTGGATTTTGCGGGTCTGCAGGGCAGTCAGTGTACTGGGAGTGGAGTGGATGAGGTAGGACATGGAGGCCACAGAGTCTCAGAACCCGTCAGAGGCTGGCATGCAGTCAGGTTCTGCAGGGTGTTGTTGGCCACTAGGAGGATTACAACTTTTTCTCTTACCATTGGAGGGTCTGAGGGAAACCATTGAAACCATTGGAGGGTCTGAGGGAAGAGTGATATGGTCAGATGAAGTTTTAAAATCATGTATTTAATTATTCTAGTTGATGTGTAGAGAATGGAATTGGCGAGGGAGGAGAGAGTAGAAGTAGGGGGACGAGATAGGACTGATGGGAGATTGAGCTGCTCCTTGACCGTCACAGGATTCTGCATCCTCTGCCTTTACCATGGGCCTTGCCTGCCTCTCCCAGGGACAGAGTGTACCCCTCCAACCCTACTGACTGCACATTTGGCCATGTGACTTGCTTTGCCTCAAGGGACATGAGCAAAGGCCACATCTGAGCAGAACTTTTGAGGGCCATTTCCTGGTTGGCTCTTGCTTTTTTCCCTCTGCTCTGAGAACAGGCATTTCCAACAGGGGGTCCCCTCCAGTCCAGGTCCTAGAATGGGAAAGCCTACGGAGCAGGGCTGCCACCGCGGCACACAGCCATGACAGACGTGGGAGTGAGAATGAGATGGCTGTCGTCGTAAGCCTCGGAGATGTGGAGAGTGCGGACCGACACAGGGGCCCTTGGGGTACCAGACTACAGAGGCACTGCTGGAACGGTGTGAGGTGAGTTGACTTTGTAATGTTTTCTGAACAGCAGAGCTACCCAAATTGGAGTTTGATGTATGGCATGAGGGAGAGTTTGATTTGGTTTAGGGATATGTTAAGTTTGAGATACTCATTAGACATCTAGGTAGAGGCTGGAGTTCCTGGAAAATGTCAACTACAGGTACAACTTGGAGTCATCTTCTCACATTTGCAAACTCAATATATGCAAATGGTATGAAAAGTCATGAGGCTATACGTGATCAACCAGAGAGAGGGTGTAGAAAGAGGTGTCTTCTTAGGACCTGGGGCACTCCAGCACATGCAGAATGGAGATCTCAAAGGGCGAGTGAGCACTGACCTGGTGGTGGCATAGGTAGGTGCATGTCAGGGAGAGAGAACCTGTGTGCAAATACAAGGAATGTGAGTGACATGGTTTGGCTGTGTCCCCACCAAAATCTCATCTTGAATTGTAGCTCCCATAATTCCCACATGTTGTAGGAGAGGGCAGGTGGGACATACTTGAATCATGGGGGCAGTTCTCGTGGTGGTGAATATCTCACGAGATCTGCTGGTTTTATAAGGGGAAACTCCTTTTGCTTGGCTCTCGTTCTGTCTTTGCCGGCTGCCAGGTAAGATGTGCCTTTTGCCTTCCATCATAATTGTGAAGCCTCCCCAGCCACTTGGAACTGTGAATCCATTAAACCTCTTTTCCTTTATAAATTACCCAGTCTTGGGTATGTCTTTATCAGCAGCATGAAAACGGACTAATACAGTGAGAGAGCATGACACCTTCAAGAAGGGGGCAGAGGACAAACTCTCCAGCCTGCCTGGGCTCATGCCCAGCACTGTGGCCCTTCTCTATCCAGGAGCCTTCCCTGTCATTATGCACACCCTCAGTCACTGTCCTCTGCTTGGCAGCACCTCTCTGGACTCACGGTTTGTGGACCAGTTTGTTCTCATTAATCCCACGACTTAAATTTCTACCACCCATGACACACAACCTTTCCCTCTCCTAACTCAACCCCTTTGTCACTTTCCCCCACTTGTGACGTAAAGGTAACCCATCTTCCCCAATTACAATTTCTTGTGGCCCAGCCTTGCCACAGTACCAATTTTTAGGAGATGATTTTTGTCACCATAGGTTTTATTTTACTGTGAAAGGCATAAGATTTGTTTGGGGCTCTTCTCTCTCTATGTCCACCTTCCCTGCCCTCAAGTTCACCATGCTCCCCCAGCATGATCTCCAGTCTTCCCTAATGGCGGTTGGCTCCACTTCCCTCCAGCACTCTAAGAGTTATCAGCCTGCAGAACTATGAGCTGCTCAGGTCACCCTACAGCAAGTCACTCCTCCCACCCAGATCATTCTCCCTCAACCCATCAGAGCAATCCCTCGAAAACAGGAAGGTGGCCCTTCACTCCCTCCCCTGCCACACTCCCACCTGGTAATTCCCCCATGGCTGCTTTCAGCCTCACAGGGACCTCAAGTCCCTGGATACTTCCATCCATGCCATGATGTCTGGAACTCTCAAGAAATATTTTGGACAGTTTATCTGCCTGCTCTTGGATTTATTGAGCAGGGAAGAAATTCTGTAAGTTCACATATCTCTACTCTATCCCTGACAATTTTTTCTGGGACTGGAGAGGAACCAGAAAGGGAATGGAGTTGGGGATTGAGGAAAGAGGGGAGAAACAAGAGAAGGGAATACCTTGGGCAGCTGGGCAAGAAGAAACAAAGCCACACCATCCAGAGACAGGGATTTTGGAATAACTGCAAAGTCACAAAAGTATTGGGAAGATGACTTAATGCCCTTGAATTCAAGTCCTCAGACATACACAGATATTATGGTGATCATCATAGCAAAGCTAGCCTTCCCAGGAAAGAGAATGCCAGAGGTTTTCTTCAGAGGAGGCATAGAATTAGGCTAGCCAGTGACCAGTTAGCCAGTGACCAGTTAAAGGACAAGTGTTGACTTTGACTTTACCCCAGTCCACTCACGCTGCCACCCCCATGCCCTACAGACCCAGCCATGTCCTTGTGTAAAGCACACCAGGAGACACCAAAGATATCACAGAGCAGGTCCAAGTGGCACATGGGTTCTGAAACCTTAATGCAAACCAATGGCATGCTGGTATCTGATCCCACCATGACCTTCATCTCGAGAAAGGTGCCACGAGGCTGTTTCTTGAAAGGAAGTTTTGTTGACCTGGTTCCTATACTGAATATGACCACTCACTACCTGGATTTCTTTAGCCATTTGGAATAGGAGCAAGGCCACAAGCGCTCATTACCTTCCTGCATGAAATTACATCTCCTGGGAGGAAGAGAGCCATAAACATCAAGGTGGGTGTCACCTGGTCTTAATTTCTTGGCTTCATTAGAAAAATCTGAGAACTTGGAATGACATACCCACAGAGAATATTTGGGTTTACATAAACTAGTATATCCTTCATGTATAAATACATAGTTTAATGTAAAAGAATTGTGGGCCCAAACCAACAGTTTTAGGGTATTTAATTAGGATATTATTCAATAAGTACAAATGGCTCTTCCTAGGTCGGTATTTGATTCACCACTGAAAAATTTGAAACTAGGAAGCAAATCTCTAGAGAACTTGCATTTATTATTTTGGAGTAATGGTAAACTTTGGGGATTTGATGAAAGCGATGGGCCATCTCATCATAAAAATTCACACATACAAACATTTTTTTCTATGCAATTTAGAGGGTACCCAGCCCTAGCTAAGAATCTCTGATAGCTTACCAACCAAAAAGAGTCCAGGACCAGATGGATTCACAGCTGAATTCTACCAGAGGTACAAGGAGGAACTGGTACCATTCCTTCTGAAACTATTCCAATCAATAGAAAAAGAGGGAATCCTCCCTAACTCATTTTATGAGGCCAGCATCATTCTGATACCAAAGCCAGGCCGAGACATAACAAAAAAAGAGAATTTTAGACCAATATCCTTGATGAACATTGATGCAAAAATTCTCAATAAAATACTGGCAAAACGAATCCAGCAGCACATCAAAAAGCTTATCCACCATGATCAAGTGGGCTTCATCCCTGGGATGCAAGGCTGGTTCAATATACGCAAATCAATAAATGTAATCCAGCATATAAACAGAGCCAAAGACGAAAACCACATGATTATCTCAATAGATGCAGAAAAAGCCTTTGACAAAATTCAACAACCCTTCATGCTAAAAACTCTCAATAAATTAGGTATTGATGGGACATATCTCAAAATAATAAGAGCTATCTATGACAAACCCACAGCCAATATCATACTGAATGGGCAAAAACTGGAAGCATTCCCTTTGAAAACTGGCACAAGACAGGGATGACCTCTCTCACCACTCCTATTCAACATAGTGTTGGAAGTGCTGGCCAGGGCAATTAGGCAGGAGAAGGAAATAAAGGGTATTCAATTAGGAAAAGAAGAAGTCAAATTGTCCCTGTTTGCAGACGACATGATTGTATATCTAGAAAACCCCATTGTCTCAGCCCAAAATCTCCTTAAGCTGATAAGCAACTTCAGCAAAGTCTCAGGATACAAAATCAATGTACAAAAATCACAAGCATTCTTATACACCAACAACAGACAAACAGAGAGCCAAATCATGAGCGAACTCCCATTCACTATTGCTTCAAAGAGAATAAAATACCTAGGAATCCAGCTTACAAGGGATGTGAAGGACCTCTTCAAGGAGAACTACAAACCACTGCTCAAGGAAATAAAAGAGGATACAAACAAATGGAAGAACATTCCATGCTCATGGGTAGGAAGAATCAATATCGTGAAAATGGCCATACTGCCCCAGGTAATTTACAGATTCAATGCCATCCCCATCAAGCTACCAATGACTTTCTTCACAGAACTGGAAAAAACTACTTTAAAGTTCATATGGAACCAAAAAAGAGCCCGCATTGCCAAGTCAATCCTAAGCCAAAAGAACAAAGCTGGAGGCATCACACTACCTGACTTCAAACTATACTACAAGGCTACAGTAACCAAAACAGCATGTTACTGGTACCAAAACAGAGATATAGATCAATGGAACAGAACAGAGCCCTCAGAAATAACGCCGCATATCTACAACTATCTGATCTTTGACAAACCTGAGAAAAACAAGCAATGGGGAAAGGATTCCCTATTTAATAAATGGTGCTGGGAAAACTGGCTAGCCATATGTAGAAAGCTGAAACTGGATCCCTTCCTTACACCTTATACAAAAATCAATTCAAGATGGATTAAAGACTTAAACATTAGACCTAAAACCATAAAAACCCTAGAAGAAAACCTAGGCATTACCATTCAGGACATAGGCATGGGCAAGGACTTCATGTCTAAAACACCAAAAGCAATGGCAACAAAAGCCAAAATTGACAAATGGGATCTAATTAAACTAAAGAGCTTCTGCACAGCAAAAGAAACTACCATCAGAGTGAACAGGCAACCTACAAAATGGGAGAAAATTTTCGCAACCTACTCATCTGACAAAGGGCTAATTGTCAGATTTAATTCCCCATCAAAAAGTGGGCGAAGGACATGAACAGACACTTCTCAAAAGAAGACATTTATGCAGCCAAAAAACACATTATTTCTGGGTTCTCTATTCTGTTCCATTGGTCTATGTGTCTGTTTTTTGTACCAGTACCATGCTGTTTTGGTTACTGTAGCCCTGTATTATAGTTTAAAGTTGGGTAGTGTGATGCCTTCAGCTTTGTTCTTTTTGCTTAGGACTGTCTTGGCTATTCAGGCTTTTTCATATCAGTCTTTTTAATGTTTGCCAATATGGTGGGTGCAAAATAGATATTATTTTGATTTTTATTTATATACCCTTAGTTACCATGAGCTTGAGCATTGTTTATAATTAATTGTTCATATCCTTCGCCCACTTTTGATGGGGTTGTTTGTTTTTTTCTTGTAAATTTGTTTCCACTCTTGAAAAGTGATCTATTCAATTCTTTTGCATATTTGCCACCGTTTTTACTTGTTGATTTACAATAGTTAAACATTTTGGTTACTAGTGTTTTGCAGGTGATATGAGTTACAAAACTTTCTCCCAGCAGGTAGTTTATCTTTTCACTCTCTTTAATGATATATTTTAATTTAAACACCCTTAATGTTAATATAGTAATATCTATCAATATTTCTTTTACAGGTTGTAGTTTTTATGTCTTGTTTTATAAAACCGTTTTGCACCTCAAGGTCATATTCTCCTGTAATACCTTCTAAAATGCTTTATAAGTTTAAATTTTACATTTAAATCCTTAATCATATATGTGTGATTGATTTTTACATGTGGTATTATGTAGGGGTCCAATTAATTTTCCCCATTATAAAGATTTCTAGTTGTTTGGCCTCATTTATTGAAAAATCCACTCTTTCTGAGTTGATGTTTAGTACTATTTCTGATTATATCAAGTATGCATATCTGTTAGATTAGTTTATGGACTTTCCTATTCCATTGTTGTGTCTCTTTTGAGCCATCCATACTGTTATTCTTAATTACAATAACTTTATAATAAGATTTAGTTCCTAGGGGAACAAAAAACACAACACATGTGCTGTGCTTTCAAGCATAGCTGGGCCTGTGCAATCTGGCCCTCTGTGTAATTTTAAAAACAGCTTGTAAAAAAAAAAGTACTGCCGGATTTTTTTTTTTAGAGGAATTGCAGTGGGTTTCTAGATTATCTTGCAAACAATAGACATCTTTATAATATGGAATTATTAAATCCATGTACTTGATCCATCACTTCATTTGCTTACGTTGTCTTTAATGTTTTTAAATGAAGGTTTATTGTTTTCCCATAAAGCTCTTGCATATCTTTATAGAATTATTCTTAGGTATTACATTTTTATGCTATTGAAAATGATATATTTTTAAATTTAACCTTCTCAATGTATATGTTAGTATGTAAAAATGCAATTGAATTTTGATTCCAACAATTTTGCTAAAACTCTTAAATAAAATTCAAAAATTAACCTAATGATTAATTAGAATTTTATACATGCACAGTCATATTTTCTATGAATAATAATAGATTTGTTTCATTCCAATACTTACCATTTTTATTTCTTTTTTCCTTGCCATAGTATTCTGGTGAGCCTCCAAACCTATGTTGAATAGTAAGCATCTTTTTCTTGTTCTTGACAGCAAATGCTTTTAATTATATAGCTTTATGTGAAATATTTGCTATACGTTTTCTATAGACACTATTATCAAGTTAAAGAAGTCATATTCTTTTCTTAGTTTGCTAGTAGTTAATAAGATACAGTTGCTTAATTTTACTTTCTATATGTATTCAGATAATCATACTTTTTTCTTATAATGTTTTCATGTGGGGGATACATTAATTGATTTCCCGATATTAACCCAACTTTGCACTGTTTTGATCAACCCACCTTGATCATGATATAATTTCTTTTTTATACATGGCTGAATTCTCCTTATGAATATTTGGTTAAAATTTTTGCGTCTTGCATTCATAAGAATAATTGGCCTTTTTTTGTACTGTTATTGTTTTTGGCATCAAAGTTATGTTAGCCTACAAATTTTAAAAATTTTATTGGGGAGTATTATTCTTTTTTATATTCTCCACCATATTTTGGGAAATTTTGGACCTTAAATATTTGATTGACCTAACTGATGAAGCCATCTGACTTTAGCTTTCTTTGTGGGAAAAGCTATGACTATGAATTCAGTTTCTTTAATGGCTGTAAGATCATTCAGGTTTTCTGTTTCTTCTTGTGTCAGTTTTGCTAGGTTTGTTTTCTACACAAATTTATTCATTTAATATACTTTTCAAACGAATAGGCATAAAGTAGTTCACAACATCTTCTAATCTTTGAAAGTCTTTAGCAACCATAGACTTATCCCCATTTTTATTCTTAATATTATCTGTCTTTTCTTTTTTAAAGTACTCTCACTAAAGACAAGATTTGTCCATTTTATTAATCTTTTAAAAAACTCCAATTTTTATCTTTGTTGATTCTCTGTATTTTCAGTTTTTCAATTTGTTAATTTCTGTTATGTTTATAATATCCCACTTCCTAATTGTTTTTTATTTGTTTTTTTGTTTGTTTTGCTGCCTTTTTGCCAACTTTTTAAAATGGATGCTTAGTTTACTAATTATCATCCTTTTTTTTCTATTTCAATATAAATATTTAGGACTATAAATTTCTATTTGCTGTTTTAGCTGTATACCACAAATTTTATATGTATTTTATTATATTAAATCATATTGTCTAAATTACATTGTAATTTCTTTTTTGAAATGTTAGTATAGTTCCTAAGTAAATTTTTCTACTTAACTTTTAATTGACATCTAGCATAATTACTTTAGGTCTGAGTAGGTATTATATTATTTTAGTCATTTAAATGTGTTGTGATTTTCTTTATAAACCTATTCATGGTAAATTTGTAAAAATGATTCATGTGTAAGAATTTGTATTTTTTAGTTGTTGGGAGCAGTACTCTAACCCCATTAAGTCAAGTTTGTTAATCTTCCATTTCTTGTTTTTTTTTTTCACCTGTTTTATCAATAGCTCACACAACTATATTAAAAAGTAGGTATGAATGTAGTGCAAGAAATTATTTTCTTCTTGTTATAAAATCAAAATGAAATTGACTCCACCAAGAATTGGTGAGAATTTTGAATATTTTAATGTCATCATCATTGTGAGTTCTGCTCTATCCATAGATCCTGGAAGCAAAAGTCTTCTGGTCCTCAGTGCACACTCTTTGCTCCAAACCCTATAGGTTGTGGTTTCAGTGTCAAGTAAAGGTACAGGGATCCCTGATGGGGCTAGAATCTGCATAACCAAGGCTTCAGCTCCCTGGCAGAGCCACACTCTGAATTCCTGTAAGTATCCAGGACTTAAACATTCATAATGGTCTAGGTCCCCATTGCTTGTGAATCCTATAGACTCTAATCTTTTCCCATTAATGGGATAACTTCTCCCAACATCTCTCTCGTTTTGCTACTCTTCTTATTGTTTCCTTTTACATTTTGTTTTCAAAAATTTCCCCAAGAACTTTGAGAAGATCAATTTAAACTACTCTATCTTGGGCTTGAGGGTGGAGGAATGAGATGCTGAGACGTAAGATCTGGTAATAATGCCTACAATAGGCATATTTCCCTCCACAGAAAGGTCAGTACCTCTGTAAATATACAAACCAACTGCCTGGCTTCCTGTTTTTTTCTGTATCAAGTTCTTGTAGTACCATTGAGAAAGTAGCACTGGGAGGTTGAAAATGTACCTGGCTAGCATCCAAGTCCTGGGTCCAAGTTCAAGCTCTGCTTTTCACTAGCTACATGTTTTAAGATGTATATTACCATCTTGGAGTCTCTACTTCTCATCTTCAAATGGGGACAGGAATTCTGCAAGACTCTGAGGTCTACAAAGTCAGGGCCTGTGTTCCATTTCTTTTTGTATTCCTTGGGCCTAATTCCACATCTACTATTGTAGATCAAATCTTTGTTCTGAATGAAAGAGTAAATAAATTTCTGTCTTCAAGATTTTTTGCTATGATGAACTGAGACAGCACATGAGTAAGCTCTTTGTAAACTATTAAGCACATGAAAAATGTATATTGTTATTGTCACCTTTCTATTATATTTCACAGCAATGTGAGATATCCTCAAATATGCTTTTACATCCCTCATCCTCAAATGTTTAGATCAGCCCCCAATATTTACATATTTTTCAGCAATTGTTTAATATAATCTCTACCCAAGGAAGAGATAGAAGCCACTTGAAAAAAAGTCTTAGGGACATCTCCCAAAACTGCTTATTATTTGAATGGCTTATATTTTAAAATGTGTGCAGCCAATTTTTCGCTCTCTTGTGCTCCAACCCTTCTTCATACCACAGGCTGTGGGGGTCTGCCCCACAGACCCTGACCCAATGACAGATGAATAACGTACACTGACACACAGATATTCTGCTTTGCCAGTCCAGCTAAGTGTCTCAGCTGCTTACAGACTCCCTGGAGAGTACTGTAAACAGTTGTCGACCAGCTAGTGAGACTCACATTTATTTGGTAAAGATTGACAAAGGCTCGAGTCAACACCACTACAGGGTAATTGACAATGTGTACTTCCCGAGTAGAAAGCAATTAAGCACCTGTGGTAAATCAAAGGTTAGTCTTAAGACCACATGAGTAAACAAGCTAGCTAGAAAAACTCTCCACATTCCTTTGTTACTACTTTAATATATTTAACTAAAGGTAAAGGGACCAGGCCACCTTCAGTCAGATCTATTACCGAAGTTATGCAAACTCTCAGGCCTTCCAAGAGAGTCTGTGGCTATTACTATAACTATCTTTAATATTTTTCCCACCAGCCTGATTGAACCCCTACAACAGACTATGGTAGGTCAGACCCAGAAGTGCCATGACTTTTCAGACATGGTCCACAGGTGTAGCAAGATGCCCCAAGCCCCACTCCTCAGTATTTTTTGGTTCATTAAATACAAAAAACGAACATTGTACTTGGCCTTATATTGTTTTTTAAACCACAGACTGCTTGGGTTTGTTTTGTTTTGTTTTGTTTTGTTTCCATCACTAGTATGTTTTGCTCCTGAAGATTGTTTTCTGACCCCATGCCTTTGCTCAAGAAAAAAAAATTCCCTGCCTGGAATGCATTCTATTCATCAAAACCCTTCCCTTTCTGAAATATCACCTCCTTCAATAAGCCTTTCCTGCTCAGCCCACTATATGAGTATGAGTATCCTCATACTCAGAAGCAGCTCACACATGCTAAGCCGCCCTACTCCAATTAAGAAGAAAATACTAACACAGCGTCTATAGCTTTCATTCAAGGAAGGCTGAGTACTTGTTAAGATCATTTTTTCTAAGTTCACTTAGCTGTTAAAGCAGAAAGGGCAGGATTTGGATCAGGTTCTGTTTGATTCCAAACCCACCATGAGGAGCCACTGTGCTGTTTTACCTCTGAGAAAGACCTGACTTAAAACCCGACCTCTATGTTATGAGAGTCAGGCTCATAGGATGGGGAACCACGATAGGTGCATGCATGTCTTGTCTTGCATTAGAGATTTTTATGTACATTTTCCCTTTCCAGATTATAATCTCTCCAAGGGCAAGAACTCCCTAACACCTTTCTGTACCTCTTACATCATTGTGACATCAAAGATTCTTAGCAAATGCTTGTTAAGTAAATGAGAGCAGACATTCTTGCTCCCCACTGATTTTATCTTGGATGCTAATAATACAGTAACCTTATTTCCAAAAACCATTCCCACAGAGCCCGACACACGGTGGAACAAAAACTGAGAACTGGATTGAAGAACTGGATTGAGAAAAGGAAACACTTTGGTGAAATCACAACCTGTAAACAGACCTCAAAACATAGTGTTCACTCAACTGAAGCTGAACGTTCTATAGCCTGGGTTCATTTGGCTTGATTGCGCATCACTTGTTTACTTGGTGTGTATAACACTCCACAGGAGTCACAGGGTCCTTTTATAGGCATCTCTGGTCTGTTGTGGGCCCCGGGTAGTCATAGTCCCACTGTCTTGCTCATTATCCTCCTGCACCCCCAACACAACTGGACATCACACACTAACTTAACAATTCAGCTTCCTTCCAACTGTCTTACCCCTTCTATCTAGTTTCTTCCTGCCTTACTTAACTTCCTAGCATCATATGAATAATCATTTGTTTGTTTGCTCATCCTATTGTGGTTGCCCATCCTATGATCTTAACAAGTACTCAGCCTTCCTTGAATGAAAGCTATAGATCCTCTGTTAGTATTTTCTTTTTAATTGGGGTAGGGTGGCTTAGTGAACATGGACCTGACAGTGTTGGTTTAAAATCCAGTGACCATTGCATAGTTCCACTTTAAAATGCCCTATGTCACATGAGTGTGAATGCACAGAGGCACAGACAGGACCAGGGTCTCAGGTTAGAAAATATGATGAGGGGAGGGGTTTCTTCTAAAGAGAACTGTGGAATTGTCGGATGTGAATCTGGGCCTGTTGTTCGTTTCTCGCTATGCATGTTTCCATGGGACGGACACTCAGCTGTTACTCTCGCTCTCTGCCACCACTTCCGCTCTCTTTCACAGGAAGAGGCGGGTCCTACCCTGATGGAAACCGGTTCTGGTCTCTGTCCAATGGGAGTCGCTTCCTGTCCTGCACCTTCCCAACCACATCAGTGAAAGGGTGGAAGTGCTGGTCTGCCCACTGCAGGCTTAACCCATGTTCTTCCTACTAGGAAAGGGACGTTTCCATTTTCATCCACCTGACTCCTGAGTTGGTTGCAAAGATGGAAGAAAGGAACAGCCATTTATTCTCCTGGAGGCAGGCCCTGCCGGACCTGAGAGGGCCTTTCCTCTGACCCTAAGCATCAGAGCGGATGGAGGCAGAAAATCCTGAGGCTGCTGTATGGTGGGTCTCTTCACAGCCATGGGGCCCAGCCCCACTCGCCTCCACCAGGTTATGGCCCAGCAGCTGGGACTCCGTCCAGAAGAGCACCTGCAGCACGTATCCTGTGTTCTCCATCAAAGCGGCCTGGAGTCCGCCTGCGTCCCCAGCAAGCAGCACTCCCGCCCTAAAACCAAAGGGCGCAGCAAGGAAATGGGAGGGCTGCGCTTTGCTTCCTGTCTGATAACTACCAACAACCGGGCTTCTGCCCAGCATAGCTAGATAAGGGGAGGGCACTCCATTTGACATGCCCTGAAGACTGTCCAAGCGATGGCTTAGGAAGGCCATTCCAATTTCAAGTCCTGAAAGCTGTAAGATTTTTCTGTGACTTAGAGTGATTTATAACATAGTTTAACCTCTCAAAGCTTCACATCTGTAAAATATGGATAAAACTATCTCAAAGCGGTATTGTGCAAGTTAAATGAAAAAGATAGTGTATGCACATTGTTTGGCACTAAGCTATTATTATTATCAAAAGTAGTAGCAATTAGTATTATTGTTTAAAGGAGAAAATGATATCCATTGGGAGGCTCCTCTTTGGACCTGAAAGCTTAATATCTGGAATTACTTAGAACTGGAATGCCAGCCTCCGCCTCCTGCCAGCAGCCTGCTGCCAATTCTGATGAGACAGCTTAGAAACCATTGCCCTGATGCCATAGAAAAGAAGAGGACAGCTAGCCTTTTCCTTTCTCTTCACCCTTAATTTAAAAAGGTTGGGCAAGTTACACATCCACCCACCTCCAAACCTTTCAAACAAGTTTCAGTTATATTCTTGCCGAGTAGAAAAACCAAAAATTAATAAGAGAACTTACTTAAAATAAAAAGTTGTTAACATCTTGATACATCCTGGCTTTCCAGTTAAGAGACTTAAGAGAATGGTTCATGACTTCTACACCAAATTCTTTCATGTATATTTTGTCTACACCCCACCCCTTCCTTAGCCTCAACCTCATGAGTGCAAATGGAAATCAGCCCTGGCTCCTGGCGTCCCATGACGACTTGGAGGTGGAAATTGTTAGTCTGGAGTGGGATTGAGGGCCCCTGAGGCAGACTGACACTCTTTCAGCTGATGCATGTCTAATGCTGAGCAGGCTGTGACCAACCACCCTCAGGACATGTTTTTATGCAAGTGTGCTGTAGGGGGTGGTCTTCCTCATAAGTGAGAAAACATGGAAGCAAAGTTCATTTATCCCATCAGTTGGCTGCTTCTCACCATTCACCTGGGCCCTGCAGTGCTGAGAAAATAGGATGTATTTTAATCTCCAAGCAGACTGGACTCCAATCAATTTAGAGACACAGAGCCACAACATAATTCAATTTGGGGTGATTCCACTGCCTCTGTAATGTCTAAAGCCCTAATGTACTGCTGACTCTTAGGACAAACTGGCACTGATCAAGAGTGAAGCCACTAAGCCATCATTGATTTCAGACTCTCACCCCTGACTTTCTATGTATGTGTTTATAGACAACACTTAATATTTCACAGAACCCAAGTTGCGCTGGACCGAAGAAGACCTAAATAGCCATGTAGTCCCTGTGCTGCCAAACACCTGGCAAATAGTTGCATGGTTGTTAAATAAGCACACCTCATATTCAGGAACTCCTGGACAAAGGCTGACCATTCCATCTGGACCTCCTCCAACTTCTAAAAAGCTTTCTCTTGAATTTGGCCAATGGGCATCCCTGCTGAGCCCACCTTTAGTCCAGATGTTACCTTTCTGGATGTTCATTCATGCATATAGCTGCAAACGTTTTCCAACAGCTTGATATTGCTAGGCACTGTGCTGGGTCCTGAATCAATGGGTGATAAGGGTAATCCCACTTCCAGCAGAGACACTGACAGCCCCTCCTTGACATGGTCCTGGGTTCTCTCATTCCCCTTGTCTCTCCCCACTGAACCTGCACTAACTGTCCTATGTCCCTCTTTAAGTGTAGGCCCAGAATTGATGTTGCAGTCTAATGTGTAACAAATAAGTCCTCGTTTGTGACCTGTTTCAGAAAATGCAACCTAAATTGGGCAGTCATGTCACCTTCCCGTTTAGTTTTCTGTCCATATGAGGCAAAATAGCTTAAGATTAAGAAAAAGCTTTTGGAATTAGCTAGCCCTGGAACAAGCATTTGTTGCACCTCTTACGCTGGAGAGCTGGGCAAATTGTTCAATCTGTCAAGACATTTTTTAAAGTGTACCGTGGGGGCAGTTGGAAGGAGTAATGAGGCAGTGTGTATACAGCACCTGACCTAGTCATGGCTCATTAAAAGCTGCTATTCTACATCTCATTGCTGTCATCTCCAAAACGCTGAAGTCTTTTCACATGTGCTGCTGCTCCATCAAACTCCCAGATGTTTTGGGGAGGACTGGATGGAGGTCCTAACACCTTCAAGATCTAACCCGTCACCTCAGCCTGTTCTTTGGCATCCTGGATGTGTCACATAACCTATTGTCATCTCAGCCCCATGGCATTTGGAGCTGAGATCAGGATAGCTTCTGTATCCTCATCTGAGTAAAGTATGACCAAGTAAGTTCAAGGGCCGCAGCCTGGGGTTTAATCCTGTGACCTCCCTTCTAGACGAGCATCCATTTTTTAATTAGTACTGTTTGGCTGTGCTTATTCAATGAGTCATAAACTTGTAACATCTCCAGATTGTTTTATGAAGTCATATCAGGATGAAATTCTGGCTACCTACTATTTCTGTATTATCTTCTTTAGGAAACATGCCGTGTGGCTACAGAACATGAAAAAACCATTTTTTTCCCATAAAGTTTCTACATATAACATGCTTCCTGCAGAAGTTTGTAATTCACATATTCTAGTACTAATTATAATCAGGTAATATTATGACTTTCTCCAACAGAATAATAGTTTAACATTTTTTTGTGAGAAGATAATGATGTTTTACTCAGTAAAATGAGTTTAAAATTACAAGTTAGAAAAGTTTATCTAGTTGTTTCTATATAGCATTAATCTGGGCTGCTTTGTCGAAAATTTATTTTATTTTTGAATCAGGGTGTCACTCTGTCACCCAGGCTAGTGGCGTGATCACAGCTCACTGCAGCCTTGAACTCCTGGGGCTGCAGTTGTGCACCACCATGCCCGGCTAATTTTTGTATTTATTTATTTTTTTGTAGAGACTGGGTACTCTCATGTTGCCCAGGCTGGTCCCGGGCTCAAGCGATCCACCCGCCTCTGTCCTTCAAAGTGTTGGGATTACAGGTGTGAGTCAACAAGATTTCTTTAAACCAAGGTTAAGATAAAAAGAAGGCACAGAATTTGGTGTATTTTTGAATAGTCCAAAGTAATTTTTATTCTCTAATTAGTCGCCTCACGACTTTATTTGAATGAATTAATGAGAAGCTAAATAAACTAGCTTTTTAAAAAATATTTTCTTCTCTTTCTCCAGGCAATGGGTCACTTTGGGGCGCTGCAGAACATCTGTGCTTTCCCTGTGCCCCATCACCTTCCCAGCTCCTGAGCTGTAGCCATCTCTGCTGCACCTGCTGTCAGAGGGCAGCTCCTCGGGCTCCTGCTCCTGGGTTGCAGGTGCCACATCTGTGCAGAAGGCTTAGGAGAGCAGTGAGCCTTCTAACTGCAGCAGTCCTGACAAAGCACTTTGTGAACCCCTCCGGGACATAAGGGCATCAAACTAGGAAAAAAAACACAGTCTTGACTGTGATTTGGTGATTTTACCACATACAAGGCCCGAAAGACAATTGAAGACAAGAAAAGAAGACAAATCTCTTGCCAGCAGGAGTAAGATTGTACAGGAGTCTGAGTATACATCAGGGCAAGCCAAGAGACAGGGACAAACAGAGAGAAAAGGTTCATGCAATTATGAATATGACCTGGAGGGTGCTTTGGAATTAGATTACAACAGTAACAGAGAGTTAATGCCATTTTGAAACAATTTAAGAATTATGTATTTGAAGGAACTCAGTATTATCATGTTATCCAAAATTATCCCAGTTGCTCATAAGACTTGCTAATAACCTGGATTGGGGGTGGAGGGTTGAGTGATCTAACGGAAAACATCTGTTAAAATTGAATATGATAATCATGTCTTGTCTTTATGATCTTGCTCATGAGACAGTCTTGAAGAGAGAACTGAGTGATTATCCAAGTAAATGTGTATTTCTATGCAGAATGTAGGTGTGTCTTGACTTTGCATTCCAAAATAAAAATGACTGATCTTTTCCATTAGCACAGTTTGGGTCAGCCTAACTGCCAGCTTTCATGATTGTATTTATTTATTTTCCCTAAGGAGATACGGGCACTTTGTGGGCCTTCCCAGGCTGCTGCAAAGTGATGGATGGTTGGGCTCCGTCTAATCCAAATGACACGGGGTGTCAGGAGCACTGGTAATCGTATCCTGCCGACTTCAAAGCCCACTGCCAAAACATCCACAGCACAGAGGTTTGGCAACTTCACATAATCCTAGCAAAAGGACTGCAACGTGAAAAAACAGGCCGTGAAACAGCTATGAAAAGGGCCAGTTCAGAAACCTATTCAGCTAAGATGTTTCGGCTAGCGCCTTCACACGGTCACCTTGTATTTTCACCTTTTGAGTTGCCTTCACCTGGACCAAGGTTGGCAGCATTTGTGATTCAAAGAAAAGATGCCCAGGGAAACTGACTCTAGATTATGGAAATAAACATTGTCTTCAAGGGATAGCCAGCAACGTCAGGCTCAGGGCTAGTGAATCCCAAGCCACAGTGCCCAGGTAACTCTGATGTAGCAGGACTAAAGCTGTCTACCTAGTGAGAGCTCCTGAAAGAGAAACCCCACAGCAAATCTAGACATTATCCCTTGTTTCTGTAAAGCGAGAAATTGCAGCTATCCATGACGCTTTATTTGCCAGTAATAATACAGTTTGCCTTACGAGTGGTAGCTTGTTCACTGTTCAACAAATGTATTTTAATCATAGCAGGAATTAAGGGTGATTTGTGACCAGGTGCTGAACTAGAATTTCTCAATGACAACCCCAGCTTCATAGGCCTCTTTCCATTCCAGGCATAAATATGGAGGCTCCAATGTGAAACCTGGGGTCCTTCTGTTCCAAAGGGGGCTAGAAATAAAAGACAGGAGGGGAGGCAAGAAGGACCTGGAGAGGCTGACGCCATTTGGGTGCCAAACATCCTATTTCCTTGGCTCTCCCTTGCACAAGTTCCTGGACAAAGTAAAATTATAACACAAAATCCACAACATTCAGCACATGTTTTCATTAAGCAACTTCAGTCACTAAAAAAAGTGCAAATGCAGACTCCTGTATAAATCTGATTTGCCATGCTAGGCCAAGCTTATTTTATTACATACATTCTGCATTCTAAGAACTAATAACTTCATATTGTAAACATTAAGCATACAGAGTTAAAATTCAAGGCCACATTATATCGATTGTCTCTTTTGTCGTGTGTCTTTGGCTGGCCGAGATCAACTCGTAGTGTATAAATGCATAAGTTATATAATTATTATATAAAAAGGGGGAAAAACATTGACTTGTATACTTCATTCTGACAAACGCACAGCGTTCGCGACTCAAAGGAAAACTGGAGGCCGCCTACCCAAAATGCCTGCGAGATTTCTGATTGTGGCAGCCAAGAAGGCCATCTCTTACCTGACCCTGTGGAGAACAAAGCCCCCACATAATGATGAGGTCCCGAATGTTTCTCTTAAATATCAGACAATTCCAGTTAAAATTTTCATTTGACAAACAAAGAAAGAGATGCGCATTTTTGTTTCTGAATTCTACTATTTCCCCTTTCTCCATTACGCTGTGTCCTTTCTCCTAACACGGGGTTTGGTATAACACTGACTGTATGAACCCTCGAGTCTCCATAACTCATTGTACACAGTCCCCAAATGTCCTGAGTCCAGTCTTCATTGCTTCAGAAGTTTCTTTCCCAGCCCTGGTCTCCTCCTTCTCTGCCTCTTCCTCCTCCTTCTTCACCCCTCTGTCTACAATCACATGCTCACTCTATACACATCCTCAGTCCCACCTTTTAGTTCATAGTCCCGGTAATACTGTAAAGGAGTTGGAAACTTTGGGTCATCTTCACAGTTTGAGAAAGCTGACAGCTGTCCATCAAACGGAATGTATTTGATTTCAACCAAAACAGCACATGCCATGCAGTTGCATATCAACGTCTGTTGATGGGCCACAGTCTCTCTCGTGTCTTTTCTCTTGTTTTTGATATGTTTCTATTTTTAAATACAGGTAGTTTTCCTTAAAATGGCATTATAAACGGTATGTTAGGTCAAAACTGTGTTGTTTCTATTGCTTTAGTTTCATCCCAGTTTGCATTAGTGGGATTCCAAACTCTACTCTAAAGTTTATACATTTCTTAAGACCACTTTCTTTGGCACTTTGTCCTTAAGACTTCATGCTTCTACATACACTGTCTTTTACAAGGTGAGTCCACAGATGATATGTCCATATTCGTGACATTTTTAGCATCCTCCTCATTTCTGTAGTAAGACTTCAGCAACTCCCTCCCAAGAGTCTTTGGATCTCTTCCCCGGCTTCCTTCCCCAGCCCCAGTAAAGCTTTTTTCATTCCTCTTGAGGCACTTTTGATTCATGTTCTCCGATAGAGTTTGTGGCGATGGGCTGGTGAATGCACGCTGATGGGAAAAGCCTCCGCCAGGTCTTTAGTAGTAAGTGCCCAGATGAGAAGGCATATGGCTGGTGGGGAGCCTAGTATTGGGGTATATACCCCCAGTTGGTGAATTCCAGTATGGGTTTGGGGCAGCAAAAAAACTGGAAGATGTCACGGGGAGGGCTGGAGGGTGGGGCGCCACAAAGTTCATCTTCTGTGGGTGGGCGTGATAGGAGCCCATGTACGGGAGGTCTGAGGGGTACTTGTACAGAGATGACTCCGGGGGGTGGGGCTGGAGGGCCTGGGCGATCCCGTGGAAGTCGAACTTGTAGGCGTAGCGCTTCCCATGGACCTTGGTCATGATGTTCTTGTCATAGTAGTAACGGAGGGCGCGGCTGAGCTTATCGTAGTTCATGTTGGGTTTGCTCTTCCGCTCTCCCCAGCGCCGGGCCACCTCGTCGGGATCCGTCATCTTGAACTCCCCGTTGGTGCCTTCCCAGGTGATGCAGCTGGAGTTGGAGCTGTCCGACAGGAGCTCCAGGAGGAACTGCCAAAGCTGGATCTGGCCACTGCCTAATGAGGTCAGGAGAGGAAGGAAAACTCCAGTGAGCACAGGTTCCAGGGGAAGAGGCTCTCTGTGATGACGGACGGAGGTGCTATTGGTGTGCCGCCCACATTCCCTTCACCAGGCCTGTCCGTCCATCCCTCAGCTGCAGGGGTGCGGACTGCTCTCGTTCCATGGCCACCCACTTCTCCAGAGAACTGCCCTTGCCTGAACAGAGCCGCCGCCTCGCCCACCCCCAGGTATCCCACAGCTGGGTGGACTGAACAGGGTGCCATGGGCCGGCCCCCTTGCCTCAAGGAAAGACCAACTCCATGACGCTATTCAGGCTTCAGGGCTCCCGTGGGATTGGGCTGAAACAGCGTCCAGCTGCAAGGAGGCTTGGAGGAGGCCAGAAACTTCCTTAGCGCTGCCCCTGCAGCACTTCCCATTCTCTCTCTCCTGAGAACATGCCGTTAATCAGTTACCTGCACAAGCAGGCTTACCCCAAGCTCTGCATCAACGGAACCCGACCTAGGACGATGATCTAACAGATTCAAGACCTAGATGGAATGCAGCGAATTCATATGGGGCAAAGTTCAGGCTGGTTCCATCCATTTCTGACGTCCTTAAAAGAACACCCAGATCAACCTGGTGTTTAGGGGATGAAAGAGCTATATATATATTTTTTCCTATTTTGTGAAGCACAAAGTACTGTTATGTGGATGGCAATAATGACTTAATGCCATTTATATTGGCTAGGTCAAGTAAGATAATAAAAGTTAGATTTAGGAAATGAACTTCTAAAAGTTTATGGAAAAAAATCGAGAATGGAAGTAAACACCATTATTTCTAACATAACATTTTGCTGGCGCTCAGAAAGCAATTCTGTGAAAACTTTTCCTAGAACAGAATTAACCCACTCAAAATGAGGAAGTTTAGGAAAAAAAAAAAAAAAAGCTGGCTCTTTTTCAAACCAGATCACCCAGTTCCAGTATTTGGGCAAGCACATCGTAACGGAAACCAGTGCCTTGCCTGTGCGCTGCAACGCCAATTGTGTTAAGCAGCATTTCCAGAAGAAAAACCCCAACAATGAGTGATTGCAAGTCCCCTTGGGAAGCTGAATGAGACTCTTCCTCTGTCAAAGAGATCACATTTAGCTGGGTGGACAAAGTCAGAATTTTCTTGATTTCATTGAAATCATACAGATACAGCTTTGTTTTATGAAATTCAAAGAAAAATCTAGGCACATCATTCTAGCTGCTATGTTACAATACTTGAAGATAGTTTATGGCTCCCTAGAAGACAGCAGCATGTAAATATTGACAGCAGTATCAGTACCAAGAGAAGCTAAGCTGTGCTGAACATATTTCAGAAGCTTAAGAACGGATGGGAGGTGGGTCTTTCCTCCCAAATTCCAGTTATAGCACTGCCTTAGACTTATTACCAAAAGATTACCTTTTATTATATTGTAAGTAATATCAATCGATGTGATAAAATGATTAAAGTAACTTTAACTGACATCTACTCAGGGAAGTAATATACTGTAAAAATCAATTTTACGTTCATTTTCTTCTAAATCCTCGCTAGCCTCCTGTACATATCACCCAACTTATAAACTCTGCTTTGCATGTTGGCTACATGGACATGGATATTTTTGTGAATTTATCCATACAATAGCACTGTGAGAAAGGTCAGCTTTTTCTGAATCTATGCTGGAAAGTGCTCATTTTCAGTCTAGCAACACATTTGAAATGTATTAACAGCTTGTAGCTCATTGCAGTGGAAGCCTTTGCTTTTTCAGAACCACATATACAAACTGTTCCCAATCAAGTTTTGTTGCCTCCAACATTTTATTAATATGCATTTAGAAAATACAAAGAATGGTATGAGAAAACCATATTGTCTTAGTATATATATTGTAACCAAAAAATTACAACTTGAAAAAATTCCATATATGACCTGGGAATAGGAAAAGGCATGGATTTTTGATTTAACAGTCTAACAGATGCTTCAATATAAACACATACGGTTGTTTGAAAATAAATATTCAGTGTCAACTTTCTCCCATAGAGAAAGCAACTCCACAGACCTGCCAAAATCACACTTGGAATCTACTCAAACCTTGGCATTGCCTCTTAGCAATTTGTCCCTCACCCATTTCTCTTATAAACGTGTGTAGGACAGAATCAGTGGGCAAAAGTGATCTCATGTATCTCCTATTTCTGAAGAGTTAGAAAGCTGGGGACCTAAATTTGTGGCAGCAAACTCTATGCCCAAAGGATGGATGAGCTAATTTCTCACTTGACTATTTTACCCAGTAGCCATAAAGACACAGGGCTCAGGACTGTGAGAATTTCAAGGGAGGGTCTATAGAAATAAGAGATCTGTAAGCAAAATTCATCAGCTTTCAAACCTTGAAAGAAACCTGGAAATGCAAAATCAATGAATGTTTAAGTAAATGGTAGAAAGAGTAACATCATGTCAAACTCATTAATTGTTAAATTAATATTTGTAACAAAATTCGCTGCATTTTGCAGTGTGTAGAACAAAATTTCTCACTGCAAGAATTCTCAAAAATGAACAATGGTTGTTAAAAAATTGTCAGTGGCAAAGGAATTATTCTCAGTCATAAAATTTTAAGAGCAATTTTTAAATTCTTATTTTACTTCCAAAACAATAACATTTAATGTGTGACGAGGTGCATTTTAGAATATAGAATAGAGATTTCCAAACAAGAATGCTTAGGGTTTAGGAAAGCCTAAAAGTGGCTTGGGTCACTCATGGGCCAAACCAGGATTTACAAAGAGAAGTTCTTGAAAGACAAGAGCTTTCATTGAGTAGCATCACCACCTCTACCTTAGGACTCACCTTTCTTGGGTAAACCCTTCAGATCTATTTTTTTTTTTTACTCTCTCTTAATAACATCCTTGCGATGTCAGTAAGGAGGAACTAATTTTTTCTTAGGGTAATTACCAAAATAAAACATATTTGGAGGTAAAAAACAGTGGCAAGCAGCATTGTCCACCTACAGAGAACCCTGTGGGTGAAAGGGAGCGGCTGTGGCTTTTAAGAAGACAGAGGCACTCCTTTAATTTTACAGAGGAAAGTAATCTCCTAATATTGTTAAAAGAAAGGGAGAGAAACAGGGTAGCAAAGGGGTACAGACTGAGCAAAAAAGGGGGAAAAAAAACTAAACGGTTTACAAACCACAGAGCAAAGCAGAGAGCTGCAGAGTGAGTCAGCAGCTGTGAGTCTGGTGGAAACAGCATCCTGGTGCAAAGCCCTGCAGCCGTCAGCTGATGAACAAGGGCAGTAAATACAGCCGTGAGGGGCCCCACCAGTACCATGGTGGCAGTGGTTTGGGGCCACTTTCTCTAGAAGCCAGGGGTGGTGCAGAAGATCCCGCGTGCATGGCCTGGACCCTCTGCAAGGCAGCAGGTGTGTCCAGCAGGTGTGTCCTGAATGGAAGTCTCTGCCCCGAGGCTCAGTGAGGCTCAGGCACCACTTACTGGAGGGGCAGGAAAGCATGGTGGTAGGCAGCACCAACTTTGGAGTTGCCACTGCTTCAGCTGAATCCTGCCTCTGCCCTTTTTGGGACGTTTGGCAACTCTCGCAGCTCTCTCTGCCTCAGTATCGTCATCTGTAAAGTGGGGGTGATGGTAATAGTACTATCTTGTAAGATCATGGTAAGGATGAGCTCAGTACTTGAATGGTCTTGTCAGAATTTCTTTGGGCTGAAAATCAGAGTTTAAGGAAAGATAACACTCCTCTCCTATAGCCAGGAAATGCCTAAAGAAAGAGAAATACTGTTCAATTGGCCTATTGAACCATGAAGAAGCTTGAAACGGTGCTATTCTTGGGCTGACTGATATCCTCTGAAAGCTTACTGTGTGCCATGCACCATTCTAAACGCTTTACATGTATTGGTTTATTTAATCCCCACAGGAATCATGTGATTAGTCCATTGGAGAAGTGACGAAATTGGAGCTTAGAGAGGTAGACTGACTTATTTTGCTTAGCGTTGGCAAGGGTTGAAATCCAGACTCTAGGCTGCCATGCTTAATCACTGCACAAACTTGCTTTCAGGCCTGGTTTATGCACACCTCTGTAGCCTCCTCAGGTCCTTTCCATGTTGTCCCCTCCCTGGGGGACTCCCACTGGAAGACTGCACACTGCCACCTCCTAACAAATGGGAAAACATCCCTAGCCTGGTCTGTCGTTCTGCAAGAGGCAGGATGTATTTTCATGTGCACCATTGAAGAGTATCCAGTTAGCATCAAGGAAGGCTCTGAACATAACCCAACAAAGCTCTTTCATTAGAGGAACCATGTTAGATAGATTCTCAGCTGCTCTGATGGGATGTAAAGGAGCTGTGTTGCTTATAACCGATCCATGATATCAGAATGCAGGGACACACTGTTCTCAGCAGGAAAAGTGATGTCCAAAGTACACATCAAGTGAATATTTGGGATAGAGATGTTGGGATGCTGACATCATCCTGTGCATTCATACTATATGATGCAATCTTTCCACTTAAAATGATGAAAAGGAATTTGTATTGTATGAAGAGCAAAGACAGCAATTTTTAAGTGATGAAGGATTTATTTATCAGAGAATAGAAAAATAGAATCAAACAGGAAGAAGCATTGTCATTAATACAAAGATAAAAGACATTCTGGTTTCAGGGGAAAAGTTCACATGAGCACAACAGACACAAACCTAAAGATAGATGGAGAGAAAGTCAAATTCATCAGAAACTAAATGAAATAAATCTTTATCTTAAAGTCACTTGCCTGCAAATCAAAGATGGGATGTTGCCATTTTCTCCAGGCCCATTAAGAACAGTCCTAATGGTATGAAGCACAGTCCTGCTTCCCCAGGCCTGTGATGAGTTTCCGGTCTCCTTGCTCTGAGCTCAGGTCCCTCTATCTACAAAGGGCATCCCCGGGCTGCTGGGCCCAGGGCATATGCAGTGTTCCCTTGTGAAAGCTGGCACTTTGCTTAGGAGCAAGTGACTCAGGCCCTATTCTACAAACAAGCCAAGCAGTACCTTTGGGCTGTGACAACGTGGTCATGGACATATATGTTTCATTTGGCCAATGTGTGAGTGCAAAGGCCAGTTTGGTCTTCTTTGGTGCAGCTTGACTCTTTCCTCCTCTTCCTTCCTGACCTCAGATTCATCGCCTGCACCTAAGCAGTTATGACCCTGAAAGGAAATCCTTGCTTTCTATTCTCACAGTCCGCATTTTGTAAGACCTCCTCTTCCCTTCATACTTAGTCAGTGGCAGAGTAGGGCAAGAAAACAAAAGTAGACTTTGCAGACAGAGTCAGGTTTCAAATCTGACCTCCCTTATCATTGGCTGTGTGACACAGGAAAAGTTACTTAACTTCTCTGGACTTCTAATTCCTTTTCTGTAGGATGGAGATAGTAACCTCCCAGGGCTGTTATGAGACACAGAAGGGACCACAGACATTCTATGGGGGGCGTTCTGCGGGGTGGGAGCTGTTTGATTGTTATTTCACATGATTGTATTAACATTCCCAGAGTGTTTCAGCTTCCGTCATTTTCTTTTTTCTAATCTATCCTGAACATTGCTGCCAGATCAGTCTTCCTGAAGCATGACTGATAATAATCATCTCAAAACATAGTCATTATTTTTATTTGAATGGTTATATGGCAGAGTTGCAAATGAAAAGCTGAGCAGAAGGCTGAGAAGAGACCACAGCCTCAGGAGCCTGGGCTACTAGATGAAAGCCAGCATGAGCAAAAAGGGCCTGTGGCTCCGTGTTTGGGACAATGTTATAACTACCTGTGTCCATCTCTCCACGGACCAAAAGCTCCCTGAGCTAAAGGACTATATCTCATTATCCTTGGCATTCATGTATGCAACAAATAATTATTGAGCACCTAGTCTAGGCCCCAGGCTAACTAGTTTTCTTTAGATTTTCAGCTGTGTAAAAACAAAATTCATTGAATTCATTAACATTAACCAAAATTTAACTTCAAAAATACAGATGTTCAATAATGATAACATTTCGTGTTTTCAATGTGTAGATTCTCTTGCAGGGATGTACACTGATTAAATCTGAATTATTCCATTTCGAACCTTATTTAGGCCTCAACGTTTAGGAAATATACATTCCATCTTGTGCTTGCAATATGCCTGTAATGTAACATCTTGGCATTTGAATTTGCAGTTGGGAATATGCAGCATAGGCTATGAATTTCTGAAGCTGGTGCCAGCACAGCTGGTTCTGATCTGAATACAAACAAATAAAACTATGTGGTTGGCACTGAAACACTAGGACAGGTGACAAACCTTGGCAATGCACTGGTTACAAATGGGCTAATTAATAATCTGCACTTTCTTCTAGCATCGAAGTTCAGAAACAGACCATCGAAGATGAGCCTGAATTTGAAGTCTTGTGGTTGTATCAAGGCTCTCTTTTAAAAAATACTAGTTATTTTATCTGCTTGTATAATGGGTTGAATTGTGTTCCCTCAATTCCCTATGTTGAAATCTTAACCCGCAGTATCTAAGAATGTGACCTTTTTTGGAGATAAGATCCTAAATGAGGTAATCAAGTTATAGTAAGGTTATGGGGTAGGTGTTCCAACCTGACCAATGTCCTTATGCAAAAGAGGCATTTGGACACAGAGACTGACACACACAGAGAGATGATGATGAGAAGAGACACGAGGAGATGATGGCTATCTGTAAGCCAGGGAGAGCCCCCAGGACAGATCCCTCCCTCACAGTCCTGAGAAGGAACGAAACCTGCCACCATGACACTCTGATTTCAGACTTCCAGCCTCCAGAACTGCGAGACAATAAACTGTTGTTGTTTAAGCCACCTAATCCGTGGTACTTTGTTACAGCAGCCCTAGAAAACTATTACAGCTTGGATTAGGTTATAATGTTCTTTGTTGAAGCTGAAATCTTAATTTATAACCCAATCCATCTTTCCATTAAGGCAAATAATTCAGTGAGACCTAAAACTAAAATCTGTTCAGTCGAAGGAATTTCTCACCAATACCAATTTACTTTTCAAAATAACCACTGCCAAAAAGTAATTTTGTAAGAAGAAAATCATCAGCAGTTTCTCACCTGGATTTGCAAGGCGGCTACTTGTTGGTCCAAGAATCTGATAAGGATCTACAGCAAAAAGAAACAAAGTCAAATCCTAGACATAGTTGTAACATAGTATGATGTGACTTCAGACATAACGCCTGACTCAATTGTTTTTTCAGATTTCAGAGCCGAAAATGTCCCCCAACTCCAAATCAACTGCCTCCACCTCCTCTATGAGAGAAGATGTCACACGGCATCTCAGATGTCTTGCTAGGGGACTCCTAATTGGTGGCAGGGCTTGGATTCAACCCCAGGATCCTGACATATAGCTCAAGGCTCACACCAACCAATGATATAAAGAGGGCAAACATGTGCCAAGCCCCATCAATCCAGGGCCGTGCAGGCTGTGTTGTTTAGGCATGGAAAGTAAAATCTAAAAAATTAATGGATCACAAAGAAGCAGCCTGTGTGCAAGTAGAATTTTTTCCCCTATTTATTGCATAGTTGGGGACGTGTTTTAGCACCATCTCAAGTCACCTCGCATGAGTAGGCTGATGACTTGGGCCCTATCTTATGTATGGAGCCGTCGAAAAGAGGCAAAAAATCATGTTAATTTCCATTAAAAAGTGAAGCATTTTAGAAATGTGCTGCTGAGCCTGAATCTTCTCTTATGGTTATCCAGATGGCCCCTGAAACATACCTAACTGAGGACGCTGGTCTTCAGTTTTGGGCACTGTGGAAGGAGATGGTTGAGCAGCTGAAAATCCAGAAATACAAAAGGCAATTAGCTATAACAGATTTGGTCACTAGTCTTTGATGTTGTTGCATAATCATTCTATCAGTTAATTTAGTTATTAACATAATAGTCTAACTCAGAAGCATCTTACGGTAAGGAAAAATTTTCCTTTCTGATGAAATCAAATGTAAACACTGTAACAAAAAAAGAGGACATTTCCAATTATTTAAAAAATGGATACCTTCCACTTTTTCCAAAAGTTAAAAAAAAAAAAGAATTTGGAATGGCTTACCAAACAGATTACAATAAATCATAGTCTAAGATAAATACATAAAGGGAAACCAACAGTCAAATAAAGTAAAGCCAGGGATACTTTTAAGCATGGCCAAGATTCAGGAAATCACCGATTATTTAATGTGTACTCAAACATCCCATGAAACATGCATTTGTGAAGGTTGACATACACTACATCATTCCTTTATTTTTGTTATGAAAGTCCTGATGACCCAAATGGAGAAAGAATCACTGCAGTTAAAGATCAATTGTACTCTTGTCGTCAATGGAACAAACCCATCACATGTTGCAAAATCACAGATTAACCACAGAAATTATTATATACTCCATCAACAGTCATCCACTGCCTGTGACATGAAACTCAGGGTCATGGGAGCCAACACTGTACCTTTCGACTGGGGCGTGGGGTGGCCGTGACCGGTCCAGGCTGATCTCCTGGGGGGCTCATATGGTAAATCTGTAAAGACAAATAAATTGACTAAAAGATCAATCATGTAATTTTTATAAGAGATGTTTTGGTTTTTTATTTGATTTTGTATTTATTAGAATAAACTTTGTGCAAAAAATCTGGTAATCCAAAGAAATATCCCACTAGATTTGAGTTTTATTTACAAATTAAAATTTCATATATTATAGTGGTCTAAAATTCTCACCCGTTTGTCTGAAAACTTCCATTGACAGATTCTCCCAGAGCTTTCCAACTCTTCTAATTTCCTACAACCATAAGTCAAGACCCCAATAAAAGTTTCTTACAATCTAGTTCATCCTGCTTCCACTGGGACTGATCTACATCTGTCTCTTTATTATCTTCATGACTCACCCAAAACAGAGTCTACAACTTGGATGAACCAGCCCATTTTTGTTTGAGGTCTGCCCCTAAATCAATCAAATGACATTCAGCTTCTTTTTCTTCTTGCATCTCCTGGGAAGTGATCGCTGCCTTATCTTTTTATTTGCCAGCTGCCTCTCTTAGCCAACTCTCATTTTCCCTTTATAATCTCATCAATTTATATTTAATCAGTCTTATCTGATCTAGTGATTTTCATAGGCAAATGTCTCCCATTTCTAATGTTCTAAATAAATTTAGAATTTCTCTAAAATGACCTGCATGAAATGAATTACAGGACTGAAATAGTATTGCTCCCACAGCACATTAATGATGACCTTCTGAGCTTAAGTATATGCCAAACATTTCTTTGTATTTATAAAGTAGTATCACTTGTCCTATAAACCTTCATTTACTTTTCATATGCAAATTTAATAACTATACTTCTGCATCCTCAGTGTGAGTTCTATTAATGATTATCAAAGCTCTATGTCATTTCAAGTTTGTTTCAAAAATATATTACAGAAACCCTATTATAATACTCTTGCTAAGAGTGCATAGCTAAGGCTATTTCTACATGCAATCTTATTACATAACTGTTTCAAAATTATGTCTTCTTGGATTGCTTGGTCTTAGTTCAATGTCATGTGTCATTCTGGGCCAAGTGAAGGCCATGGCCAAATATCTCAGCAGGTACTTTGCTGCCAGACACCAGGAGATGTGTACAAAATTTCACTTGGAGGGTAGGACAATGCAATTGTTTTTAAGCTTCTCTTTAAACAAATATTTTAATTTTGTTTAAAACCAGAATTTGATGGGTCAATCTTCAAAGAGCTTGACTGTGTTGCAGAAGATGTGTCTCTTCCTATTTTCATATCCCAAAGAGAATAGAAATGATGCGCAACGTGAAAGTCAACACAGAATCTCCTTAATGTATTTGGTCTGTTTGGCTGCAAGCTTCTTTGCTACTAGTGTGGTCTATGAAATCCTACCCTTCAGAGCTTTGGAGAATTAGATAATTTTTCTTTTTAAACTGCTGTTACTCCTCTCTCTCAGCTGGCATTTTTGCATTTTTGGACGTAAATCTTTTCCCACCCAGCTCCTCAGATTTTCACATTTCTTGTGTTGGGGTTACACATAGGAATTATATCTGCAGCCCCTAACAATTTACAACTGAACTTCAACTTAAGTCTCTGGGAACACTCTGCACGTGGGTTCTCAGTCAGTTGCATTTTGTCTAAAATAAACTGGACAGCCAGAGTTTCAATTTGCAAATTGTCTCAGAAAGAAAAATCTACTCACAAGGCAATCCTAGCCACATCTAACCTAATTTAGGAGCAGAAAAGCACATTAACTAAGGCCTTCTATTTACCAAATGAGAAAAAGCAAGATAATACAGAAATATAGAAATATGTTCTAGATCTGTTTCTCAAAGGGTGGTCTGTGGACCAGCAACATCAACAATACCTGGGAGCTTGCTAGAAATGCAGAATCTTACCCCAGACCTACTGCATCAAAATCAGCATTTTGTTTATTTTATTTTATTTTTTTGGAGGTGGAGTCTCGCTCTGTCCCCCAGGCTGGAGTGCAGTGGCGAGATCTCGGCTCACTGCAAGCTCCACCTCCCAGGTTCACACCATTCTCCTGCCTCAGCCTCCCGAGTAGCTGGGACTACAGGTGCCTGCCACCATGCCTGGCTAATTTTTTGTATTTTTAGTAGAGACGGGGTCTCACGCTGTTAGCCAGGATGGTCTCGATCTCCTGACCCCGTGATCCACCTGCCTCAGCCTCCTAAAGTGCTGGGATTACAGGCGTGAGCCACCGCGCCCGGCCTCAGAATCAGCATTTTAACAAGATCCTGGGTGACTCTGGTGCACACTGAAGTCTGAGAAAGCCTGCTCTAGACCATTGCTCTTTTCAGGAACTCTGTTCCTGCAGATGATTTCAGAAATGCTATCTAGAGTGTGCAAAGACAAACTAAAAAATGGTTGAAAGAGTTCTAGATGGATTGCTTTTACCCATGGCATAAGTATGCTAATGGAATGAATAGACAGCATCAGTAGGTTAGTCAGATACTACCTTAAACAGAAAATTATTGCTCATGAAATGTGACTGGGAAAAAAAATAAATGCCGAACTACTATTCCCAAAATATTTTGAAACTCTTTATTCACAAAATCCTTCTTATGGTGTATAACCATATCCCATCCTCCCTCGAAAATAAGTCGAAACTTAACACCAAACAGAGTCTACTTTTCAGCCAAGTATTTGAGACAGTTATATGAACAATGATTCACATGTTCATAAACTTATTGCCGTGGAAGATAAGTGGGCTTTTGTTTTCTTCCATGACATTCTGGTCCAATGCTTCCTTATCGGCTACCGATCACATGCTGTGGGCACTAAGTATCCCCTGTGGGATATGACATTGGGAAACATTCAACTCAGGCTCACTGAGATGGGGGACAGCCAGGGGTGACTTCTTTGGCAGCTACACCATCTCAAAACCTTCGTAGTTCTGCTCTTGACTGCTTGAAAAATCACTCCTCCATGTATCTTTGCTATGTGTCCTTTATTGATAATAGAGCATTGGACTTCCAATAAGAATACATTTTACATTTAATTTTTGCTGATCATTTCAACACCCTCTCCATTTCTCTTTAACTTTGATCTTCAAGGCAATGAACTCATATGCTTAGCAGAAGTGCCCATGTAAGGGAAGGCTGCTTTCTGGCACTGGTTCTGTTGTTTTATCTGTAAGAGACTGTGTTTAAAAACTGAGCTTTATAGAAGTCATTGCATAGGCAGCTGGGGTGAACACAGATGTACATTACATCACAACAGCATAAAAAACAGCATGAAGCTACAAATAGGGACTCGGCTAGTGCTGACCACTACACACCAGCAACTGTGTTGATTTCCTGGGAGCTGGGATCAGCTTCTCATTCTGAATGAGACTCCTCCTCCACCACACCCTTTTGAAGACATCAACAAATTAATACAACATTCTGGCTACCCTTTCCTGGAGGGCTAAGTTCAGCCAAGTTTTACATTCTTCCTTCATCAAACTCACTGAGGAGGAACCCTCTAGCTCTTGCCCCACACCCCCCACACTGTCACCCCGCTGCCTACCCGCTTTATTTTTTAAAGGGCAAGAATGTGGATCATGGAAGAGCTCATCCTCATTCTGCAGGATCCACACCATATCTGCAAAGCAACTCTGGAGGTTCCCTGGCTGGGCTGGATGGGAACAGATGAGATTTGCCTGCTCTTGAAATTAGATGCTAATGGGGAACACAAATTAGGAAGAGCAAGAGCTGCTGCTAAGAACCAATCTAGAAGTGTCTGTGAAATGAAAAAAAAAAGTTTGAGTCAACCTTAACATAATTAAGTTGCTCTCTACTTTCCTCCAGATCTTCTTAAAATTCTACATCAAAGGCATGGAGTTTTGGAAACATTTTGCATTCCCTTCTTGCCTAGGTTTGCAGATCCCTGTGGTTATATAAGAACTAAGGGGAAGCAAAGAATGCAGCTTTAGCCATTTGCTAAGATACAGGCTTTACTTAACACCTAACTGAGAGATGCTATGCAGTAGTTGTATTGTCTCACTATGCCTAGCTGTGCTGAAAAGCACTAGGCTGTGAGCTCCAATGGAGGAATAATTTAAGATTCCAAGAAACCCCTGAAGAGCAGCAGCTTCAAAGTAGAAGCAAAGGCTGCATTTGCAGGCTTAACTCTCTAATCTCTTTTGATAACACCCCAGAGGCATATCATAATATATGGGTTGTCATGGGGATGGAAGAGGAAAGGATGGGGTTGCAGAACATCATCCTTGGGATAGAACTGAGCTTTTGCATGACCTGCTTCTAAGAGGACAGGCAGGGTGGCGCACTGTGTAGTTAATAGGGGCTTGCAAGATTCTGTGGATCTGTTTTTGCCACTTTTTCCCCTGAGACCTCAAAGGGCTATGGCTCCAAAAGAAGTGGATTCAGCAAAAAAGAAGAGTGTTTGTAGAGGAGGTATAGAAAGGGATTCTGGTCGTAGTAACTGCAAAAACGTGAGAAACACGTGAAACATCATAAAGTATAATAAAATATATATATATTGAAAAAATCATAAAACCACAGAATGTAAAATGATATGCCTATGGGTTGATACTTAATGAGAGTAGAGAAGACTGTCTCAATGCTAATTCAACAAAGGGGTTGTGAAAGAAGGTAAATCTTGAATCAGGAAAATGTGGGAAAATACTAGGTACAGGCATGCAAGGAAAAGGGATGAGGTTTGGACAAATGGCACGTGGTGGTGGTGGCAGGGCATGTTCACATGTGGTCCCCTGTGAGGTCAGTGAACAGCCTTGGCCAATTGTGCAGGAAGACTGAACTGACACAGCAGCGGCGAGACTGACCTGACAGGGAAGCAGTCAGGGGGCTCTGGAATAAATGATCCACTTGGGAAGGTGGGCCATGAACAGAAGAAAAGGTAGATTGGGGGCTGGGCATGGAGGTTCACACCTGTAATCCCAGCACTTTGGGAGGCAGAGGTGGGCGGATCACGAGGTCAAGAGATCAAGACCATCCTGACCAATATGGTGAAACCCCATCTCTACTAAAAATACAAAAATTAGCTGGGCGTGATGGCATGCGCCTGTAGCCCCAGCTACTCAGGAGGCTGAGGCAGAAGAATCACTTGAACTCGGGAGGCAGAGGTTGTGGTGAGCCGAGATTGCACCACTGCACTTCAGCCTGGCAACAGAGTGAGACTCCATCTCGAAAAAAAAAAAAAAAAAAAAAAAAGAAGAGAAGAGAAGAGAAGAGAAAAGAAAAGAAAAGGTAGGTTGGGGCAGTAACCCAGGGATGGGTGACTCACAGTGGGAAGGGAAGGAGGGAAGGGTGGTGAGGAAGTGCTGGGAAGGTGGATGCAGCAGGACAACACACATGTGTAGGAGTCTCTGCAGAAAGGGTGTGGAATGCTGTCTAATTTAACCAGTAAACCCTGAACGCCACTGTCTCCTCTATCAGGGACTCTATAATGAAACGGCCACCATGCAGAGAAGAGACAGATTCTGGTCTAAGTAGAGTTGTTACCTAGCAGCCTGGCTTGCCTCATGGTCAGCACAATAACGCTGACCAGAGTTCGGTTCCCTCGGATGTGGGATTAGACAAAGGGTATGGAAATGAAGATCATGGCGCAGCAAACCAAGAGTGGAGGAGACAGGGATTTGGGTCTGTATCCTCAAGGACCTTCAAAGAAACAGTCAACAATCACCTTTCTGAAAGTAGTCAGGTACCCACTGACCACAGGGATATCGTCAGATTCCCAGTGACCTCCCTCTGGGACTCGTGCAGCTCTGAAAGTCAGTGATGCAAAAGCCCTTCCCCCTCAGCCATCACGACGTTCATTCTCCAGTTGCAGGTTCACAGCTTTTATCTCCACAGGAGCAGTCCTTTAAGGTTGATCGCTTAGCAATGGATGACCCGAGGTGTATAACTAGTTCTTATCTCCAAGTTCAAGTCCCTGAATAGGGCCTACAGTAAATAGTCCTCTGGCTTGTTCAGTCTGCTTTAAATTCTTTACAGGTCAGATACCAACATTTGTATTGGTTCTCATAATCACAGTAGCAGTGGTCAAAACAGGTTATTTCAGGTACAAACTGAGTCGCGAAAACATACTTGACTAGTAATGGAGCTGTGGAAGTGTGCTCTCTCCCAGGTCACGCTCAAATCATGGGCCCATGGAAAAGCACCATCAGAGCGGCATGGGAGGTGTCTGAGTTTGCCACCCTTGCCTTCCCTGGGTTGGGCAGAGAGGGAGTCCCAACCAACATCCTCACAGTCACCCTCTTCTCCATCCACCTGGATGGGCCATACCTTCCAAATCCACCATATCCTAAAATGTGAAAACAAAGCAGCTCCAGGACCCACTGTCTTAACCAGGTAGCATCAGTCAGCTGGCTTGTCTGACAGAGAGATTGTGCCAATGAATTTGGCCAGTGTTGTGATCTTTTAACACAGTTTATAACACTAGCTCACAACCCCTGGATTTGCAACTCAGTCAGAGGCACCTATGAGATGTCTTAACATAAACAAACAAATACAAAATTAAAAAGTAAAAAATTTTTTAAAACCCCAGCCAAATGTTTTGGAAATAGTTTTTATTTTTTTAGTATATATGGAAATATTTTTTAAATGCTCACAGAATTACAAAATCTCTAAAGCTTGAGTCAAACATGAAGTTCTATTTTCCACTCGCAATACACGTGGTGGATGTCTTTAGGACCAGTCTTGCAGACTCTAGGCACTGGGTCTTGCCCATGTTTCAATGGCCTGTGAAATCTTTTACATGAGAGATGACTTACTACCTCTTAGTACCCCTTAGCTAAGCCTTTCCATCATGCTTCCCAGGAGCAAGACAGTAAACTTTTTCTCTGACGTTAGAGAAGAGAAAATTGCCAGCCTGAAGTCACTAGGCAGTAACCAGGGCAGTGTCAGTATTTGAACAGCCTGAGAAGCTTCCTCATTCATTCTCTTTAGCTCCCTGGGCCCCCAGTCTTTCTCATTAGAAAGAAAGAGTAGTTGCCAAGCCTAGATCTTGAACCAGTTCGAACTGAGACTTGTGTATTCCAGATATGTGATAGAGTTTAACATGAATTCTGGAAGCATGTATGAATATGGAGAAACCATCCCACCACCCTGAACACGATGTCATCAGCTGTGAGGCTGGTACAATGATACCTAGCTTATCGGGCTGATGTAAGTCCCAGGGAGAGGACAAATGCTAAAGGCAAGCTATACCCTTCTGGGAAATGCCCTCTCTCCCTGCTCATTATTCGTCTGGCAAACATCTAATTCCCCTTTGCCATGTGGCCATTCCTCTGGAAAGCATCTTTATGCCTTTCATGGGGGATTGAGTTCCTCCCCACCCCTGCTCCTATGCCCTGTATTGCTAGAAGTGGTTCCTCTACCATAAAATCTATCACATTAGGGAAAACATTTATGTGTACATATGTGTCTCTCTGGCTCTAGGTCACTCTACTGAAACATCTAGAACTGGAGGCAAAACATTTCGGTTTGTTCACCATCATACCATCCGTGACTGGCACAGAGGAGGCACTCAGCAAATGAACAAACCAAGCTGAATGAAGAAGTAAACTTTCTGAAGACAGGAAGCTTACTGAAGCCTGGTTCATCTATATATTCCCAGAGTCTAACACCACGCTTGGCACTAATGGGCACTTGATAGATGTTTATTTTTGCATGAATGGCATGTAAATTAATTATCTAATTAAATCATTTGGAGGACAGGCAGTAAGATTCAGATGTAAATACTACTGGTTGCATGCTTCTGCTCTGCAAGACTGGCTTCTTGTGACATACTGATAATCGGTCACTGTGAATCTGGGGAGTGTCCTTGTTTTGTGCTCTTCCCCCGAGGAGGGACAGATCCTTCTGTTAGTTCAAAAGTCGGCCTATTCCTAACTGCCAGGCATCCAGGATGCCTTCTTTGCCCATCTGTCTTTCTGAAAAGCTAGTTAAAGGGCTAATCTGCTCTTAATTCCTTTAGTTGGTCTTTGAATGAAATGGTTTGAGTGGATTTAGTCTCCAAATCAACAGAGGCAGAATAAGACTGTCTGGGACTGGCTTCAGCTCCGGGATCAGCTCTCTTTGTATCACGTGACTTAGGGCACGGATCTCAGCAGGACATCTGGGATGTCTCTCAATGAAGAGATCACACAGGGGTGTTTTCGTACCTGGCCTAGTTGTAATTCTTTGCGTAGCTTCAGGATATACTGAAGTATTTGGGAAAATAAAAGCTGCACCCCCTGCAGACAAAAGGAAAGACAAACATGTGAAGGTCTTTTGTTGTGGTTGTCGATCTCAACATCAGCGCCAAATCTACTTTTCCCTATGACAACAAAGGGAAGAGACCTCCTCAAACCTGCCTGAACAGAGCTCTGGAGGAACAGACAGGTGCACCTGTCAGATTCTCAAGATGGAAGTGAAACTTGGAGCCTTGGTGTACTCCTGTGCCCTGTTTGCTATAAAGCGTTTTGTGTTTTGATTTTATAGCTTCTTGATGAAGCCCTATCTGTGTCCCCCTCAATCCCACTTCCCACTGGGCAATCTCGTTTTATTAAAAAATTATATGGTACATGTTTTATTTTTCAACTTGTATAAAAACCCATAATATATTTTACAGAGCTTTTGGAAAGTAGTATCAAGCAATTATAAGTATTTAGCCTAAGAGTATATGGATTTTATTAATAATTAATCCACATCTCTATTCAAATGCATTTTCCCTTTCTCTCTTTTGACCAAAACTCATGCTGTTAGCTGAGAAAATTCCCTTTTCATAGTTCAGTCCATTTGGAATTTGTTGTCTTGTTCATTGGTTTCTTCCGTGTTTAACAATAGCAAAATTTAATATATTTGGAGCTTTTTTGAAACTTTCACTCAATGGTTAAAGAACTCATAAATAAATGTGAAATTATCAGAAAATGTGCATAGCTCAAAGGTGTTTCCTAAGAAGGGGAAGTAACTTCCTCTAAGTTATCTGTTATTTCTGGCCACAAGGTCACTAATAGGCTGATGTGTGCAACCAAAATTATTGAAAAAGTGTACTACCAACTCAAAGTAGGTTTTTTAAAACTTCAGATTAAAAAGACAATGTGTTGAATATAGAAGACCATGATAAATGAGCAATTTCATTGTAATACTCAAACCGGGACTCACTCACATTTTATATTTTAAAATAAAATGGTAAATATTGGGAAAATTGCGTATTTCTATGTGAGGGCTGATCGTGAGTTAACTGGCTGACTTACAAGGCTTTCTCGCACTTCCTGTCTCCCTCCCTAGCCCGAGTGATTGTGGAGGGTCCCTGCAGCTAACAGAGTGGGGTGAGCAGCCGGTGGCCATGCTTCCGGAACTCTCTCCATCAGGAAGGAGCAGATGGATGTGAACCAGGAACACATTCATCCACAGAAAACCCAGCCTCTGCTGTGAGCGGGGGGCGAGGGAGGAAGGTTAGCCAGGATGAGGCATGGTGTTAAACCCTACTTAGGCTCAGGCAAAATAAATACATAAATAAGTCAAATGTAGAGTCAATGGTTAGAGATAGAAAACAGGCATTTGGTTAGTGACTAATTTCATATTCTCCAAAATTATAGCAGAGGTTCCCTCTGAACAAAAGCTCTCAAAATGTTACAGAAATTCCCTCCTGCCTTTTGCAAACATACAAAGTCTGTAGGAAAACAAATCAAATAGCCTAAAAGTTTATTGGAAATGAAAAAGAAAATTCCAACTTATCCTAGCAAATATTTCTTTAAGAATAAAAATGGAAAAAATTAAAGGAGGTTGCTAAGGGCCCTTTTATATCGAACATGCTTTTAGTGTCTACAGAGTCAGCACAGCGAATATATTGGGACTAACAGAAGAAGATTGTAATCCAGCAAATGTGAGCTAAGTTATGGCTAAAGGCAAATTCTGCACGTCTCCTGGTTAAAAAGGAACCCTTTGATAATCAAAGTGGGGTGCTTGGGAAGCACTCAGAAAACCAAAGGGCTTCACCTTCCTTTAGGCTGTGGTACATTCCTAAGTATCAGAAAGTATTCTGAATCATCTACCTGCGTTCTGTCTTCCTGGCACGCGCTGACTGGTTTCCCATGAAAGCATGCAACCTGTACATAAGACCCTATGCTCTTGCTGGGAGGCAGGGGCGGGGCCAGCATTACCTGTGTTTCTAGCATGCATTAACCGTGGAGAGTTTTGTAAGGCTTTATCAACATCATCTGAAGTCAAATGTGGAAGAGGAGCTACAAAACAAAACAAAAAGCGACATCAAAATGAAAAAAAAAAGAGAGAGAGAGAAAGAATTACCTTTCTTACAAAAAAAAAAAGAAAAAGAAAAAGAAAGAAAGAAAGAAAACCATCCCCCCACTCCCACACTAACATCATGGGCAGCTTATAACTATTTCCAGCAACCTGCTACTTGTTAGCATGTTAAAACCTACATGGGGGCCCGTCTTTAATTCAGGGAAGAAGTGGTTGGGATGCCAGGCAAAGCAATGGAGGAGAATTTATCCACCTCACTGTCTGTCACACTACTTCCTTCTCACCATGCTGGACGTTGTAGAAATTAAAGCATGCAGCAAACATTCTGGATTCATGCCAACATGCCATCCCTTTCTGTCAGGTTAAGCCGAATCACATGATACAAAGTGAAAACTTCCCTTGTTCTGTGCTCAGGTTAGAATATAAAGTGGGGCTTCATGTAGCTTTAGGGAGAATAATCCCCCTAATTCCTACGAAAGAGAAGCCTTAATGATTCTATTTCGATTTGGGGTATCATGGAGACTTAACTAATGTGTGACCAGTTAATGCTTCCTTTCCCCTTTGACATTCCATCTTCCTGGTCGCAGGACCCTGGAGGAGGCAGCTGAGTGTTGAAGTGAATTTTGGCTTCTCCTGAGAGCGCTGACTACTTCTCATCAGGTGATGTGGCCAGGGTGTTGCTCCCCTAAGTCATCACATACCAAGCATGTGGCTCCCTCGGATCCCCAGTGGGAACTGGGCGAGGGCAGGAGGATGCTGTCGACACACCTGTTTGAACCCTCTGAAGCTCAGGTCATAAGAACCATAGCCACCGCCATCTATCTTTGGAGGAAGGGGGAGCTTACTCTCTCTGAGGTAGTGGAGATGTGAGAGAAGGATGTCGGCGTTGTAGCTGGGGGTGAGCCTCTGGAAGTCGTCCTTGGTCATCTTGCACAGTTCCTTCCCATCGATGTTCTGGAATAACAAGATGTTGACGTCTGGAAGGCCATATTCTTTCACCGCCCACTCCAGCCACTGCCGCACATGGTCTGTACTCCATAGCGTAGGATCTGAAAGGGGTGGGAACATATTCAGTCAATTCCTGAAGCCAGGGATCTTCATCTTGGGGTAGATCCCCATCCACGTGGGATTTCTGACCAGCTGCCTTCCACAAGCACAGCCTCCAGCCAGCCTCCCTGGCTACCCAGGAGAACATTTTGGGGGAAAGACAAAAGCTGCCTCACATCCATAGATCATTGTCTTTAAAGTGAATAGTTCTGGAATCTTGGGATTATTCACATCACATGCCCTCGTTTTTGCTCAGTCTAAAGTTTCCTGTAGGCATAAGATTTTAAAAATTCTTTTTTCTCATTTATGTTCAATTTTATTTATTCATTTTAAAATGAGTAAGAATAAGAGGAAACTTCCTTTCCTTAGAAAACTACTGGTATATTTATATATATTTATATGGAAATAAGAGTAAGCCACACATATCAGGAAGGTGCTAATTACAGATCACAACAACAACAAAAATAATAATAACAGTATTTATGCAAAATACTGAAAAATACTGACCACAGAATCGGAAATGAAATATAGATACACCAAGACTCTAGCTCCTCCTATGAGCCAGCGTTCCTCATAGAGAGCTCTCAGTTCCAGACTTTTCCTGCAGGGTGTTTGGTTTTGCAATTAACCAGCACCTGCAGGAGTGGGGTTGGTGAGTGGTTTTTGCATTCCACAGCTGGCCATGGCGAGCACAAACACCCCACAGGATGCAGGCCACGTCGTCACACTCCACTGCTACCTATGGGACAGGGAGAGCAGGGCCCTGGGGAGAAGGAGCAGGTGATCTCCAACAGAAACGCCAGCCGGGATGTCCTGTGGTAAACACCCTCAGTGGTAGGGTCGTCAGAGTGTGGTAAATGGGGCGGCTGCTCCCTTGGGCCCCGAGCCCTGAGAGACACATGGGCAGGGAGTTGGAGCCCTGAGTTCTAATCCCACCATTTCTCCACTTTCTGGACCTTGCTGTGGGCAGCTATTTCTCCTTTCTGTGTCTGTCCCACCTGTAAACTAAGAGCACTGATCTCAGTTCCCGGGACAAGCCCTTGGGGGTCAGGCATGCCAGGATGTTCCAGTCCTCTTGAATGAAAGTCAGGTGTGGGAGTCACATTTTAGTTAATACTTTCAGATCCTTGTTTGTTTGGTCCCACTAATATTTTAGGCTACTCGAGAATGGAGCATGTATCATGCTGCTGCAATACATTTTTAGGTTTGCAGAGGTAAACCATAATAATAGTGAGAAACAGCCAACCAGTCATACACCCAGAGTTCTCTTCCTCTCCCTCCTTCCCTCTTCCTTCCTTCGCTTCTCCCTCCCTTTCTTCCCTTCAGCTACATAGAAGAAAGAAATTATTGCAGGTCCAGTAGAATCTACCTTTCCCATTCCATTCTCCTACTGCAAACACCTATCCTGAAGTTAGTAGCTAGTGGTTAGAAGTAACTACTATCCTGAAGTTAGTACATGTATCACTCCTATACATATTTTAATATTTTTACCATTTAAACTACATATATTGTTTTGTGTTTTTAAAGTTAACATAAACGATATATAATTTGCTATTGGCACTCAATGTTATAATTTCGAGATGTAGCCAAGTTAATTCACAAAGATATACTCAATTATTAAGCAGCTCTTAGGCCTCCCCCATGTGAATAATCTCAATTTATTTAGTGAATGTCCCCTGTCCATCTCCATGCATACGCGTGAATGAGTCCGCATTGGTCCAGGACCTGGGGTCCTTTTTGGAATCATCTGGGGAGACTGAAAAACTAATGATGCCTGGTCTCCCCTGGGAGAGTCTGCTTCAATTAGGCTGGAGGGCAGTTGGGCATCACAGTTGATAACAGCTCCCCCAGGTGACTCTAATGAGCAGCCAAGGTTCAGATCATCTTCCCTGGGCCTCACTATGCCAAGCGTGGTCCTCCAACCGCGGAAGCATCAGCATCACCTGGGAGCTAATTAGAAATGCTGACTCTCAGGCCCCACCCAGACCTGCTGAACAAGAATCTACATTTTCACATGAAACTTGGGGACACGCTGGCCTTGGCTGAGTACCTAGATACGGGATTTCTGAGTTACAGGGCACATCCATCTTCAACTTGACCAACTAGCATTGGATGTCTACCAATATTTAAACACCCACATTCTCACTTAAAAATCAGTGCGCAGGCCAGGCGCGGTGGCTCACGCCTGTAATCCCAGCACTTTGGGAGGCCGAGGCGGGTGGATCACGAGGTCAGGAGATCGAGGCCATCCTGGCTAACACAGTGAAACCCTGTCTCTACTAAAAATACAAAAAAAAATTAGTCAGGCGTGGTGGCGGGCGCCTGTAGTCTCAGCTACTTGGGAGGCTGAGGTGGGAGAATGGCATGAACCCAGAAGGTGGAGCTTGCAGTGAGCCAAGATCAGGCCACTGCACTCCAGCCTGAGCGACAGAGTGAGACTCCATCTCAAAAAAAAAAAAAAAAAAAAAAAAAATCATCAGTGCGCAGAACCTGAAAAGTAAGGGGAACTCTGGTTTTGCTACAGAGAGAATATCAACAAAAACTCCAACGGCAGTGATGACAGAAAAGTGTACATATTTATTTGTCATCCAAACACTTGGAAACATGTTGTTAGTCTGTGAAAACTGAATGTAGATATGGAAGGTTAATGTTATCCAGTTCACTGAAGTTCAGATGACTCTTCGTCATTGGCTGAGAATTTGGCTTTCAGAGATAAAACGTTTCTTTTTTCATGACATGTCAGAATTCCTCTTTCTACAAAAATGGATCATACTGAGGTCTTAGGGCAAGTTCTCTTTACCTTTGGTTCTGTGCAGAGGATAGTTTGCTCAGCCCTCACAGAGAGAAGACCCCCAATCCTACCCAAGTCATTCCCTATAAGTTCCATCCTTTGATGTTTGCGAAACCCACCTTTCTGTTTTGTTTTGCTTTGCTTTTAACAAAATGGGAGGACTATTTTTTTTTTTAATGTAACAACTGTACTTCCTAGAAGTAAGTTCATTCTGGGAATAGACTTTCTTCTCTGAATGGTGGAACCGGATATTCTCAAAATGACACATAAACATATTGTCTGAAAGCCACTAGGTTCGTGTTAAAATGGTGAAAGGAGAAGTTTAATCTCTCTATTATCCCTTGGTGTGCCCCTTAATTGGTTTCGCTCATCAAGCCAAGGGTTATCCTGGCCCATTCAGTTTTCCTTTAAGGGAATCAGGTGAAAGACCCCAGAGACAAAGTCCTCAACCTGTATTGTACTTATCTCTACAAGTCTCACTTTGAGTTGGTAAAAGGCTGTTCTGGAGTTCCGGAGTTCTGCCAATATGAGTATAAATTACTACAGCCTTTCTGATGAACAACACAATAATACAGCAATACAACACAACAATACAATCAAACGTCTTTAAATATGTGCAGATTCCCTGGCTTAAAAATTCCATTTCTAGAAATTTATCCTAAGGAAGTAATAGAGGATGTGCGCAATGATTTATTGTCAAGGATGTTCTTTGTAGTGTTGTTTATAATAGCAAAACATTGGAAACACCCTAAATGTCCAGCAAAAAAGAACTAGTTTTGTAATGCATTTAGGAATGTTCCTGTGATATTTAGAGACTAAAAATTACACTGTTGAAATATATTTATTGATATGATAAAATGTTCAAAGTAGATTGCATTTTAAAGTTTCAAAATATTATTATGATATCATTGTATTTTGCAAAGATATATAAATATCTGCACAGAAAGAAATTCAGAGGGAGATACAGCAAAATGTGAACTGTTGTCACTGAGGGAAAGGAGATGGGGAATTTTAGATTTGTCATTTTCACTAAACTATATTTTCTCATTTTTCTATAATAAATATGGAATACTTGGGTTACAAATTATTTATACAAAATGTATTCTCTATTTTTCAAAACCAAAACATGGTCTTACAAAAGGTATATATATATATATATATTTAATGTATATTATATGTATACTATATATACCACCTATATATAATATATGTGAAAGTATTTTTATAAAATACTTTAAATACTTTATAAAAAGTATTTTTAAAAGTATAAAAAATAAAAGTAAAAAAAAAAGAAAAGTTAAAAAAATGAAACTATGCAAAGCATTTTATAAAAAGTATAAAAAATAAAACTACTAAAATACTTTATAAAAATATTTTTATAAAATAATAAAATATATAATATATATAAAATATATACTTACATATATGCTATATATACTACCTATATATAGCATATATGTGAAAGTATTTTTATAAAATTGCTGTCAAGAGTATAAAAAGTTAAGTTTCAGTTTCTTTTATATTTTGTTAATATAGACTGCTTCATCTGAAAAGAGTAAAATTACATGAAGTCAGAACACTCCCACATCCTTTTAGCATTTGATCTCCACACCTCTGCCCTATAAATTTCTAAGCAAACAATGGTGAAAACAAAACATGGCCACTCGGTAGAAGAAATGAGGGCATTCCTTTTCTCCTGAGCACTCGCACCACTCTCCCGGACCCACTCTGGAGGTGTTGCAATAGAGGACAGTTTGCAGGGGAAAAGCCCAGATTCCCCAGCATGAAGCACACAGTCCTTTGTTCCATGGGTGTCATTCCCAACCATTCCCCCTCCACCCTACATTTCCTGAGCCAATGCCTCCATGCCTGTGCCACATGCCACCCACAGCGTGAAGGACTAGCACCTTCTTGTGCCCTCACCTACACTCACGACCTCCTTTGGGCATCTGTCCTAGATGTTCTCACAGAGGAAACACTTAACAAATCTCTCGGCAGTGAAGTGATAACAAGACTGAAGACCTAGTCTCTGCTCACACTGAACTCCACCTCCACTACTTTGGCCAGGCAATGATGCTGCAGCTGTAGATGATGGTTTTTAGAGTTCAGGTCAGTGCACTGGGTCCAGGCTGTCAGGTTTTGGCCCTAACCTTTTAACTCCATGAAGAGCCCCAGTAGTCTCTCTAGTCTCCTCCACACTCCATGGTATCTCAGCAAAGCTTTATGGCTTCTGTCACGCCAGGAATCAAAGAAAGGGGCTCACAAGTTCCTATGAGATTCAGCAGGCCTGTCTTCTTCCTTTCTTGACCCCAACCACACATGTGTAGGAGGAAGGGGAGGGGACTACAGCATAAGCCCCAGCCGAGGCATCACCTTTGCCTATGTTTAGGTGCGACCTTCTGCCCTAGGTAGGAACATCTCTTGTCTCCAGGTAGCAGTGTGTTTGGAACCTGTCATTTAATTTTATAACTGGACCTCATTTTTCTCTTCTGTAAAACAATGTGGAGAATTTCAGGACCTGAGAAATGACTCGAATAGGATAAGAACTAAGATAGATTTAATTCAAGTAAAAGTCATTAAACATTGTGCATATGGCTATATGCACCAGTACTATGGAGATTCCAAAGTGTCCAAGACCAAGAGAAACACTAAGGACCCACTGAGAGAGGTAGCTTATGACCACAACCACAAAGCAGAACTAAGTCTCCGTGATCAGGCTGGGCGTGGTGGCTCACACCCGTAATCCCAGCACTTTGGGAGGCCAAGGCGGGTGGATCACCTGAAGTCAAGGGTTTGAGACCAGCCTGACCAACATGGAGAAACCTCATCTCTACTAAAAATACAAAATTAGCCGGGCATGGTGGCGCATGCCTGTAATGCCAGCTACTCAGGAGGCTGAGGCAGGAGAATTGCTTGAATCCAGGAGGCAGAGGTTGCCATAAGCCGAGATTGCGCCATTGCACTCCAGAAGCCTGGGCAACAAGAGCGAAACTCCGTCTCATAAAAAAAAAAAAAAAAAAAAAAAAAAAAAAAAAGACTCCGTGATCCAAGGAGGAAGTGGAAGTGCAGAGAGGTAGCACCAACCAGGAAAAATGGGAAAGGCTTACCAGGAGAGTGAACTTGGATTAACAGCGAGGATTTTGACAGAAGTAGAGAGAAGCTCTTTGGTTTAGGGGAACCACTTAGCCCAGCCTCATCCGACATGGGCATGAAATATCTGACATGTTTAAGAAAAAGGGAGAAATTTGGTGTGGCTGCAGTAGAGGATTTCAGAGAGAGCACAGCAACATACGAGGATGGGGATGAAAGCTGGGCTCAGATCAACAAGGTCCTTGAGTCTTGCTAACAAGGTTGGATTTTCATTTTTAGAGATTTCAGAGTAATTGAAAATTTCTAAGAAATTTTTAAAAATCTTAAATAACACCAATCACAGAAAACTTGGTGATGAAAATAAAAGGCTTTATTGGGAATCCAAATACCCACATTGGGATTCTTATTCAACCATTTACTAGACGTAAACGTCAACCTCTCTGGAATTTGTTTTATATTTTTCTGTGGGTAATTAAATGAAATGTTAGGGGAATAGAAAAGTAAATGAGATAATGGATGTGAAAGCACTTTGCCAACAATAACATACTGCAAAAAAAGAATGCATCCACACACTCGATTTTGCATTGCAAACTCTGCTAAAATGGAATAAGAACAAAATCTGTTATCACAGGGGCAGCCTCGTCCTTAAGACACAAAAGTTCAATTTATAATTTTATTTTAAGAAACTTTTGGAGGTGCTTCTGTCAGATGAATCATAAGCCATTGAAGATAAGTTGTTCATTTTCAGCCTTCCATTCCAATTGTTTTGAAAACATCTGTGTCATCATTCTACATGTCATGGACATCAAAATGGTAAACTGTCATGGCACAGGCTAAACAGAAGCCATCACTCTCTGAAGCCTCTTATTTGTATCTTAAGTTACATGGTTATTATGAAATCTACTTTGGTAAATTGGAATTTAAAAAATAAATAAAAGTAAACCATTACACACAGAGTTCTGGAGTTGTACTGTTAATGTACTCTGTATGTGGAGTGGGAGTGGGGGTATAAGCAGTGGGAGGGAGGGAGGAAGGCTGACATTTAAAAAAAATATTTCCATGAAACAGGATTCTGACCTAGTAGAGTTCCCCTGTTGCCAGGAAAATATTGAGTAGATATTTAAATCAGGCAAAGGGGTACTGCATCGCCAAAGACAAACTGTGCCTTTGTGAAACAAAATGCCTCACACAGGCAAACATCCTCTTTCAGAGGCCCCTCTAGAGAAATGAATAAAGTAAGATTAAATAAAAGCCAAACTGGTGATAATGAAAGTCCTGAATGTTATTTTCTTAAATAATATCAACGTAAAATATTGGCTTCCCAAAAGAAAAAAATTACTCTTGGTTATGAAAAAAACATCAAAAAATAAAAACTAAAATGTACCTCTAAGCCATATCACAAGCCTAGTGAGGTGTTTGTTTATAAATCCAGGCCCTGGGCAAGTCAGCCAATCTGCTGTCCAAGACACTCATAAGCCTGCAAAAATAAGATTTAACATCTTGCATCCTCAGGAGGACAGAAGTTACATTTATAAAGCAGGCCCAATAGAACTGGCTTAAATTTGAGCAATGATTCATTCCATCACAAATGGAAATTTGATCTCAAATAAAGAGCCTACCTCAAGACTGTTTCTGAGCCTTTTAAATTTCTAACTTATATGTAGAGTTCATTTATTGTTTTGGTACTGATTTCTAATTTTATTGCATGTTGGCCAGTGAATAGAGTCTGTATGAAATTAACATTTTATTTTATTTTATTTTTTTGAGATAGTGTCTCACTCTGTCACCTAGGATGGAGAGCAGTGGCATGATCTGGGCTCACTGCAACCTCTGCCTCCCAGGTTCAACTGCCTCAGCCTCCCGAATAGCTGGGATTAGAGGCACCCGCCACCATCCTGGCTAATTTTTGTATTTTTAATAGAGATGGGGTTTCACCATGTTGTCCAGGCTGATCTGCAACTCCTGACCTTAGGTGATCCACCCACCTCGGCTTCCCAAAGTGCTGGGATTGCAGGCGTGAGCCACCATGCCCAGCTGAAATTAGCTTTTTAAAAAGTTCTGGTTTGTTACTCTTTTGGCAGCCTAGTGCATGGTCAGTTTTTATAAATGTTCCTTGATTGCTTAAGAAATGCATATTCTCTAATTCGGGAGTACAGAGTTCTAGAAAAAAAACTCTTGGTAAGGTGTATTTAATTTTAATGTCACTGACCTATCAATTACTGAGAAATGCAAATTAAAATATCTCACTAAATTGGACTTGACTATTTCTTTTTGCAGTTCATTACATATTTCAAGGCTATGTTATTAGGTACATATAAGTTTATCATTATTATATATTTTTCATGAATTTAGCCTTTTCTCACTATGTAATGACCCTCAATTATCTCCAGTTATGCTTTCTGCCTGAAAGTATATTTTGTCTGCTATTTCTATTTTTGTCAGCTTTTTAAAAATTCAATTTTCACTAGCGTATCTTATTCTGTCAACTCTCAATCTTTCTTTGTGCAAGATGTTTTTGTAAACAACCCATAACTGATTGTGGAGTATTTTTTAGTCTAGTCTATCACTCTCTGTCTTTAATGGCAAATTTGGTCTATCTACACTTATTATCACTGATCTATCTGATTTTTACCATCTTATTTTGTGCTTTATGTTAAACTTTCTTAGTCCATTCTCTATTTCTCCTTGCCAAGTGTCTAATCAGATTGATCTACTTTTCTTCATTCACTTTTTTTTCTTTGTTTCTGTATTGGTTTGGCTCTTTGACATTCTAGTTCTCTTTCTTGTTAATCTTTAAATAAAATCTAAGTTGAATCACCAGTAATTTAGAAAGCTTATACTTGAATCATCCATCTCTGATTTTACATGACAATGTTCCCTCATATTTTTACTCCACTGAATTTTCTACTCCCTACTTAGGAGGCTGTGGTTGTCATTTTACAGCCATTTCTTTCTAGATCTACCCTCACCTTAATCAATTTCATTGCTCCCATTTCCTTCCTGTATCTCACTCCCTTCTTCTAGGATCCATTTTTTAAATTAAATCTTTTGTTATTATCTGAAGTGAGGTTCAATTAGCAACAAACTCTCTTTTTAACTCCTTCTTTTATGTTCTTCCTTAATATTTAAAAAGTTTATTTATTTTATACTCTTTATCCAATACTTTAATTATTTAACCTTCTTGAAGGTTTAATCATGTTCGTTGTTTCTGTTAAATCTTGGTTGGGGGAGATCTCTCTTCAGCTATTTTTTTTGTAATTTGCGGGTGGCAGAGACATCTTTAGCGGGTCTCTATCTGCAGGAATTCTGTACAGCGTAGGTTGAAGACACGTCTCTCCATGAAGATTTCGTATTTACTTCTGCCAGGTTTCCCAGATTATCACTAGCCCATGACCATTTTTCTGTATTAATTTCTCAGCCTTAGAGTTCCTGGCACACACTGTTGTGTGTATGGGGTGGGGACTCGGGTAATGACAGGCTCAGTTCCAATTCTCTGCTTTGTGGAAGCTCAAGATTTCATTCCTTGCCCCTAGTCGACCTGTAAAACCCAAATCTCTGCATTATAGCAACCTAGGACAACCAGGTGTCAACATAAGAATGTGCTGCTCTGCTCTATTCTCACTTTTTTCCTTATTTTAGTCCCTAAGGAGTTCATTGCCTTTCTTCCCAGTTCAGCTGTGCATTTAGAAGGATATTAAACTCCATGCAGCAACTCCAGGTGTTTTGCAAAAGGAATGTTTTTCAGGTCCTTTTCTAGTAACCTCTCTATTTCACTAGAACCAAGAGCCCTCTCTGCATACTTTTTACCTATTTACTTTGAATAGTTTTCATTTTTAATGCAGCCATCATCCTAACTCATGTTATGCTTTACTTCATTCATTAATTAATCAATTGTCAAAAATTACTTATACCAATTGTATAATCCTCTATGAAAGATTCAAAAATGGCAAGAAAGAGTGCCTGTCCTCTACTTGTTTGAGAATCTACAATTCTGTGTATTTTATTTAAAAATACATGACTAAATTATTTTTGTTAGGCTCTAAACATAGCTTTGTCATTCTGACACACTGATTTATTTCTCTGGATGAAACCATTCTCAACTAATCATCTTGTTTTTGGATAATGATCATTATTGTTCTTTGTTTTCTTTTGTTGTTGTTGCCCCCTGTTAGTTATTCCATGACAACATTGCGTGTGCTCATCATGTTTTAGAAATGCAATGGCTTGTTCCACATAAAGGCTTCTCCCTGCCTGGGTTTTCTTTCTTTGTCTTCTCTTTAAATGTTGCTATCCCCAGAGTTTCATCCTTGGTCTACCCCTCTCCTCTCTCCATATGTATTTTTGGGCATTCTTATTTGCTCTCATGTTTGAACTGCAACATGCATGCTGTATTATTTTCCTAGGGCTGCCGTAACCAAGTACCACAAAATGTGTGGCTTAGAAACAACAGAAATTCATCGTCTCATAGCTCTGGAGGATCAAAGTCTGAAATCAAGGTATCAGCAAGGCCTTGCTCCATCCGAGACTGTGGATAAAATCTGTCCTTGGCTCTTCTAGCTTCTGGTGCTGTCCAGCAATTGAATGTTCCATTGCTTGCAGTTGCATCAGTCCAACCTCTGCCTGTCTTCACATGGAGTTCTCCTTCTGTGTTTCCATATCATCTTTCCTCTGTGTGTGTCTATGTCCAAATTTCTCCTTTGTGTAAGGACACCAGTCATTTTATTAGGCTCACCCTAATGACCTCATCTTAACTTGATTAAATCTGCAAAACCTCTGTTTCCAAATAAGGTCACATTCTAAGGAACTGGGGGTTAGGACTTCAGCATATCTTGTGAGGGAGGCACAATTTTTTAACCTGTAACAGGCAGCTGTTTCTGCCAGTCTATATCTTGAGTCCCCAGGGCACTCTCACAGATGCCAGACCCAAATATAAACAGAAGAACTGCACTTTTTATCCCAGGTACTGTTTAAGCATGCCACACATATTGCTATATTTAATCCATATAGCACCACACGAAGTAGGAATTATTATCATCCATATTTTGGTGATGAAAAACCTGAGAAACAGCAAGATTAAGTAGCTTCCCAGATCCCACAGTTAGTACATGGCAGAGTTTAGAACTCAAGTGCTGTGACTCCCGATCAAGGACTTTCCATCCTGAGCTCTAGGCCCACCACACTGCCTGGCAGGTGTCCCAGAAGCATCTTAAACACAGGATGAACCAAACTGAAATCACCTATTTTAAACATTTTTTTTTGTATATTCATTAACACCTACCCAGCTGCTCATGCTAAATCTAAGCTGTCTCCAATTCCATTCTTCTCTTTGACTTTCAAGAAAAACAGATAACATCATTAGCACTGTAGAAATGTAAAAATTAGCCCTGGGCAACACAGTAGATTATTTTACAAAATTCCCTCTCCACCTCCTTTATTTACTTAAGTCTTATTTGAAAAGGCTGTTGCAGAATGTCTACAACAATTTAACAAACACATTCTCTCATCCCATTCCTGTGTTCTCCCCTGGGTATTTTTGTCAGCACAGCTTAGGAAGAAGAACCCAGACTCTGGAGTCAGAAAGAACTGGGTTCGAATCCTGGCTCTTCAAATGATTGGCTGTGACATATTTGGCAACTCTCTTAGCGTTCCTAGTTTTAGTTTCTTTACTGTCGAGTGAGAATGATAATGAGTACCTACATCATAGGGTGGTCGCATGATTTAAATGAGATAATGCCTTTTCTACAAAGTGCGTGTCCAAATGCCTGACAACAGTGCATATCAATAGATAGTAGCTGTCGTTGCTTTTTAAAAAAATGACTTGATTTTAGCCTCACATTTAACCCAATGGTGGTTTCCTCAACCGCTATTCAGCTGATAACTTTAAAACAACATAATAAACTTTGATGTTAGCATTTCTATTTTAGTGGGTTTTGTTATTTAGTTGTTTGAGCATAGCAGGAATTTAAACAGAAGATTAAAGAAGCATGTCCCATCATATCGACAGAGTGGAAGAGATCCTCGGGTGTGTTCAGGGACGTAACAAAGAAAGATGAAGACACAAGTCATTTCACCAACAGGTTCTAGGCCTGAGAATAGGCTCTGGTCTCACCCAGTTGTGCAAGCGTCCCTGGGAAAGTCATTTCACCTCTCTCAGTCTTGGTTTTCTCATGTTTAAAGGAAGACCGAACTTAGACCACCAAGAATCCTGCAACCCCTGCGAGTCTGCGATTCCTGCTAGTTAGATCTAGATTACTGTTAACTTGATAAATCACATTTACTCTCCTCCACACAGAATCCAAGTGCTGGCTGTGTTGTCTGGTGATTTGAGAACACAAAAGACATGATCATCACCTCACTAAACTTACAATCTAATAGAACAGACAGGCTTATAAATAACTCACGCTAAGAGGATTGGAAACATAATATATCAGCCATCAGGGCTTGGTCGGAGGGTATGTTCTATTACTTGTTATTCACTGGCTTTCAAAGCCCAGTGGGGGAACGTCAATATTTAGGGAGGATCATGTGGAAACTACGCAGTCCTCTAACACTCTGAGAACTCAAGATCCCTTCTTTACATGAAACCAGACTGCCAAAGACTCATGCTGGGTGTCTGTCCTCTACCTGTGCTGAGCTATTCTCTAACGTAACTCAGCGCTCACAGAAGATGTCACAAGAAATAGGCTGTTGAAATGCAGTGCTGCAACTGTGGCAGGAAGACGGTCGATGGTCAGGTCTATGGCCCCAGTGGCCCCAAAAGGGATCCTTCTTTTAGGATTCTACACTATGATAAACATTACCTTCCCTGTGAAACTTCTTTTTTGAAAGGAAAAATTATTTCCCCAAATAACTCTTTTCATTTTGGCTGCCAGGAAGCTCAAAGCCATACTAGAAACTTAAGTATAGCATCTTGGGCAAGCTTGTGGTCAAAATGGCTGCATTCTTCCCTCACATGCTCTTGGCTTCTCATTTGTATTTTTAACTGCCTTAGCACTGATTCCTAATTTCCATTTGATAAGTCATTTGGGTATAAGCCCATCAGTAGTTTAGTTCACACGGCACCTCAAATCCTTTGCAGAATATCCATATTTAAGTAAGTATATACATGCATTTGAGAATACAATATGAAACAAAATAAAGTATGATAACAAAATAATTGGTAAGATGTCATAAGAGGAGTGATTAATTTGCCAGAGGATCAAGCATGGCTCCCTTGACAGGGCAGATTTCGAAGATGTCTGGAAGAATGAGCAAGAGCATTCCAGAGAGGGAACCGCAGGGACAAGGACACTGGGTGGTGAAAATGCAGCGCGTGAGTTGGGGATGTGGCAGAGGAAAACGGCAGAGGCTGCAAAGGGCTTTCGAAATCACATCATCGTGGGTATAAATGAAGCTGTTCTTGATTCGACCTGTCATACCAATCTCCATTCCTCACATGTTCTGAAACACTGGTCTGAGTCATTCATTTGAGCTCTCAATCACACCTTCTTCTGTCTGTCAAAAACTACTTACCCCACATGGGTGGGTCTTAGCTACTTCTGACAGCCTTCGGTCATCTCCTCAGTGATTAAGAGTAATGGGAACTGAATGAACACTTTCTAATGGAATAGAAAGGTCCTAGCACGGGGGTCTGAGTAAGACACAAATCATGTAGCTTCAGCCACACGTGTTTGGTTGGCAAGAAAAGGTGATTTTAAATCTCCTTAGAGCTTTTATTCACCGTGAATGGAACACAGTAAGAGTTTAATGAATGAATTAATAATGAAGAAAGTGAAGAGACAGTGAAGAGAAGAATGTGGCTACTCTTTTATCTCTGAGATTACTGATTATCACAAGGGTCTATGCTGAAAGTGAATTATTTTAAAAATAGAAGCAGAGGCATTTGAAAAACTCAACACTTTAGCACCTATTTTAAGGAATTAAAACAGAAAAAGAGGCCAGGCCCAGTGGCTCACGCCTGTAATCCCAACACTTTGGGAGGCCAAGGTGGGTGGATCACCTGAGGTCAGGAGTTTGAGACCAGCCTTGCCAACATGGTGAAACCCTGTCTCTACTACAAATACAAAAATTAGCTGGCTGTGGTGGCAGGCGCCTGAGATCCCAGCTACTCGGGAGGCTGAGGCAGGAGAATTGCTTGAACCCAGGAGACAGAGGTTGCAGTAAGCCATGACCGCGCCATTGCACTCCAGCCTGGGCAACAGAGCGAGACTCCATCTCAAAATAAATAAATAAATAAATAAAAATAAAAAAAAAAAACAGAAAAAGAGAAATCTTTCAAAATGCTATAAGCTGCTAAAGCGAGAGGTCCTATTGCATTTTGGTCAGCATTTTGCAACTTTTAAGAAGTGAATGGAGCCTGTGCCTTCCTCTTTGTTAGCCACTTGGTTAGCACATCTCCATGTTCACAGCCAACACCTAAAGAGTAACAGTAACTACTGCAATGAGTGATTCTTCATTTAAATTCTTTTTGGAATGTTAATGTGATACTGTTAATCATTTCTATCCTTCCTTTTTGTCTACTTGCCTTTTCTAAAAGTGATAAACCATATCTTTATTAAAAATAATTCAAGTCTATTAAAGTAAAATTTATATCTTCTATCTAGATTAGAACTTTTCAACCTTATTGTACATGAAAATTACATATACAATAAGCATGTTAATAATGTAAAATTTCCAACCCCACACCCAGGTTTGGAACATTTGGAAGTGGGTGTGTGTGTTTGTGTGTGTGTGTGTGTGTGTGTGTGCCTGGGAAAGGGTCTCACTCTGGCTTCCTGGTGGGAGTGAAGTGGTGCAATCATGGTTCACTGCAGCCTCAAACTTCTGGGCTCAAAGAATCCTCCTGCCTCAGCCTCCCAAGTAGCTGGGACTACAGGAACCACCACTACACCTGGCTAATGTTAAAATTTTTTGTAGAGATGGGGTCCCACTATGTTGTCCAGGCTGGTCTTGAACTCCTTGGCCTCCCAAAGTGCTGGGATTACAGGTGTAAGCCACTGTGACTGGCAGGAATTGTGTATTTTTAATCATAAATTTTCCAGGTAATCTTGATACAGGTGGTTCTGACCATACTTTGAAAAACACTTTCTAGGCCAGGCGTGGTGGTTCATGCCTGTAATCCCAGCACTTTGGGAGGCCGAGGTGGGCGGATCACCTGAGGTCAGGAGTTTGAGACCAGCCTGGCAAACGTGGCGAAACCCCATCTCTACTAAAAATACAAAAATTAGCCTGGCGTGGTGGCGGGCGCCTGTAATCCCAGCTACTCAGGAGGCTGAGGCAGGAGAATCACTTGAACCTGGGAGGCAGAGGTTGCAGTGAGCTGAGATCCTGCCATTGCAATTCAGTCTGGAAACAAGAGCGAGACTTCGTCTCAAAAAAAAAAAAAAAAAAAAAGAAAGAAAAAGAAAAACACTTTCTAGTCAACCTCCAAATTAAGCTCAGCCAAAAAAGAGCCATGTAACCAGCATGGGGGATGTCACACTTGTCAGGCCCCTCTTATTACAACTGGTTTCACTGAATGACACTTGGGTTTACAACAGTGTAAGAAACTGCCCTGCCCTATGAGAGATCCTCCTAGATTTACAGATACGTGCACCAAATACATAGATAAAAACCAGAGATGGGAATTATGGCCTAACCAGTACCCTTTGGGAAGGCACAATCAACAGTCTTGCCAGAACAACAGGCACAAACCAGGGCTGCCCAGAATGCCTGGTGGCGCTACTGGTTGAACGCTTTGCTCATGACTCCCCTTATCTTCCTTAGGACAAACAGAGGAACACACCTTCCTCCAGACTCAGAATTAACAGCTGGACCATCTTTTCACATTTGCTTTCTTTTTATCCTGTAGGCACTGACTTATCCCTTTCATACTGCCTGATGATACCTCGAAGCCAAATAACACCTACCTTTTGCAATTCTGCAATATTTAAATGTTGCAATTAAAAATACACATACACACACACACACACACGAGCGTGTAAACCGCACTCCTGGTTTTACTCTCTCTGTTCAATTTTTACTTTAGTCCATACTCCACATTCCTTTATTTTTAAAAAGTGGATTCTACCGTGCTCTTTCATATGTACCTATGTGAGCTTTCTTAAATCTGTTCTGAAATAGGAGGCAGTGTAAATATATCAAGTGACAGTCTACATTTATTCTTCAGGGACATTTTCTAGTTGACACTTTCTTATGGGCTTTTTTTTGACACTTTTTTTATGGGCTTCTTTATTAACTCAAGATCATGAGTGTCAAAACCAGGGTTGAAGGAATCGCTTCTCAAAAGTGGGTTCCAGGTACCAGAACCCAATCTGAACACGGACAAAGCCCCCCAGCTCCTCTGTGGTTTTATCTCTCAGTCTCCGTACAGTCCAAATTTTCTCATCAGTGTTTATTAGGACCACTGTTATCTCTAGTGTGTAAACATCGGCAGGTATTGATGATGGTACAAATGTTTAGGAATAACTGATGGTTTTTTTTTTTTCCATTCAGCTATCCGTGTGATTTGCATTAGTGCCAAGCAATGTCTCTAAGTAGTAAGGTCTATGTGAACCACTCAGGACCAGGTCTGGAGAATTCTTTTTGCACACATGGGGTACTCCGTGCCCCAAATCTGCCTTAGTGAGGTGCCTGGATACCATGGGGATGGATACAGCAGCTGGTACAGCTGCCTGAGGTCCTGCAACCTCATGGCCACATTGGAAAATTGTCCAGATTGTGCAATGAAGCTGTGTGTGTGTGTGTGTGTGTGTGTGTGTTCATCACTGTGCGTGTATGAGCACACATACATGAAGCTTGACCAATAACCGAAAGACTCACAACTTGCAAAATCAGCCACAACTAGCTCTCTTACAAACACTATTAACTGAATAACTGCCTACACTGGCGTGAAGCAACTGAAGGAGGGAAGAGCTGAAGAGAAGAGTACTTTGCTCCAAAGAAAGGAAACAGCCTTTACATCAAAGCTTACTATAAGCCAATTTGCAGAGCTATCCTTGCATCCATCCAGCTAATATTTGATGAGCAGCTACTATGTATAAAAAATCCTGGGTGCTCTGACTTCAGTTGATTCTCTGTTCTCTTCCCCACACAAATATCTCTCTTATTTTCTAAATACTTTCCTTAGTGTAGAAAGACTCAAGTCTGGCCCTACTGAAAAGGATATTTATGACATCAAAGCATATTGATGACCTCATGGAAATACAGCCTCACCAGTTAGAAGATGGTACCAGGCATTACCTCTTACATCTGTGATTCAATGAGGAACCAAGCAAGGAATCTTCAGTGCAGGCCCCCTCAGATGGATTCTCTCATCTTTGAGATCTAAACACTTTGTTTTGTCTCCTTTGAAGAAATTACATTCTTAAGGAGGAGGGCAAAGGGTGAGATGGGTTAGGGGGCTTCCTTTGGGTGTCTACTTCATTTTGTTCATGCCCAGCCAGTGTCTGGGCAACACACCCCTGCCCTCCTGCCTCTCCTCCAGGCACATCCCAGCCCTCGAGTTTTTCTTATGTGCCACACATCTGGAGTGGGCACCTGGGACATTTGTGTTTCTATTTATCCCATCCAACAGGAACAGCCCCCTGTTCTGAGGCACAGTAGCAAGTGAGGCAGTCTCAGGCATTCAGGTGCATTGTCAAGATCAAACCAAATGCATGGCCTCTGTACCTGTCAACTGCCTTTCAGTAAATACTAAGGACGGTTTTCTCCCTTTCGTAATCTACCATCAGTGTCTCCTATAAGTCTTAAAAAATGGTTTGAAATCAGGCACAACCCCAAAGGATGGTCCCTTTCACACCCCACTGCATCGAACCAGCTTTATGTGTTTGCTGAAAGTCACGTGGTGACAGATCTAAGCTGAAACCCAGGATTCAAATCCAGGCCAGATGTTTTGCGAAGTACCCTGCACTCCTGAACTCTTCTGTCTAGAAGGTGACAGAAGCCCACTGGGCATGATCCAACTCAGGTAAAGGGAAAGTCACACCATGGAGGGAATCTAACCTGTTTGCCATCACACTTCGCAGATATTAATTTAGGTGACCCCAGGAGCAAGGGAGAATTGAGTTTGTGCAGATTTCACCCATGCATGCCCTTGGCTACTTTGCCAACAAGGAGTAACTTGTACAGTGCAGCTCAGTGGTGAGGTGTCCGTTCATCCATTCTCCACCTCCCTTAATATTCACTGAGCACCTCCCACTTACCAGGCACTGCAACTGGCCCTGGAGATAGGGCCTTTGTGGGGCTTACGTTCTACTCAGGGAAGAGGATAATAAGAAAACTTTTTATTTTTTTATTTTTATTATTTTGAGACGGAGTCTTGCTCTTGTCGCCCAGGCTGGAGTGCAATGGCACAATTTTGGCTCACTGCAACCTCTGCCTCTCTGGTTCAAGCGATTCTCCTGCCTCAGCCTCCCAAAGTGCTGGGATTACAGGTGTGAGCCACCATGGCTGGCCAGTAAGAAAACTTTTACATAAACATGCAATATAATGGCAGAAGGGAATGAATGAAATCAAGAAAAATCAGGCCAACTGGAGACTGGCAGTCACAGGTGGAGAGGAGAGCAATTCCAGACAGAAGTGCTCAGGACAGGCCTCCCTGAGGCCATGACATTGGCACGGATACTTGGTGAAGGAAAATGATATGGAACTACCTGGAATTAAGGGTTTCAGGCTGAGCTGACGCCAAATTCAAATCCCTGAGGCAGGACCGCAGGGTGACCAGATGGCTGAAACAAGTAACAGGAGGGAACCCACAGAAATTGCTGTAAGCAGCTGAGACTTAATCCAATGCCAACAGGCAGAGACTAAAGGAGTAAGGCAGACCTGCCTGAGTCCTAACTTGGCCTCTTATTAGCCTAATGCCCTTGGAAAAGTTGGTGGACCTCTCTGAACTTCATCTTCCTCATCAGGGAAATCATGAGAAAGATGTCCATTTGCAAAGATTGCTTGAGATCATGTTTCTAAAGCATTTATCCAAATGCCTCCTGTAGGGTAAAGGTTCACTGACTGGTGACTGTTGCTGTTGTTCTTATATTTCTGGTTTTATGTAGCATGTATCCTCTGAGGAGCTTTAAGTCATTTTTTCTATTACCTTTAGTTTGGCTAAATAAATAAGTTCTCGGCATGTCTTTCAAGTTCAAGAGCTATTCCTTTGGGTTGGTTTTGAATTATGTTTGTGGTAAAGAGTTACTCTGGTTATTAGAATCTGTATTATAGGCCAGTGATAGCTGGAATTTTAGATGCTTAAGGGAACACGTAAGACAGCCATATAATATATGGCTCCCACATGTTTATTTTGCCAGATAAGAGAATTTTAAAAACAAACACGTCTATCATCTATCATAAATAGTATCTCATGAAGGACAGGATATTTGGAACAATAACCTCCAAGAAGGGGCAATTCCTCCCTAGAAAGGTCACCTTTCATAGACATATACACACGTGTGCATATGTGTGTGCACACAAGCAAGGCTGCATGTTTGCCTGGACATCCTCTTTCTCTCTGTCTCTCTCCATACGTAGTGTGTGTGTGTGTGTGTGTGTATTTTTCTCTATGTGGCAAAATAAAGAGCTGGGGCTACATATTGCTGTCTCACATATTTTTAAAATATTTGTATTTTTAAATACAGGTGTATTTTTCTTGCTTTGCTGTCGATCCGTGAACATCTCCTCATGCATAGACCTCCGCCAGCTCCCATTTACAAGCCCTGCTCTGGACAAAGAAGATGTGATCAATGCCACAGGTGGGGGAGAAGAGCTCCCTGAGGCTCAGCCTAGCCTTGGGGAAGTTGCGATCTGCCGAGGGCAGTGAAGCTGTGGGCACCTGACCTGCTGGCACGATAACTCTGCGCTCGTTCGTGGTCATGTTTGGGGGTGGCATGTGCTTCTCCTCCATGTAGCTGCCGTAGTTCATCCCAACGGTGTCTGGGCTGCCCACCATCTTCCCGCCTTTGGCCACACTGCATTCATCAGGAGAGTTCCTGGAGGAGAAGAAATATTCTTCCATTATAACAGCAATCAAAGAGCATGTCTCCATCGACTTCTCACAATACACAGAGAGAACCAAAGAAGGGCAAGGCGGAAGAGACTGGGGGAGAAAGGACAAGTGTGAAAAGCCAAATACAGGCGGGGTGCCATGGCTCATGCCTGTAGTCCCAACACTTTGGGATGCCGAGGTGGGCGGATCATGAGGTCAAGAGATCCAGACCATCCTGGCCAACATGGTGAAACCCTGTCTCTACTAAAAATACAAAAATTAGCTGGGCATGCCTGTAGTCCCAGCTACTCAGGAGGCTGAGGCAGGAAAATTGCTTGAACCCAGGAGGTGGAGGTTGCAGTGAGCTGAGATCATGCCACTGCACTCCAGACTGGCGACAGAGTAAGATTCCATCTCAAAAAAAAAAAAAAAAAAAAAAGAAAAAAGAAAAGAAAAGAAAAGAAATGCCAAAAACAGGCCTTGCCTTCTGTCCTCCCGAAATGCATATTTTGAAGCCCTAACTCCCAATGTGATGGTATTAGGAGAGAGAGCCTTTGGGAGGTAATTTCAGTTTGATGAGGTCATGAGGGTAGAGTCCCACGATGGGATTAGTGCCCTTATTAGAAAAGAAAGAGACCAGAGCTCTCTCTCTCTCTCTCTCTCTCTGCCATGTAAAGGCAGAGCAAGAAGGTGGCCAGGCCATCTGCAACCCAAGGACAGAGACCTCACCAGAGACTGGCCCTGCTGGTGTCTGATTTTAGACTTCCAACCTCCAGAAGTATGCAAGCTCGAGTCCCATTGTTTCAGCCAGCCAGTCTGTGGGGCTCTGTGAAGGCAACCTGCACAGGCTAGGACAGTGCCCATACTGGCTAGATGCATAGAACATGCACAAGGGAGGCAGAACTACCACCTGGCTTCTGTTTCTTAAGCAGCTCCTCCTGAAACTGTCATGTCAAAACTCCATCTGTGACAACTGATTGGGGACACTTGCAGGGAACAGTGAACTGCTCTTTGTTCTTGCGGTGTGACAGCAAACAGGCAGAGTAGACAGATGCTGCGGGGCGGCACCAGGGACACTCGCTGCTCAGTGAGGTTTATCCTGGAATGACGTTCCTTTTCAAAACCTCAGAATGAAATCCTCCTGCTCAATTTCAAATCCCTGCAGCCAATCTTTACATATGGAGCTTTGAAGACTCACAGTGTTCCAGGCTTAGGTGCAGACAGGAAGGGCAGGGAAGGGTGGGGACTGACGCTAGGGGAGGCCTCATGGGGAGTGGACTCCAGTAGTCCTAGAGGACCCTTGGGAAAGGGATAGGGAAGGAACTGTGTGGATGCAGAGAGGGGTCAGCTACTGACTACTGACCTTGGGCAACAGGTCACAGGGCTGCTGTTAGTAAGGCAGTCACTGTCATTTGGATAAAGTCAAACCTACCTTTCTGGAAAAAGAAAAGGAAAACATTTTAAACAGTGAGATGTGAAAGCTACAGGACATTGGTGAAATCGCATCTGATAGGGAAATCCTAAAAAGAAAATCCAGCTTAGGGCCAGGAGTGGTGGCTCACGCCTGTAATCCCAGCATTTTGGGAGGCCGAGGTGGGCAGATCACCTGAGGTCAGGAGTTCAAGACCAGCCTGATCAACATGGAGAAGCCCAGTGTTTACTAAAAACACAAAATTAGCCGGGCAAGTGGTGGTGCATGCCTTTAATCTCAGCTACTCGGGAGGCTGAGGCAGGAGAATCCCTTGAACCTGGGAGGTCGAGGTCGTGGTGAGCTGAGATGGCGCCACTGCACTCCAGCCTGGGCAACATGAGTGAAACTCCATCAAAAAAAGAAGAAAGGAAAGAAAGAAAGAAAGAAAGAAAGAAAGAAAGAAAGAAAGAAAGAAAGAAAGAAAGAAAGAAAGAAAGAAAGAAAGAGAGAGAAAGAAAAGAGAGAGAAAATCCAGCTTAAGCAGAAAACAGAAAATACATGTCAGTGCCTTCTTAGATGGTTAAACAGAAAATACATGTCAGTGCCTTCTTAGATGGTTAACACGTGATGGTAAACCCAGGGTCACCGTAGCTGAGAAGTATTAATATTTAGGGTCTGTTGTCTCAGGCGGATTTCCAGAAATGCCTCTCAGGCTCTATCCAATGCATACATTTTTTTCATATTCCTTGGAATCTGGGAACCTTCGCTTTCTCTAGATTTTAGATTTCTATCCCAGTGTTTCTGGTTGGGGGATCCACGCCAATGAACCCTCATTTATCTCCTCCACTTCTTGTTAGTTGGAGTTCTGCAGAGAACTTGGACAATCAAAAAACTATGGGCTTGGCATGGATGTGAACTTCAAGTCTAAGGAGGTCAAAACCATCTGAGGCAGGAGAGCACTTTCTGAATGGGGTGAGATGGAGAAGGTCATTCCACACCTGAAAGCCATAGCTGGGATGTGGACAGGAAGGGAAAGTGTTTGTTCAGCATGTGGGAACTTGAAAATATAGGTTTGTTCTCAGCATCACTTACAAATGTGTCTGAAGCCTATGGAGGGATCTTAGGTGTTGGCAGTGAAGAGGGTACACTGCCATCTGCGGATGGAGGTTACAGTCAGGGTCACGCAGGACTCAGGCCCTAACATGGGCCTGGAATGCACAGCCCTGCCTGATGGCATCCTCACAGCTGTGCTAACATGAAGGAAATTTTAAAATAATAATGGTCTGAGTTCCCATGAAGTAGATCCTGAATATTTCCACCGCTGCCTACACATGCATTATTTCCTCTTGATGCTATTTTTCCTGGCTTCACACATTTATCTCTAAAAGACCCATCCTAATATGAAAACACAGAGTGTCTTCACTTAGACTGAGTTTCCTATTCCTCTGGAAAATTCCATCAGTTGAGTAGAGTGTATATGTTTTGGTATATTTGTCTCAAGGAGAGAAGTTACTAGGGAAGAGAAGTTAGAGGGATTAGGTTCTTTAGGAAAAAGACTTTGCCCAGATGATGTGAGTAACTCAAGTAACAACTATAAAATCTAGACAACCTTTGTTCAGATTCAATCATTCACTCATCCATTTAGACAGCTGTTATCAAGTGCCGGCCGTATACCAGGTCCCATCAATTCTTTCTTCTCCAACAATGCAGTTAACAATTTGAAAAGTAAAAGATCAAAGAGATGTATAAAATTATAGAAACAGGCCAGGTGTGGTGACTCACGCCTGTAATCCCAGCACTTTGGGAGGCCGAGCTGGGCGGATCACCTGAGGTCGGGAGTTTGAGACCAGCCTGACCAACATGGAGAAACCCTGTCTCTACTTAAAAAAAAAATTAGCCAGGCATGGTGGTGCATGCCCGTAATCCCAGCTACTCGGGAGGCTGAGGCAGGAGAATCGCTTGAACCAGGGAGGCGGAGGTTGCGGTGAGCCGAGACCACGCCATTGCACCCCAGCCTGGGCAACAAGAGCAAGACTCCATGTCAAAAAAAAAAAAAAAAGAATTATAGAAACAGGGGACATTGAGGATTTTGAACCCTTCAGACCAACCCCTTTTTCATTTTCTTTTAGTTCTTTCTAGTTTAATTTTCATATCCGAGGACAAGAACTCTAGGCATAGATCACAAGAGTTTCTCTGTGACATTAAAGTAGATCCTTCAGGCTGGTTGCGGCAGCTCATGCCTGTAATCTCAGCACTTTGGGAGACTGAGGCAGGCAGATCACTTGAGGCTAAGTGTTCGAGACCAGCCTGGCCTCCCAAGTAGCTGGCATTACAGGCGCCTGCCACCACGCCTGGCTGATTTTTGTATTTTAGTAGAGACGGGGTTTCACGTGTTGGCCAGGCTGGTCTCAAACTCCTGACCTAAGGTGATCCTTCTGCCTTGGCTTCCCAAGGTGCTGGGATTACAGGCGTGAGCCACTTCACCCAGGTTTCTCTTGCAAATTTTAACAGCAAAAGAGTAGCCTTAACATGTTTGGGATCTGTTTTGGGAGCTTAATAGTTATCAGTCTTCACCACAGCGAACTGTGTTGCTGGCATTGTCTCCACTTTCCAGAGGTGTGAACTGAGTACTCAAAACACAAGGGGCTGGCTCCAGGACTCACAGCCAGGAGGAGGTAGAATGAGACTTCAGTGCGGGTGGCCCGAACTCTCCATCCCTGCTTCTTAACCCTGAACAGAATGACTCCACAAAGTAAAGGCAAGACAATGTCCTTTCAAAGGTAACTAGATCTTCATTTCAGGAAGGCATCAGGGACTCCCTGACCCATACACTACTCTGGTTTAAGGTGTACACTAAAGCACTCATCCTGACATACTCTCCTACCCTGGGACTGTTCATTCCCTGAAGAGCATGTGTATGACACAAACAGGGCACATATACAAGATGCAAATAAGAAAGAGGAGTGATTCCTGGAGAAGAGAAGAATTTTCAGAGATATCTGCTTTACTTAAGAAAAGGATGCCAGGCACAGTGGCTCACGCATATAATCCCAGCATTTTGGGAGGCCAAGATAGGTGAATTGTTTTAGCTCAGGAGTTCAAGACCAGCCTGGGCAACATGAAAAATGTGTTTACAAAAAATACAAAAATTAGTTGGGCATGGTGTGCACCTGTAGTCCCAACTACTCAGGAGGCTCAGGTGGGAGGATCACCTGAGCCTGGGGAGGTTGAGACTGCAGTGAGCTGAGATCATGCTACTGCACTGCAGCCTGGACAACAGAGCAAAACCCTGTCTCAAAAAAAAAAAAAACAAAAGAGAGAAAAAAAGAAAAGGAAATTTTATCACAATTCAGAGAACTGAAAAGTGTTCATTTGAAAGTCTCACTATAAATACATTTCTAGCTCTGTGCCCAGGTGTGATAAGAAAAGATCCACACTGCACAAATGTGTGTCTTGATTACTCCATTGCAACCCCACCTTCACCAGGCATTCCGAGGCTCACACATCACCAGGGAAAAAGTTCCTGCAAACAGCTTGGTATGTCACCTGCACCAAGCGCTGCCCAGCATAGAGGACCACGTGTTCTCCATTCTCACATGATAAGGATTTGGACGTTCAATGCATTGTTTTATTGTGCACATGACAAAGAGTATGCTGTGCAGGGAATGAACAGTCCTGAAGTAGGACAGTGTGTCAGGATGAGTGTGCAATGTACACTTTAAACCAGAGTAGTGTATGGGTCAGGGAGTCCCTGATGCCTTCCTGAAATGAAGACTAGTTACCTTTTAAACATACACATACTTTTAAACATACACATACTTGCATATGTGTGTTGCAGCAGTTCCTGAGAATATTCTCAGGCTATTCAGCAGGTGCCTGTCAAACAGATAGTCATTTAGTAAATATTAAATGTATCTGTCTTTTTGTTTGGGGTGGAAATTGCTTTATTGCAAATAAGTGTGGTTCAAGATATTGCTCTCACAGACTCCTTTGAGGACAAACAAAAATCATTTTGCCTTTTTATTTAATTTAAATAGTTTTGGGGAAACAGGTGGTGTCTGGTTACATGAATAAGTTCTTTAGTGGTGATTTCTGAGATTTTGGTGCACCCATCACCCAAGCAGTAAACACTGTGCCCAGTGTGCAATCTTTTCTCCCTCACCCACTCCCATGCTTCCCCCAGAGTCCCCAAAGTCCACTGTATCATTCTTATGCTTTTGTGTCCTCATAGCTTAGCTTCTAGTTATAAGTGAGAACACACAATATTTGGTTTTCCATTCCTGAGTTGCTTCAGTTAGAATAATGGTCTCCAACTCCATCCAAGTTGCTGCAAACGCCATTTTCTTCCTTTTCATGGGTGCGTAGTATTCCATGGTGTGTGTGTGTGTATGTATATACACACACGCATATATACACATATACACACATATACACATGTACACATGTATACACATATGTGTATATGTGTGTATATGTATATGCATATATGTATATATACATATGTATACATATATATGTACATATATACACATGTACATACACACATATGTGTATACATGCATACACATGTACATATGTACATATATACATATATGTGTGTATATAAATATATGTGTATATATACATGTATACACATGTACATATGTACATATATACATGTATATGTGTGTGTATATATGTGTATATATATGTGTGTGTATATATATATACACACACACACACACCACATTTTCTTTATCCACTCATTGGTTGATGGGCATTTAGGCTGGTTCCACATTTTTGCAATTGTGAATTGTGCTGCCATAAACATGCACGTGCAAGTGTCTTTTTCATTTCCTCTGGGTAGATAACCAGTGGTGGGATTGCTGGATCAAATGGTAGTTTTACTTCTAATTTTCCATACTGTTTTCCACAGTGGTTGTACTAGTTCCATAGTGGTTGTACTAGTTTCCATGCTGTTTTCCATAGTGGTTGTACTAGTTTACATTCCCATTGGCAGTGTAAAAGTGTTCCCTTTTCACCATATCCATGCCAACATCTTTTTTTTTTTATTTTTAATGATGGCCATTCTTGCAGGAGTAAAATGGTATCACCCTGTGGTCTTGGTTTGCATTTCCCTGATAACAAGTGATGTTGAGCGTTTTTTCATGTTTGCTGGCCATTTGTATTTCTTCTTTTGAGAATTGTCTATTCATGTCCTTAACCCATTTTTTGATGAAATTATTTATTTTTTTCTTGCTGATTTGTTTGAGTTCCTTGTCGATTCTGGATATTAGTCCTTTGTCAAATGCATAGTTTGCAAATATTTTCTTCCACTCTGTGGGTTGTCTGTTTGCTGATTATTTCTTTTGCTGTGAAGAAAGTTTTTGGTTTAACTAAGTCCCATCTATTTATCTTTGTTTTTGTTGCATTTGCTTTTGGATTCTTGGTCATGAACTGTTATTCTCAAATTTACATTTTCAGTTCCAGGTTCTATTTGTCACCTACAGACATTAGTCTTGACAGTCCTGTGCAATATGTGGCATCAACAAGAGTAAACAGGAGCTGGGAAGACAGATACTTCCCTCTGCTCACAGCAGCAGAAATTCCACATTAGCCAGGGGGCCCCAAGAGGGGAGGGCTGGTTCAGAATTCTGAGAAAGAACTGAACAATAGCCCAATGGCTGGGATATTAAAAAGCCAGCCATAACACTTCACAACTCCCTGGCAACACCCTTGGGGCCACACAGCCTCAAACTCCTGAGCTCAAGCAATCCTCCTGGTTCAGCCTCCCTATGAATAGCTGGGACTACAGGCCACTCTCCTTGAGGAGTGTAACGCCTGCAGCAATCTCACACTTTTCCATGGCATTTGGTCATAACTGTGGTCACTCACAGCAACACAGAAATAGTGTAGGAAGACAACCAAACCTTCATGATGGAAATAAAAAAAACCAGAATGCTGGTGTCCTTCTTCTGGTAACTGGAGACGTGCCCAATGAAACTGGCTTGTTGAGCTTCAAACAATAATCTCTCTTAAAAAGCAGTTGGAGAATTAAGTTCTAATCATTTAAAATCATGAGCACTGACTTCTTAAAACATACTAGTATTCTGAATTAATGATAAAAGGACATGGCAAAGAATATCAAATACATTGGAAATTTTGTTAAATTTGAGTTAAGGAGAGAAGGCAGACACGTTGCTAAGCCCAGTTGGGTTCTCATAGGGTTACTGAATCAGAGGGCTGGAAGAAGCCCCATTTTCAAGCCCCCAGACATGACTGTCTGGAAACCACTTGGATGAACAAGAGTTTAGCTTCGTTAACAGTTTTTTAGGGAGGGGCTTCGTAATTTTCCTCTGCAACTCCAGAGTTCTATTTATAAATATGTATAGTGGTTTTAAATATACATTATTCCCCTACCTGTGTGCAAGCTATGTGAAGTTTGAGGTGGGTTATAAAAATACATATAAGACAAAATGATAACATAAATAATTAACAGAATAAAAATGAGGAAATAAGGGCCAAAAAGGAATTAAGAGATAAAAGCAGCCCACTGAGTAAGCTTACTATTTATCCTGCTGAGGTAGGATACCAATTCAACTCTGAGCTTTCTACTAGCCAAAGCAAAGATACAAGTGCATCTGATGACAAGGTTCGAGGTATTAATAAGCTACATACAAACCAGTTATTCAGCAGCAATAAAGCTCTCCCTGGGTTAAGCTTTGAGAGTTTTTCTCGGGGCTTCTCATGAAGAAAACTGGATTATGCAGTAAACAATATTGTTCCCAACATCTCATAATACATCTAAGACCATCCTGCACAGTGCCAGGAGTAGCTGGTGGCAGAGCAGGACGCTCCCTGCACACAGTGCTCACATGCTGCAGCCACAGAGGTTGAGAGACGGCACGTCCCCAGCCTCTCCTCCTTACTGGCTGCCATTGGAAAGATCAGACCAGTCAGAGAAGTCAATGCAAAAACATGAAAAAAACGTGTAATTAAAAAAGGAGAAAACCTTGAGAGATGCAGTGTTACACATGCCTCTAGTTTCATAACTCCCAAATTTCTAGATTTGATTTGATTTTATTGTTTTTTAAGAGACAGGGTCTTGCTCTGCCACCCAGGCTGGAGTACAGAGGTATGATTATAGCTCACTGCAGTCTCAAACCCCTGGGCTCAAGCGATCCTCTTGCCTCAGCCTCCCAAGTAGTTGGGACTACAGGCACGTGCCACCACACCCAGCTGTTTTTTAATTATTTGTATAGATGGGGTCTCACTATGTCGCCCAGGCTGGCCTCTAACTCCTGTCCTCAAGCAATCCTCCCACCTCAGCCTCCCCAAGCACTGGGATTGCAGGCATGAGCTGCTGCACTGAAACCCCTAATTTCTAGATTTTAAATTCAAATTTACCAACACTAAATAGGGTCATGTTTATGTCTCCCAAGAGCACCAAATGCACTGTGGGTAAACAAATCTTTCCAGGCCTCAGTTGGTTAATCTTCCAACCAGTATTTCACTGTTGACTAATGATGAGCATGGCTCCAGACTCTTTCCACATGTTTATGTTATAATAAACATATGGATAAAGCATTTAACATGGTGCCTGGCACATGACCACGCCAGGTGTCAGCTATTGCTGTTAGTTCATTTCATCTGCACATCTCCATGACAGAAATACTCGAAAGCAGGAGGCTTGTTACAGATGAAGCACAGAGAGGTTGGATAACTTGCCCAAGATCACACAGCCAGTAGTGGAAGAATTGGGATTTGAACCTAGATAGTCATGGTCTCGACTCCAAGTACTTCACTGCCCCACTCTATGCCCTTGCTTGGTAAATCCGTGTGAGGAGTCTTTCATAGACCTAAAGCACATTGAATGGATCCTCAGAAAACTTAATTTCATCACTATTAAGTATTCTAAAAGAACATCTTCAGAGTGGCCCTGAAGACAGTCATGGATGAGGGTTACAGACGTGAGCTGAGCAGGGCAGCCACGAAGGAGCAAGGCAGGGCCCCGTGGGAGACTTGGAAGGTGGCAATGTTTATGTCGAGATATAAATAGGTTTTGATAAGTTTGGTCTAAAAGAAATAGTCACCTCAATTTGCAGTTAAGCGTTCTATGCTTCTCCCCAAAACTTCATTGCTGTGCCCAGCAGGGTGCATGTTTTACACAGATGATGGGCAAACATTCTTAAGTGCAAAAGGAAACCAGACAAAAAGTCCCCATGACGAGAGAGCCGAGTGGGAGTGCATCTGACTCTGACTGCAGGCCCAAAAAGATGGAGGTGAGGACCAGGACAGGAGCTGGACCACTGGGGAAGCAGTCAATCTAATTTTTTAAGATTAAATAAAATAAGTCCAAGATGAAAGCCTCCTTGAGCGGTCGTCCATACCTAATACCCCTTAAACAACAAAAAAAGCGGGGTTGGGGGTGGGGACTAATATTACTGAAAAAACATACTGAGAAATGTAAAATTTGGTCTTTAGTCTTTGAAAAACAAAATAAACTTGGCATCTGACTTTGGTTTTCTCACATCAGAGTCTACTTACAGCGAGGCAATTTCCGTCATGGAAAGAACCCGCAATGAAATGGCACAGTCGTGGCCATTAGCTTGACAAGCATGGAGCCTCAGCCCTTGTGAGTGTGAATGGGCCTCATTTATCCAAGAACGGCACTGAATACATCCCAGAGGGGCAGCCCCAAGCTCGCTGGCCACATTAAATCTGATTCACCCTCACTTCAGAACACTTAGCAGGGGCCCACTCCTTGGAGAAAGTCCAAGGCAAGTCAGAATGTAATTGCGGAAATCAATATGTCTTCTTCTTTGAGTCAGTGGAGGCAAACCCGCTAATCCTGTCGAAAATCTACCTGTTCTTCTAGAGCCATCCTCCTTCCTAATCCTCTGAATTCCTCTTGCACCTGGACACGACTTTCCAGCCCCTTGTTCTCCATCACATGCTGGTGAAATGTCCCTGAACTCTTCCAAAGCTTTCTCCCTCCTGCTACCAGAGTGCTCTCCCCCAAACAGAAATGCAAGCTGCCCATGTCCAACGTAACCCCCATCATGGCCCAGAGCCCCTCCCTAGATTCTCCTCAGTGATCTGGCTCTGGAGCCCCTCAATTCATTCATTTGTTTAGCAAATATCTGTGGAGCATCTTTCTAGGCCAAGCACTGCCCCAGGTACGGGGGTTATATCAGTGTCTCTATTAACATGGGGCTGGCATTTGAGTAGCCAAAGCCCCTCTCCCCAACTCCATGTGCTCTGTGCTCAAAGACCACATTCCACATCACCCCCTAGTCTCTTCCCTTCAGGCCTTCACTTTTGCTACTCCCTCTGCCTTCAAGGCCTATGACCACCTGATACCTGCCCTATTCACCTGTTCACCACCTGGTACCTGCTCTATTCACCTGTCCATGCTCACCTCTAGGTTCTCTACAAGCCTTTCCTGGGCCGCCAGAGAGGAATGTCTCCCTTCCAATTGCACCATTCTCTGTATTTTCTCAGTAAGTGTCTGCAGGATGAGTGAGTACATTTATGAATGAATCTTCCATTTAAATATTGAGTTCCTTATCTTATACCTGCAGTGCAAGAGAAAGCCCCTCGTGTTGCAGTCAGAAAACCATTGTTGACCTTGGTTGACCTTAGATGAGTCACCTAACCTTTCGAGGCTCAACTCCTTCATTCATAAAAATGAATGAATGCTTTCTTGAGGTTGCTGTGAGGACATCCCTGAGATGATGACTGTGAAGAAAGTCTGCAAACTGTGAAGCACTATACAAATTAACACAGCAACATACTGCATGTGCATGGCTGTGCATGTGTGTATGTGGGTGTAAATGTGAGGCTTTTTGTTCTTGGCAACTGTTCATAACTGTACCTCGGTGAACTCTTAGGTAGGTCAGGAAGCTAAGGTTTACTATTGTGCAGTGTTCAGCATGCAACTGTTTTTTGGAATGTCACTGTCTTTCTGAATGTTCCTTTTGGTTTATTAGGTTAGTTCACATTAAGAAGAACTTGGTGAGGAAGCCACATGGAAGAAATGGAAAGGCTTTCTTTGGCAGCTCTACCCTAAGAGGGCAAAGGGGTCAGTTCTGCGAGAGAAGCCCCACAAGGAGGCTGGCCTGGGACAAGCATTCCAGGCCTGTCTCAAGTCTGAATACAAATAAATCCCTTCTCAGGTGGTTTTCTTCATAAGGATCCTAAAAGCACATACTTAGTCCTAATCGACTGAACAAGCTCCTAATCAAGTTTCATAGTGTGAATCGAGGTCAGTCACCACAAAAGGTATTTTTAGGACCCCAGACAAGGAGGGGATTGTCTGGAGCGCTGCAGGGTAATTTGTGGGTCTGTTTTATTTCTGAATCAGAGGCAGTGGAAAAGCTGTTTCAGACCCCATGGCTGGAGCAGCGGGTGGAGCTCAGCAGTGATTCATGTAGAACTCCGGGCTCAAACTGAAACCGTAGATGTTTGTCTTCACAGCTGTGTGTTATTTTTACCCTTACTAAATATTCTCTCTTACACCTGGAATTTCAGCCTCTTCCCAACAGTCCTGTTCCTTCCCCCTTCCCTGAAGCAGTTGAAGACAAAATTAATTAAAAAGTCACCACCAGCTCACCAACAGTTAGTTCTTTGTCCCCTTAAAGGGGCTCAATGTTTCCCTGAGAAAGTTTCATTATTTAAGTTTATATTTCTCTTTACAGCCAAAAACGAATGCCAGCAAGACCGTGTTGCTTTTAGATCTTGAAAACTGGAGGGAAATGCACCATTTTGGGATTCATCATTTGAAAACAAAATGTTCTGTAGCCTAAGATCTCTACAAGCAGTTACATGACAAAGATCAGATGTGACATCTTTTCTATCTTGTGCACGTCTTTTAATTTGTCTGAAAGACTCCTTTTTCAGAGAAGGATTGAGCCCAATAGCCAGTATGGTGCTTCATGTTTTTATTTTTATAACAGGCCAGGTGAATCCTGGTAACCAAAACAATTTTACTTTCTTTTTTTTTTTTTTTTTTTTTTTTTTGAGACGGAGTTTTGCTCTTGTTGCCTAGGCTGGAGTGCAATGGCGCGATCTCAGCTCACTGCAACCTCCGCCCCCACTGGGTTCAAGCGATTCTCCCGCCTCAGCCTCCGGGATTATAGGCACCCGGCTAATTTTTTTTAAATATATATTTTTAGTAGAGATGGGGTTTCACCATGTTGGCCAGGCTGGTCTCGAACTCCTGACCCACCTATTATTTTTAAAATGTGATTGTTTTGGAGACACCTGGTGAGGTTAATGTAAAGGTGAGTGCAGGTGAACTGACCTGATGTGATAAAGTAAGATAGTAATAAATGTTTCTAAAATGTGTAACATATACAAAAAATCAAAATGCAGTTGGCACTTGGATTTGGTGCATCTTGTCACTGCTTGTCTGACACGTGGAGAGAACCTTGCTATCCCTTTCAATGCAGGAAAGACGTTCAGCTTCTTCTAAGAAGCCCTGAGGGAGTGAAGAAGAGTCCAGGCCTGTGGTCAAATGGCCAACTTTCACTTTCACTAACTTTCACTTGAGCAAGTGACGAAAACTTTTGGAAACTCAGTGGTCATCCGTAAATGTGAATAATCATAATAATGTCATCTCATAGATGTTTGAGAAAACTGGACAATATGTTGTATACCAAAATCTATTAATAAATCATGTGGGTTTTAGAAATATGGGTTAATATTATCCCTTTCAGGGTCTTTTTCTCCTGCCCAGGTAAAGTTGATGGTACCCTCATCCCTGTTATTGCTGGGCCCTGAACATCACTCTGTACTGAATGTGTCTTATGATCTCACAGAATCTTTTTCACCTTTGGTAGACCATGAGCTTCTCTTAGTTCCTTTTTTTTTCTTTCTCTCTTTTTTTTTTTTTTTTTTGAGACAGAGTCTTGTTCTGTCACTGGAGTGCAGTGCCATGATCTCAGCTCATTGCAACCTCTGCCTCCCAGGTTCAAGTGATTCTCCTGTCTCAGCCTCCTGAGTAGCTGGGACTACAGGCACCTGCCACCATGCCCAGCTAACTTCTGTATTTTTTGTAGAGATGGGGGTTTCACCATGTTGGCCAGGCTGGTCTCGAACTCCTGACCTCAAGCGATCTGCCCACCTCAGCCTCCCAAAGTGCTGGGATTACAAGTGTGAGCCACCTGCACCCGGCCAGCTTCACTTAATTCTTAATCCATCTCCATCGAAGCTAACACAGTCCATGATGCAGATTAAACACTAAATACACGTTGGTTTCCTGCAGCATTTGTCAATTTCGACACTAGTGCCACTCGGAGCCAGGTCACTCTTTGGACAGGTGGGGGTGGGGGCTGCAGGGGCGCTGCCCTGTGTACTGCAGGATGTCCCCGGCCTCTACCCACCAGACACCAGTAACACCTCCCAGCTGTGACCAGCAGAAACACGAGCATTGGCAAATGCCTCTGGGGGCCACATCACGATGGTTGAGAACCACTGGGCTAATGAATTAAGATCCACTGAGCTCAGGCAAGGAGGCAAGAGCCTCTTGTTTTACCTGGTGTTTATTAGAGAGAAGTTCCTGTCCCCAGTGTCTGGGGTGATGCTTAAAAGGGGCCCTTAAAGGGGCCTCTATGCTCATGAGGATTCCTAGTTATGGTTTGTCCATACCTTGTTTGGGGTACATTCCCCAAGCCTTGGCCCATCCTCACTTCCTCTTTTCCTCATGCCATATGTCCAACCCATCAGCAAAGCACGTTAATTCCACCTTCCAACTATACCCAGGATGTGACTGCCTCTCCCACCCTCCCTTGCTACCACTCTCACCCACTCTCACGCAGATGTCTCCCATCCTACACCCACATTTTCTCAGGAAGACTTCAACACAGGAGCCAGAGAGGCCCTGCAAAATCTAAGTAACACTATATCCCTCCTTTGCCTCAAGTCCCCTAATGATTTCTGAACTCACCAGAAAGTGAAAGTCAAAGTCCGGCAATGGCCCCACGGGCTCTCCAAACTCATCATCTATTACTCTTCTTCTTGGACACTAAACAGCAGCCACGATGGCCTGCTTGTTGTCCTCGAACACCTCAAGCTGACCTCAGGGCCTTTGCATTTAGCATTCCCTCCTCTTGGAATATTTTCTGCTGTTTAATCACGGGCCTTCTCCCTCAACTGCCTTTGCAGCTTTACTCAAACATCACTTTTTTGTGATCTTCTCCAGCCACCTTCTTTAGAGCTGCCATCTGCTTCACATCTTTATTTTTCTCCTTAGCATTTACCACGATCTAACCTGCTGTGTTTTCATAAGTGGTCTGATGTCATGACCATCTTCACTGCTAGAAAGTGAACTTAGTGAGGCAAAACTTTTTTGTATATTTTATCACTCTATCCCAAGAGCCTAGGAAAGTAGGTGCTCAATAAATATTCATTGAATGAATGAATGACTCCAGGCATAAACAGTATGTCTAAGGCCCTGATGGACCCAGCGGATACTCCCTACTTTTTCTCATCTCCATCACATTACAAATGGCATGTTTTTTAAATAACATCTATAAAACATCCTGCTATCTGACCCGAGGCTGGAGTTATTCATGGCATGCAATGAATCTATCCCAGAGAGAGGCAAGACCCAGATAGCATTGTCTCTCGCTGCACAGGCCCAGCTGGGCAAAGCGCCAATGTGGTGGGAGGGAAGGAGGTATTTCTCAACTCAGGCAAGGACTTCTGGGGAACAACCCCGCCTCCGCGTAGATTCTCCCAGATCATTCGCTGGGTGGGTCACCTTTACCCAGCTGCTGGGCTTTCTCATTTTTCATCTCCTTGGATCGTGCAACAGAGCAGTGGTTCTCAGACTACCAGGCATCGGAATCCCGCAGAGGGCTCCTTCAAACACAGCGTGCTGGGCTGCCACCCAGGTCTCTTCCGATTCTAGGGCAGGGCCTAAGAAGCCGCGTCTCAAACAAGCTCCCAGGTGGAGGTGATGCTGCTGGTCCCGGAGCCCACGTTGAGAATCACCACACCGGGGGAACCCTCACTCAACTGAATCAAACATGGCAATGGCTCCAGGTGGCCTGCAGACTGGGCTGAGGGGGGACTCACAGCATGGCACATAAATTGACTGAGTTCCACCTGCAGTGAGCCTCCAGGTGGGCTTCACGAAATCGCCATCGCCTGTGGAAAGGGGAAGGTGCCACTTAGTGTAAGCTGCCTGTGATCTGGCTCGCCTGAGCTGGGGATGCTCAGATAGAGGAAAAGCAGCCTGCTCTGCACAGACCTGCCAGACTGCTCACGAGAAGACAGTTCGCTTGTGGACCATGAGTGAGCAGGTGTTACCTCTTGGCTTATCCTGCTAGTCTATCATGACTTGAGCTTTGGGGACCTCACAGCAAATTCAGGGCATTGGTAGGGAGCTCACGAGAGGCTGAGCAGGCGCTGAAACTCCCAGCCAGGCCCTTGGTGTGGATGGCACAGGAAAACAGCTGGTTTTAGTTTGGCCACACACTGACAGTTCTCCATTGTGTGAACACTTGGGGCTTTCTGGTGCGTGAGGCTAGAGTGAAGAAAGGGAGAGGGTGGCTGTGGACCACCGAAGCTGAAAAATGATGTCCTGTGTCTACACAACGTGCAATTAGATTAGTGTCTGCAAGAATGCTGCTGTTTGATCTGGCAGTGGCCAAGCCAAACCCACAAGGACATCCCAGTTGGCTCGCAAAGCAGTGGTTCCTTTCTCTCCTGTTTTTCTTTTATTATGTTTTACAGAAACTCTATTATAATGGCAACAGATCTCGTTTCACCACTTGTATTTCATTTCAGGAGCTTGTAAGCACGTTAGGACTGAGGTTTTGTAGAATTCCACTATTCGGTTGGGAACTAAGTCCTTCCTTCCTCTCAAAGCACATGGCCTTTTTCTCCGTGGGTACTGGATGGATAGGGATGGACAGAGGGCACTATTCCCAAGTTGGGTATTCTAGGCAGAAGGAGGTGGGCCATGTTCTGGAAAGATCTAAGCTGCAGAGAGTGCACTTCTCCCGTGGAGATGTCTGCAAGATAGTCAGGGGCCACAAAGGTAACAGCCCACAAGTTCTAGCCGAAGAGTAATATTTGACTTATGTAACTTCCCCGTGGACTTGACTTCAAGTGGCACGTGCACTACAGGAAAGCCCATTATGCATAAGCTAAGAGGAGGGACAATTAGAAGAAGCTATTGGGCCAGGGGCCAGGAGGTGGGCTAACTCCCTGGCACAGCTGGCCTGGGGCTTCCGAGTCTGGAAGGATGCAGGTGCAGGTAGTGGAGCGTTGAGGAGCTGCACTCCTGGCGGGGCTCCTCCAGAGTCGGGCAGCCACACACAGCTCCGCAGCATCTCATCTGTGAGCCCCTCCGTGGCAGAATCTGCATCTCCATGAACCCTGCCTCTGCCCTGGCCCCTCGAGCTGGGCTGACACAGCCCGGTGCTGGTTCACGGTGTCCAAAATAAAGCAGAGTGAATCACGCCCATGTTCCCTTTTATGGAGCTGCACCTGACATTGGTAAAGAGCCCATAGTGAGGCCGGGCATGGTGGCTCACGCTTGTAATCCCAGCACTTTGGGAGGCTGAGGCGGGTGGATCACCTGAGGTAAGGAGTTCGAGACCAGCCTGGACAACATGGTGAAGCCCCATCTCCGCTAAAAATATGAAAACTAGCCACTCGGGAGGCTGAGGCAGGAGAATCGCTTGAACTCGGGAGGCAGAGGTTGCAGTGAGCCGAGATCGTGCCATTGCATTCCAGCCTGGGTGACAAGAGCAAAACTGTCTCAAAAAAAAAAAAAAAAAAAAAAAAGCCCACAGTGGGTCAGCAAAGCCTGCGGATGGGATCCCAGGCAGTCCTTTGTCTGCCCCAAGGCTGCCTCCAACCTCTGGCTGAGATGAGTCTTAGCTCCACTGATAATTGTTCAGCTTTCTTTTCCCCCATTCCCCTTCAGGAAGCCCGTTGGATTCTTAATAGCAGAACACTGACTCACCACTTATGTTTCAACTCTTTCAGATCACTGAGCTTGAGCAGCCCCCTAGTGAACCTCTGACTTGACACGCCACCCCCTTTACCACCCGCTGTCCAGTCAGGCTGAGCTCCAGCAGCAGCGGTGAACTGGCCCCCCAGAGCACACTGGTTTGGAGATCTAAAAAGTACAATGGGTCACCAGTCACTGATGAGTGCAGCATCCCTGGAAGTCAGGTGTGGGGGTCAGTTTCCTGTGTCAACTTGGCCAGGCCGTAGCACCCAGTGACTTAATCAAATGCTAACTGAGGTGGTACTGGGAAGGCATTTGCGCAGGTAGCTCAGTCAGTTGAACTTGACTAAAGGAGATGATGTCGGATAATGTGAGTGGGCCTCATCTAATCAGTTGAAGGCCTTAAGAACAAAGCCTGCGGTTTCCAGAGAAGAAGAAATTCTGCCTACTTTCCAGCCTGCCAGCCTCCCCTGCAGATCTCAGACCCGCCCACTCCCACAATTGCATTAGTCAATTCCTTCAAATAAATATCTTAAAATATAAAAGTATCCTATAAGTTCTATTTCTCTAGAGAATCCCAACTGATACACCAGGCCAGCACCCAGACACAATGCCAGGAGACACACTGAGCTCTGGGGGAGACGGGCATGAGCTCTGTATCTTTCTCTTCTACGAAGGGGATTAGTGTCAGCCACTCCTCTCCCTCCCCCTGGAACATCCTTGTGGCTAGGGGACGATGACACTTGGTGACTGGTTGACATCTGTACATTGCTAGATGCCTCAAAGCGGAGGCAGCCTCTGCAGCCAGTGTTCCTCCCCTGCCTATTACAACCCAGCTGCCCTTTTCCTCAAAGGAGGCACGTAGGCCTGGATTGAAGGCAGGTGAGGTCCACCTTGTTCCCTTCATGAACAGCACCTGCCGAACCGACATCACCGAACCCACCGGAGGACCCGGAGGATGAAGAGGATGACATGATGGTCTTCACTCGGTATCCACCCACCGAAACACATCACCGATGCTTTAAGAGCTGGAACAGCATTGAAAGTTTATGACGGCAGCAATCTGGGCAATGTTAGAATTCTGTGAGCCCTGAGAGAGGAACTCTTAAAGTTCCCATTGTTTCCTTGAAAGAAAATGTCAAGGCCGGGCGCGGTGGCTAACACCTGTAATCCCAGCAATCTGAGAGGCCAAGATGGGTGGATTGAGTTCGAGACCAGCCTGGCCAACATGGTGAAACCCCGTCTCTACTAAAAATACAAAATTTAGCCAGGCGTGGTGGCGGATGCCTGTAATCCCAGCTACTCAGGAGGCTGAGGCAGGGGAGTCGCTTGAACCCCGGGGGGTGGAGGTTGCAGTAAGCTGAGATCGTGCCACTTCCCTGCAGCCTGGGTAAAAAAGAGCAAAACTCCATCCAAAAGAAAAATAAAAAAGAAAGAAAATGTCCAGTTCCCCTGAAAAAGATGTTTCCCAGAAAGAGACCCTCAGCGCAGCACCAGCCTTTCACTTGCCTGACAGAAAAACCACCCAAGAGCTTTCCCCAGTCTGCTGCGCTGAGGGCCCTGGGGCGGAACTGCCCTGGTGTCTTTCTTATGGATTGAAGCCCCTGGTGTCTTTCTTTCTTATAGACTGAAGCCCCTTGCCTGGGGCTCAGGGTTGCCCCAAACTCCCAACCTGTACCCCTGGGGTCACAACATAGGCTGGAAAAGCTTCCCCATGCCTGGCCAGGAGGGAGAGGAGACATCAGCTACCAAGGGGCATCACAGGCTCACACTAAGGAAAACAGTGTTTGCACTTCTCCCACAAACAGAATGCTTATTTTTTTATTTTTTATTTTTATTTTTTTGAGATGGAGTTTCTCTCTGTCGCCCAGGCTGGAGTGCAGTGGCGCGATCTCGGCTCACTGCAAGCTCCGCCTCCCGGGTTCATGCCATTCTTCTGCCTCAGCCTCCCGAGTAGCTGGGACTACAGGTGCCCACCACCACGCCTGGCTAATTTTTTGTATTTTTAGTAGAGACAGGGTTTCACCATGTTAGCCAGGATGGTCTCGATCTCTTGACCTCGTGATCCACCCGCCTCGGCCTCCCAAAGTGCTGGGATTACAGGCGTGAGCCACCGCGCCCGGCCAGAATGCTTATTTTATTTTAAATTTGGGAGTAACACAGTGAGAACAATAGAAACTTTCATTTCTGGAGCACTGTTCTCGCCTCCTCACTCAGTCTCCCTTCGGAGGCTTGCTGAATCCAGACTGGCCCCAGGCCAGACTCTCAAACAAGGGCCAGGACATGGCTCACTCTGCCTGTTGTCCATCGGAAATCATCTCAGTGCCCTTTTGTCTGAGATGTTTCCTTCCTCTCTCCCCGCTTTCCAACATCCCCCTCCTCCCTGCAGGTGAATTGCTCATAGGTAGAAATTAGCCTCTGCAGAAGAAAAGCTTTAGAAATGTGTCCCGGTCTTAGTGTCTCCGCCGTGATCACGCTGGCATATATGGGATCATATGACCCCACCCAAAACAGAATTCATTCAGTGTTTCCAGGCTGTGTTCCACCAATTGATCTACTGCATAAACACTGCTGCATTCTTTAGAACATGATTACCCTGCATTCTTCTGTGTTTCAGAAATATATATAATGATCAACAGAAACATTGTATCAAATGCATAGGATTTATGGGTAAAAAATATTTACATGTAATCATTAATTTCCCACAACTTTGGTGTCCTGGACCCATCATTGCATTTTCTATCCAGGTCCTTCTGTAACTCCAGGAATGAATCTCTTGATGAGATTCAAAAATATTTACATGTAATCATTAATTTCCCACAACTTTGGTGTCCTGGACCCATCATTGCATTTTCTACCCAGGTCCTTCTGTAACTCCAGGAATGAATCTCCTGATGAGATTCAAGATGGGCCTGCCTCGAGTTCCACTTAAAGGACCAGTGCAGTGGCAATATGTAGCATCAGAGCCAGTGCAGTTTCAAGAAGCTAGATGCACAGACGCAAACTGACTTCTCAGAGTGGAGGAGTGTTCTGGCATCTCCCATCTCCCCATCTGGCACATCCAGCCTTGCCGTTGACATTCCCTCTAGGACACTGTGACTTGGCACCTTCATTAACACCACACTAGGAATTGACGCAACCGTTTCCAGACTTATAAACTATGACACTTATAATAAACCTTTTTAGCGTTAAAACATATATGTAACAAAAAGGCCCCATTACAGCTTCAACAGAGTGGAAAATGCTCAGGGTGTGGAGTCAAACACTCCTGGTTTAAATCCAAACTCTGATTCCATTTAAGTGGTGATTTGGGGTCAGACTGGAAATGCCTGATCACAGGTTTCTTCATCCATCAAATGGGGTCAAGTATACTTCATGAGGGGCTGCTCGGAGGACTGAGGGGCTACTGGATATAAAAGGGCTTTGTACACAGTAAAGTTTCCGAAAATGTGAGCTGTTCTTATGACCTGATGGTAGATTATGCAACATTTCAAAGAAATAATCTGTTCTTTATCCTAAGATTTGATATTCTTTTTCCTGAATATATATGGGGTATTAGATCATAATTGAAATTAATTTTACTTTTCAAAACTACACAGAATTCAACACTTTTTGAGGGCCAGGGACAGTTCTGCATTTGGTAATACATTTTACGTGACAGTTGTATGTTCATGACAAACTCAGGGAAGCTAATAATTATGGGAGACACCGGAGAGGGCTCTATGCATAAGCTAAGAGGAGGAAAAAAAAAAACAGCAGGCATTAAGAGAAGAGGACCGCAGGGATCAGAGGGTGGGGTGAGGGTGGAGGGCAGACAATGGAGATCCACTAGCAAATTCAAGTGGCTTGGACATACGCCGCACTGCCTGGCCACTAGCTGACACTCTCCCTTTGTGAAAACATAAGACGGCATTATTTTCCAGGCAATCAAACCTCAGATGAATTCTGCCATATGTGGGCAAGGCTCCCCTCCCACAGAGCCCTCGTGCCTGGGAAATAGAATTGAACACATCTTCAAAGAGAGTTCTTGGTAAATATACTACTAATTTTACAAACTCCATCCTCCACACAAACCACTGGAGAACACATTTTCCCAGCGCTGTCCAACGTCACCGTTCAATGGCCTTTCTTTCTTTCATTCTTCTTCTTTTTTTTTTTTTCTTTTTTGTTAGCCAGAGTCTTGCTCTGTTGCCCAGGCTGGAGTGCAGTGGCATGATCCCGGCTCACTGCAACCTCTGCCTCCTGGATTCAAGTGATTCTCCTGCCTCAGGCTCCCGAGTAGCTGGGATTACAGGCACAGTGGCCTTGCTTTCTAAGTCAATCTTTAGAGAAGCATGACTGACTTCCACTTTGCCTTTGTAAAGGATAGGAAAATGGGAGGTCAGGGAGAGAAAGGGGCGGAAGTCTCCTTACCTTGAGCCGTTCACCTGGCTAGGGTTACATTCCATTTTGATGGTGACCCTGGCTGGGGGTTGAGACAGCCAATCCTGCTGAGGGACGCGTGGGCTCATCTTGGAAGTCTGTCCATAGTCGCTGGAGGAGGACGCGGTCATTTCTGTCTTAGCCAGGTGTGGCGTTCCGTAGGCACACTCAAACAACGACTGGTCCTCGCTCACAACTGATAAGGCTTCCTGAATGCCCAAAGAAACACATAATTCAAGACACTCCAACAGACAGTCATGTTTCAAAAAGTTGTTGATTTCAGAGTCCTTTCTAACTGGGACCACATTTTAGATCGTTTTTATGGTCTCCATTTCTACCTTTCAGAAGAAAAAAGTAGCTTGTTTTTCTTTCCTCGGGACAGTAAGAGTTAGAAATGCCAGCCTAGAAAAACTTTTATGCAGGTCTCGAAGCATCCCAGGCTTGACTGCGGCAGGGCAGCAGAATATCCACTTTAATCTCAACTTAAGGAAGTTGAATTTCAAAGGTCTTAGAAGACACCCAATTGCATGTGTCACTATTTGACAAATGCAATCTATAATTCAAGCAGACAGGGTACAGAGCGGTCATGAGGATTAAAAAAAAAGAAATCTGAAGGCCAACACCTAAGCATCTGGCAAAATTGCCACATTCCTGGGGATTTTGCGGAAGAGGGACTTAGAGGAAGACAGAGGGATCAATGGAGCACCAAAGGGCAACCAACCAGAGATACAAACGTTTCCACTCTAAGTTATTAGCCGAAGTACAGTTTCAAGTGGTGCTTCCATGATGGTGAGCATCTGGATGATAAATGAACCAAAAAAAAAAAAAAAAAAAAAGCTGTGAAGTATCCAGATGCTTCCAAACAGCAGGATGTTTAAAATATCTGGATCACTGACAAGCTCTTTTCCCCTTACTTTCAATTAATATCTTCGCTCTTTTGCATGATTTGGTGAGAAGAAATAGCAATTTGTCATTGTTGGATCAATCATTTTTCGTGGTTTTAAGTCAAACAAGTGGTTAGCCAATGGCTATGTTTATATTCTACAGCCAATGAGCAACGGCAAGTTTGGGAAATTTCAACTACTTAAATGATGGCTTGTGCTGCAATGACACAGAGCTGTTGTGATACAATCCAATTTTGGTTCTTATAACAGACATGAATCCACATGAATGCTCATTTTTATATTAGTCCTTTGGCATCCTCAGTATTGACATCAACTAGTGAGAAGCAAAGGCTAGTTGGGCCACACATTTTTATTTAAAAAAAAAAAAAGAAAAGAACTTTGGAGGCAGAGCAGGGGAAGCAGGGGAGTGTGGGCTGTGCAGACCCTTCCAGTCCAAACTTGTCATCTCCAAATGAGAAATCTGAGACCCAGAAAGGTCTAGAGCTAATCTTGAATGAGCTGGCCATGATCAACCAGGGGACTAGTGATGGGAATGACTTGTGTATTACCATCTGCCTTCTCCTTGCCCCCACAGCCCTATGATGCCCTTTGTGACATTTTTTTCCTTTGGGACATGTGTTTAAATTAGCACCCTCTTCCCCTTCTTTGAGATGACCTTTACATAAATAAGGGTGCTTCCCATCAGTAATCGCACCCTAGAAGCAGCCGTTCTGAGATGGAGAGCTTCCTCCCCACCCAGAAGGATCAGAATTTTTAGGAAACAATCACCCCCCAACCCCACATCTACTCTGTCGCTCGATCCTCCACCTGTCCCAGGACCAAGTTTTTTCCTTAGCTTCCCAAGTGCACAAACTTCTTTGCCAGACACACTGCACTGAGAATCAGCAAGGAGGATGAATCAAAACAAACTCAAACCTCTGTCTCTCAAAGTGGTGGTCAGGTGTCTGTGCTAAAGCAAAAGCCCCCATCCTGGACTCCATAAGTATCTGTAGAATTACAGCCCTGTGACACCCTGGGAAAGACTAAGCCTGCTGTTCAAACAGTAATGCAAAATGTACCAAAGAGTCAGTTATGCCAGACAGAGAACCAGAATCAGGCACAAGGGAAAAAAGTCATCTTGAATAGACAGCAAAATCAAACTCGTCAACAATCAAAAATGATACGAGGCAGTGACACAGAAGTTGACAGTACAGAAACGGCATCCTAGATGTTAGGGAACCTGAAATTCATGGCTTTCTCTTCCAGTCACAATTGAGTGGCCAAAACAAGGAATCTAAACACATAGATGTGGGTTTCAAAGTAAAATCAGCACCATAGACTTAGTGTAGTCATGCTAATTAAGACAAAAATTAGACCTTCTTAAAAAATTTTTGCAAAACAGATACTCCCTTCCCATGGTGGCACTGGCTAGTGTGTTTTACAGGCTCAGAACAGGAAACAGAGCTGATGGCTGCTGCCTCTCTCCTTCCTGGGCCTGAGACTCGACCAAGGCTCGCAGGGAAATAACACACTATGTAATGTTAGCTTTGGCTCACCCATGATGAGAAACATGAACAAATGTGTGATTTATATCAGAAATTGGCGAAAACAGGTTATATATATAAGAAACAGGCTAAATTTAAAATTACAAACTAAGAAGGAAATGGCTGCAACAATAACAAACAAGCAATAACTTTAAAGTATTAGTATTTCTCCAAGATAAAGTAAGCTTACTTCTGCAAACAAAGCCAATAGCCACAAAAATGTAGTGTAAGTTTGAATAATAAAAAAAGACCAAAATATTAGAACTAAAATGAAGCTTAAGTGTGTGTTTGTAGGGGAAGGAATCCATTCTCACATCTGGCAAAGCATTATTTCAGCACATGGTTTTCTAAAGAAAGAAATCAAAGTTAATTGAGATCGATTTAGGAAGGAAAAAACCCTCAGAAATGCTAGAGATAGGGGAGGCATGCCTCCTTTTTTTGCATCTTAAAATTCTTCTCACAGCTAATATTGCACAAAAATGAGAAAGGGAATATAATTCAGAATATTGAAAGCAACCCCTCAGTTGCTTTTGTTCATTAGAAGGGAAAAATTCTGAAAATAAGGAAGCTTCAGGATAAACATTTCAAAAGGGGTGAAATACAGTCCACATTTTGAAAAGACAGAGCAACCCAAACTATGCCCCAAAGACTTTGTTGACTGTCACTCAACAAAGGCTGCTGAACACCTAGGATGAAGTACAGCTCAGGAAAAGGAAACAAATGAATAAAGGAAATCTCTCTCACACACACATTTTGGGAGTAAGAAGAAGCTGAGGGGTCTTCACAGACCCATTCCCAAAACAGCGGTCACTAAAGTTAAGTGCTGCTCTTCAGAAGCAAACCAAGGCACAGCCCTGCCACATCTTTGTCCTCCCACTTGACTTGGCTGTTGGCAGGTTTCATCATCCCTTCGGTTAAAGCTTGAATGGACACACGCTGCTGCATAGGGCCCTCCCTGCCTGGCAGCCCTGTGACTTCAAAGGGGAGAGAGGATCTAGCCCAGTAGGATTAAAACCAGAAAAAGAGTGCTGAACACAGGCTGCTAATCAGGACCACATGAGTTCTTTAACTCTAGCTCTGGGAGAGACTTCCTGGCCTTGACTGACATGTCTCTCCTTCCCTGCAGCCTGGCTCCTGCTCTTTATAACTAGCAGATCTCACCTACCTACTTACCTGCCTGCCTACCTGCCGGCCAAGGTAGGCAGCTGCCTTAGTTAGCATGTATAGATTGTTATTGCAGAAACTCTGGCCAGCCACAAGGCTTGGGATCTGCTTCAGTGGCTTTATAACAGAGAATATTTTAAACGTCAAAATCTGGCAGATATGTGGCATAATCATTTCATATGCCTGCTTCTATGTTACTATAAAAAGACCTGAACTTTAGATTGGTGTTTGCCAATGTGTGGGGTGTTTTTTTCTGTAGCTCCAGGAAAGTTGGGATATTCCCATCAGGCAAATGGCAGGCTACCAAGCTCATTTTTAAATGACTTATGAGAAACACATAATTCTAAGCAAATTACCCCCAAACAAAAGGTACTACTGTGTTAGTACTACAGTATTGATTATTTCATTTCAAGACGGAATATACCAATAACACATGAGGACCATTCCTTTGGATTTTGGTCATGGGATAACAGTTCCAGAAATGAAAGGAGGTCCCACCAGGTTATATTTCATATTATAACTCTAAAATATGCATCTATTTTCAAGTAACTAGAGTACAAAAAAGGATCCAAAATACATTAGAACACTGAAAAAGAAAACTAACAAAGTTGAATGCATACTGACATTTTCAGCAAAGTATTTCAGGAATCCTGATGCCTTTCTATAACAGATGAATACTTTGCAAGATGCCTATTTCTCAACCAAAGTATTAGAAAATAAAGGCCCCAAATTGATTCTAATTTGTGATCCTTATAGCTCATAAAAATATTACATTGTTAATACAGAGAATCTATCATACTTAACCTCTTTTGAAAATTTGGGAGTGGTAAAGTGTTGAAACTGAGAAAATCTTTAAGAATGGTCAGGTGAATTTCACATCTGGAGTAAGCAAAGGCATCCATGGTCCTTTCGTGGTTTTCAAAAATTAGGAAGATGGCCAGAACTAGGCCTCCCGAGAATTGGATTATCAAATCCACCTTCAATGTTTTCAAGTCTTATATGCTATAATTATTTGATAATTATGAGAAACAAATGGAACAACTAAGTGGAACAAGAATTTTATGATCATGATCATGCTTAAAAAAAAAAATCTTGGTTCGGGCATGGTGGCTCACCCCTGTAATCCAAGCACTTTGAGAGGCCAAGGTGGGTGGGTCATGAGTTCAGGAGATCGAGACCATACAAAAATCCAAAAAAAAAAAAAAAGAAAAAAAATAGCCAGGCGTGATGGTGGGCGCCTGTAGTCCCAGCTACTCAGGAGGGTGAGGCAGGAGAATTGCTTGAACCCGGGAAGCAGAGGTTGCAGTGAGCCGGGATCACGCCACTGCACTCCAGCCGAGGTGACAGAGTGAGACTCCATCTCAAAAAAATAAAATAAAATAAGAAATAAAAAATAAAAAAATCTTAAAGAAGTCCTTGCTGCTATCACAACACAGTGTGGAGATCATTCACTTAGGAAGCCAGCATCATCTTCAATCAATAGCCTACTTTTTCTGTCAGTTTTAATCCCATTACAATCCAATACAAAACCCTTCCTTAAATTTCCCTCACATATAACCACGCAGAATTTGGTACATCGCTTAACTCCCTATATTGCCATCTTTTAACCACTTTCATAAATAGCTTATCCACCAAATAAACCAGGTTACCTTAAGCACTTTCATGCAATATCCTCTTAAATTCTATTTTGTTGATTACAAGATACACCACTTTTCACATTTAGCTAAAATTGCAATGCATTTAACACATTGCATTTAGCTCTGAAATATGAAAATGAAAGGCTTATCCTAGGTATCAGGCAGCATTTCTTCTTCTCTGATGGCAGATAAAATAATGGGACATTTTATATCCAATGACATCTTACATTTTATGAAAAATGATCATTTAATCCTTACAATTGTCCTATAAGGTCAGCTGTGATTCTTGCCCACCCATCAGAAAGTGCGATTGGAGAAGTAACATCAACAGTGAGGATGAGGCAGAAACAGGGTTTGTGTCTCTGAATGGAATCATTCCCCAAGGCTGTAGACTGGCCACTACCTGGCTGTTACTGGAAGGAAGAAGTTGGATTAAGAAAAGTCACACGGTGGAGTGTTTTGGTGCCCGCTCTTGCCATGAGAGATGGAATCACCTAGAGAAAGACAGAGAGAGAGAGGCTGGTAGAGGGAAGAGACAGAAGAAGGATGAAGGGATAAGTGTCCAGAATCCCTGGATCTGGGATGGAATAAAGGATCTGGATGGTAAACGGAGAGTGCTGGGAACCAGTAAGGACTTCTCTAGGTATACCATGCTCTTCTATGAGCCTAGGGGATGTGTAGCAATGGGCCCTGCATACAGTTAATCATTTCTTTTGCAATGGCTTAAATCAACAACCCTGTTCTTTTCTTTGATTAATCAGATTATTCAGACACAAAGACATGGCCAGGTGTTGGGATGTGTTCATTGCAGGTGGATGCCTGCCTTCTCTTAATGAGTACTATGCAGGAAAACTAGGACAGGTAGGAGTACCATTTATAAATATGCTGGAGCCTATGCCACTTTGGGCGGCCTTTAGTGGATGTCTGCAGACCTAAGGATATTGGAAATCTATCTATTAGGCTGTCGCAGGCTCTATTGTTTATAGTTTCTCTTCAAGGCAGCACATATGCAGTAGATGCTTCTAAAAGGTCTAGTATCTAATTGTATTTGGAGGAGGAAAAAACAACACAAACAAAATAGACAATGCACTTAGAGAAAGCTCTGCTCTCCCACCATAAGCCTGACAAAGATACTCCAGTCCTTCAGGAGTTTTTATTCTAAACGTGTGCACTTTTGCAATTCTGATGCCATCAGTATCTCGTTAAACAAGAATCTTCATCTGACCAGTGTGTCTTTTATTTACAACACACAAAAAAGCGAAACGTGGTAAGTGAAAGAAGCTCCACAAAGCTGGGTATGATCATTTTTGCCCCTTCTTGATATGATTTTCTTTTTTTCTTAATTCTTCAGAGAAGGAAGTATTAACATCGTATATTAAATGCAGCATCTAGCTTTGTGTTCACGTTTTTCTAATTTAACACATTGCAATTTTAGTCCCTCAAAACTATAAAAAAAATCTTGGATTAACCTCAAAGGAAAAATGTATGTAGGCAAATGAAGTCCATCTAAAGAGAGTATTTCTCCAATATGGTATCACTTCAGTGTCAAATAATTTCACCACTCACAACACTAGTCCAGTGCTAAGAAATGAGACCCAGAACTAGTGTCCAGATACATTTGCACATACATATATACAAACACATACACATGCTTACATATGTACACATATACATGTGTGCATGCATGAAAATACATACATACACAAATACATATATACATACACACACATATATAGATACGTGCATGCATATACACAAATACATATATAAGTGTATGCATATATGCAAATAGATACCTATACAAATACATGCAGATATACAATACATAATGTATATACAAAAATATCATACATATGTATACATATTATTAAATACATACTAAGATAATAAGGAGAGATGAAAATCTTTATCCTTATTATCTTTATTAATAGAACGCTTTAGAGGACTTTCAGATATTCTTTATCTTTAATCATATCCACTAGGGCAAATGTTGCCTAAAAGATACAGAGAACCTGGCTTCTTCCCATTTCACCTCTGCTCCTTCCTCTCTCATCCTAGAAGGTGCTTTCCCCTATGCTCAGCACATCCCTTCAGAACAGACTTAGCCGGGGATCCATCCCCTCCAAGTCCTTCAGCCAATTTTCCCGGCTCTGGACTTGCAGACTTTCTCAGGGCTCTGGGAAGGCCTGGCTGGTGCCAGCAATTCTCTTTGCCCACATACTTCTCCCCTGGCCTTGCCTTTATTCAAATATAAGCATTTTCAGGGCTGGCTCCTCTGTATGTCTGCTCCTAGAAATAAGATAATTTCTTAACCTCAAATGCTTGTTGGTGTTCATATTAGCCCTAGGACTAAGTCATCAGGTGATATTACAGCCCCATCATAATGCTATAAATGGGATCCACAAACTTCTATTACATCCAAATGAAGAGACGTGTTTTTGTGAGATGAATGGATTGTGTAGCCAATGCCCAGGAGTTCCAGGGAGTTTGGAAAATAATTGCCATTGGCAATATGTCTGCAGTCATACTACCAAAGAGCACATTATTGCAGAGTTTCACCTTCAATCCACATAGGCTTAAATAGGGACTTCCTATAGCTAAGCAACCTATGAACAAAATAAGACTTACTGGAAAATGAACGTTTGCAAAAGAAGGAGGGAGCATTCAATCTGCAAAGCAGAAACTCTAGAAATATTGTGAAAGATTGGAGCATGGTAGAAAAATGTTAAAGAAAGAATAGTTATGTCCACATAATGAAAACTAGATTTAAATGAGCCTTGGGAGATCAAGAATGTCAACCAACATCATTTTAAAACAACTCTTTGTTTTCTCAGTGCCATGCAGAATAAACCTCGAATGCATTTGAAAGGACAATGAACTGGGACTCTTTGCCCTGGCAAATGTCATTTAACTGTTTAAGAAACAACGTGCCTGTGATGTGAATAGCTTCTTATTTTCTTCTTTAAAGAATCACTTTTTTGGCTAGGTGCAGTGGCTCACTCCAGTAATCCCAGCATTTTGGCAGGCCGAGGCGTGTGGATCACCTGAGGTCAGGAGTTGGAGAGCAGGCTGGCCAACATGATGAAACCCTGTCTCTACCAAAAATACAAAAAGTTAGCTGGGTGTGGTGGCGTGCACCTGCAATCTCAGCTACTCAGGAGGCTGAGACAAGAGAATCGCTTGAACCCGGGAGGGGGAGGCTGCAGTGAGCTGAGATCGCGCCATGGCACTCTAGCCTGGGCAACAAGAGAAAAACTCCATCAAAAAAAAAAGAAGAAGAAGAATCACTTTTTCTTCCCAGTAGGCTTCTTTCCTTCTTTGGAGATGAGCAAAAAGTATAAAAACATCTGTGGAAACCTCCTGTTTGTATGTTTTACATTGGAATGGGTGCAAAAAATGCACTCACTATTCCTTTACATCCTTCTAAGAGGGCTGTTTCTACTCTTGACACTCAATACTTGTTTTTGTTTCTCTAATCACTGTCATACGTTACTCACGAATATTCATCAAAACCCTTTTCCTTATTTTTTATCTAGTTTTAAATAATTCATTTGAGATAAAAAGAACTTTTTCTTTGCTTTTTTTAATCACTCAGTGGAGGATGAACATGAAGCTGTACCAATGGATAGGAGACCATCTGGTAGAGCACAGGAGCCAGGGATAGGGATCTGAAGATGGAAGATGTGAGTTTCAAGCTGGGCTCTGCCCTTGCTCTGGGAATCACCTGGGTAAATCCTTTAACCCTTTCCTGCCCCAAGTGTGAGCTGAGAGCTTGCCAGAAATGCAGATTCTGAGTCTCCAGCCCTGCTGAGTCAGAATCTGCTTTGTAACAACTTCCCCAGGTGAGCTGGGTGCCTGCTCACTTCAACAAGTGCTGCATTATCCTTTTTTGATTCTCAATTTATTCAACTATAAAGGTGGTACTGATGGCAACCAGCTGCCGAGCGGCTCTCTCCCAGGACAGTTAAATGGGCCAAATAATCTAGTGTGTGTAACAGGTTTCATAAATCTTAATATTGTATTTAAATTATCATACGATAGAAGGGTGATGTGACTGACTCCAAACCTCTGCATGTGAACCATCAGAATTATCCATTCTAGTCATATTATTCTAACAAGCCAGATGCAAGGAAAATCACAGTCTCTTGTGTGCAAATTATCACTTATTTTTTGTAAGTACTGGATTTTCAAACCAAGTATCTACCTAACAGAGGGGAAGGGAGATCTAGCATCTTTTACTTCAAGAGCACGTCTGTCACTTTGATTTATAGCCTTTTTGGTCCCTGGTCCAGTTCTTTTGTGGGTTTTCCATTCAAATTCTACATTAGTTTGTTTAATGTCAATTAAATCAAAGCTTTGTGCAGGAAGGAATGAATCCTGGTACAAGCCCCAGCGTGCTGTTGGTATTCTCTACATAACAAGACAATAAATGAATAAATATACCATGGTCTTATAACATAATGTCCTTTTTCTTTCTTTCTTTCTTTTTTTTTTTTTTTACCTAGAATAGCACAAGGCACAGAGTTGACAGCCCTCAGACTTCTGAAGAAAAGTCTTTTCTTCCAGGATGTGGAATCCATAATGCTTGCTATGTTAACTTTCCCTAAAAATTGTTGAATTTTTCATAAACTTCTATGAGGAAGTGTTTCCATGGCAGTCTGGCTAAGAGGTTCACACCATCATTCTGTCCTGGTGATTTTTGAAACTTACAAGCCCAGGTTGAAACTCAGGTGATTCAAGTCTTGAGAAACACAAAGGCCAAGCTCAAGGAGTAGCAAAGTTGTTTGCACTTTTTTTCTATTGGCATGGTCCTTCTCTGAACACCAGGGAAGGGGTGGTGCACCACCTATCTCTTCTTCAGAAGGAGCTCCGTGAAAAATCGGCAGGTTTATGCTTTGCCCTTTCAAAACACACAAAGGCTAAAAATACAGTGTGCTACGCATCTGGAATCTGTCTCATCTGTGAATCTCTGACACATGGATTCATTGTTTTCGATAAAATTCCAGGAATTTTATTCATGAGAAAATTCTGGCACGATGGAAAACCCTGGCAAGCAAAAGATAGGGGCAGCAGATGTCCTGGCCTCCACCCACAACTCTGTCTCTGCTTTTAGCTAATTCTCATCAGGTGTCACTCTCATGCCTTCAAACACTCAATTCAAAATTTCCCATAAGACGGGGGTGAGGGGGTGGGGGTGTCCAAACAGCCTTAATTTTTTAAATAATTGGTACGGTCCCCCCCCCCCCACAGACAGGTGTGTCACACCAGGTTCAACATGCACGTGCCAGGATGCAGGATGGGCACTTTAAGAAGCCGCAAGACCACAGGGCCACTGGCCATGGGGCTCCACCACTCCGTGCCCCTCATGTACCAAGTCTTCAAGCTCCTCATCTAAAATGAGGGTCTGGTCTACTGATGTTTTCTAAGACTCCATTTTGCACCAAAATGAGATCGATTTGTTTAACTAGTAACATCCTCTTTCAGCCATAGCCAGGCTGCAGTCTCTACCTCCTCCATCTCTGAGCAGACATGCAGATAAGGTAGAAATCTACCATGTATGGAGTTGCTAAAAAGTTCCTATGCATCCAGGTTAGATGCTAACTGCAGGGTCTTTCCCTGCTGCCCCCAGACTTTAATTTTCCTCAATCTTGTAGGTATCTCCTTCTGTGCTAATGGTAAGAAGCTAGTCAGCACCCTGAGAGCTAGTGTTATGTTTTTAAGTGTGGAAAGGATCTACTCTCTTGCATGGGAATATGGCATCTGTTCTACACATAAAGCACTTCAATAATAATAAAAAATAAAAAAATTTAAAAAATAAAAAACACACGGCAACATGGTAATACCAACAGAAAGTCTTGTAGAAACTGGGGAGGATGTGGAGAAATAGGAACACTTTTACACTGTTGGTGGGACTGTAAACTAGTTCAACCATTGTGGAAGTCAGTGTGGCGATTCCTCAGGGATCTAGAACTAGAAATACCATTTGACCCAGCCATCCCATTACTGGGTATATACCCAAATGACTATAAATCATGCTGCTATAAAGACACATGCACACGTATGTTTATTGCGGCATTATTCACAATAGCAAAGACTTGGAACCAACCCAAATGTCCAACAATGATAGACTGGATTAAGAAAATGTGGCACATATACACCATGGAATACTATGCAGCCACAAAAAATGATGAGTTCATATCCTTTGTAGGGACATGGATGAAATTGGAAACCATCATTCTCAGTAAACTATCGCAAGAACAAAAAACCAAACACCGCATATTCTCACTCATAGGTGGGAATTGAACAATGAGATCACATGGACACAGGAAGGGGAATATCATACTCTGGGGACTGTGGTGGGGAGGGGGGAGGGGGAGGGATAGCATTGGGAGATATAACTAATGCTAGATGACGAGTTAGTGGGTGCAGCGCACCAGCATGGCACATGTATACATATGTAACTAACCTGCACAATGTGCACATGTACCCTAAAACTTAAAGTATAATAAAAAATAAAAAATTAAAAAAAAAAAAAAAAAAAGAAACTGGGGTTCTGGCAGACAGAGGAGCACATGAATAAGTCTCCACTATTCACATGATGGTCCAGGGGTCTCCTTCTTTTGCTTTCTATCCCCATCCCCAGATCATTGTTGGCATGGGCCACACACTGTATAAGGCAGACATGAACACAGACGTTTTCTTTTTCTTAGACGCTGACTTACGTAGAAAGAGTTAGTCTTCACCCACTGTGAGGGTCCAATCTCTGCCAAGGTCTTTCTTCAGCTTGGTAAGTGATGATGTCTGACTCCCTGGGGCTGGGATGCTAAGCCTGTGCTTTTCAGAAGATTTTTCCAGCACATAAATATATCCTGGTTGCTGCATGGAAAGGGGACTAAGTAGCCAGGGCATCAGAGCCCTTTGCTAACGCTATACGCTGAGCTCATGCTTTTCCTATGACATAGATGGGCACTGGGTAGACCCCGTCCTGGTAACACTTTTCATGCACCAACAAGTTGGTTGCCAGTGAGACTTGATTTTTATGACTCTGGGAGTGCTGACCTCAAAACCTAATACATTTGAACTAGGAGAGCAATCCCTCCAACAATTTCAAACTACACATACATACATCACATCCAATAGGGCTCTTTTGCCATCTGGCTTGAGCCCCTCTATAAATATGTCTACTTTGAAAGTCACAAGGCTGGGCGCGGTGGCTCACACCTGTAATCCCAGCACTTTGGGAGGTGGAGGCAGGCAGATCACGAGGTCAGGAGATGGAAAACATCCTGGCTAACATGGTGAAACCCCATCTCTACTAAAAATACAAAAAATTAGCTGGGCGTGGTGGCACATGCCTGTAGTCCCAGCTACTCAGGAGGCTGAGGCAGGAGAATCGCTTGAACCTGGGGGACAGAGGTTGCAGTGAGCCGAGATCATGCCACTGCATTCTGGCCTGGGCGAAAGAGCAAGACTCTGTCTCAAAAAAAAAAAAAAAAGTCACAAATACTCTTTAAAAGTCTGCAGATTCATTCATATCCAAACCATCAAGGCCTGCCCAACAGCCTGGTGACTTGAAATCTTGATGTGTACACAGTCTAAACCTCGGTCTTTAGATTATCTCCTTACTGGACCTCTTTACTTATTAAGATTCATCCTTGTGGAGGAAGTGAGGTCATGGATGTTCACATCTATCTTTCCCAGGAAGAAAAGGAAGCTTCAAGAGCTGGGAAATGCTATGCACCACTGTGCAGGTTCTGAGCAGCACAGAGCCACCTGTGGTGGGGGGGCGGGTAGGTGAGCAGTGGACATCTGACCACCAGGCGCTGTGCAGCACTACCTCCTTAAAGAGCAGGTGGGGCCTTCCAAGTTGCCTACTCATCCAACCTACACAGTAAGCCTTATGGAAGCGTCATGGGGCTACGCCTACTTCAAAGAGCAACTTAGCTAAAGGGAAAGAGAATTTGCACTTGCTCTCTTCCACTCTAGCAGACTTGCACTTGTCGCTATTTATCTGTGAACACAGACGCATTTTAGATTGACTTAAAAATAAAAAAAGGTGCAAAGAACAGGGCAGCTGGAAGTCGGGAAACCACTTCTGCCACTGCTGAATCTGAAGCCTTAAGCTCCTGAACTGGAAAACCAGCCGACTGGAGCACTGAGCTCCCTGGGCCCTGTAAAAGAACACACTGGCCAGGCATGGTGGCTCGTGCCTGTAATCCCAGCACTTTTGGAGGCCAAGACGGGCAGATCACGAGGTCAGGAGTTCGAGACCAGCCTGGCCAACATGGTGAAACTCTGTCTCTACTAAAAATACAAATATTAGCCAGGTGTGGTGGCGCGTGCCTGTAATCCCAGCTACTCGGTAGGCCGAGGCTGGAGAATAGCTTGAACCTGGGAGGTGGAGGTTGCAGTGAGCTGAGGTTGCGCCACTGCACTCCAGCCTGGGTGACAGAGTGAGACTGGCTCAAAAAAAAAAAAAAAAGAATGCACCAAGTAGTGGCCAGTCAGGCTCCCATGGGCCTTGACATGCGAGATGTCAGGCAGAATTTTTATTAATGAATCTGATGCCAATTCAGTATTTCTGCAATCACAATGCACTTTCGCAATATTTATCCAAGCAATATTTATCCAACAAAAATATCCAATATTTATTTATCCAGGATCTCGCAAACGTTCAGTCTAGTTTCACTCACGTCAGTGTCTCTGACCTTCATACTTTGCTTTCAAGCAAGAGTCGTGTGTTGGTCTGGGTGTCCGAAGGTGGGGGTGGTAGCTGGTGATGCAAGGAACCGAAAATTGGCCATACTTACTTACTTAAATATTTTACAGCTCTTTAACAGATTCTCATCTCCTGCTCTCTTCTCTTCTCCAACCTTGCTGTCTGGTTCTGACACTGTCCTGCCACGATTAGGAGTGAGCTTTTTGGGGTTCCCTCAAACATTCACTCCCAGCTGGTCTCTTTGTTACCTACTCAAGAGCAGTTCATACTGTTGGCCACTCTCCCCTTTTTTAACCCTCTTTTCTTTGGCTTCCATATTCCTGCTGTTCCTCCTATTTGGTTGACAATTCCATCCCCCATCTCTTTATGCCCTCCTTTTTCTCTCCTCATTCTCTAAATGTCAGCTTTCCTCTGTGCACTCTCCTGGGCCACTTCTCTACTAGGCTATCATTTCTTCCAAGCCATCACTCAGGAGCCACTCCAATGGCCTCAGCGCTGCCAGGAAGTGCAGCGCATTTAATTTCAAGGGTGAAACTGCCTTGGAGGGATGGCAGGTGCATGCTTAATAACTTGTTAGGTTTTATCCAATTTATTTCCCAAGGCCACATAAGTGTAATTACTGGATGATAATTATCAGCTCAAGAGGGAAAGTTCTAAGACAGAGAATGCAAGATTTCTAAACAGGTCTAAGACAGTTTTCCAATGTAAGATTTATTATGTAACAGTTTTGAAAGTAGTGTCTGATTCCCTGTCTATATCCTCCAGAACAATCCGAGGGCATGGTTGCCATTACAATTTACTTTGGGGGACAATTTTATAGCACGTCTTCACAGACAACATGACAAACATCTTTGCTTCTGCTACACTGACAACCTGAAGTTAACATTTCTGTACCTATGTAGCCATTTTAATCACCCCCTAAACTGGTTATTCCACAGCCCAGGGGTGTGGGACTGAGTCAGATGGGCTAGAGATACCTTTATTCAGAGGATTTAGAAGTTTGCCTCAGAGAAAGGCCATTTCTAGTCTCCACTAGAAATCACACATATCTTCCAGGAATAAGAATATTCTCTTACTCATAAGTTCAACAAATATGTACTGAACACCTTTTCTACTTAGAAACTTGTCTAGCTGCTTCTAGATTACATCCATGACCCAAAACCACAAAGACACCTATCTGCATAAGGCTTGTATTCTAGCACTACAAGCCATAGATAATTTTTGAAAATCAATTAATCAACCAATAATTGATAGGGTAAATTTATAACCTTGTTTTCCAAGCCTGATCTCAGGGTTAGAAGGTGGTAAGTGATAAGTATGAAGAAACAGAAGGCAGAACTAGAGACTCAGGAAAAGAGAGGTGAACTGCTGCTTTTCATTTAGAGTGGTCAGGGTGGTCCTGAGAAAACGCGAAGGAGGGGAGGGTGTGAGCCCCCATGCATTCATGAAGAATAGGCCTTCCAGCCTTGGCAACAGCTAGAACAAGGCCAGAGTGGACTGCGGGGGCTGCACGAGGAACAATGGGACCAAGAACAGCCAGGGAGGAGGGGTTACTGGAAAGGAGCGAAAGAAAGAACCAGGAGGTGAACCAGGAAAGGCTGGGGGTGGTAGAGCCTTGCAGGCCATGGCAGGAACCTGGGTGTTGACTCAGAGAGAAGTGGAGTCTCTCTAGCCGTCTTGGCTAAAAGCCCGGGAATTGTCTTCTGTGTTGCACTAATATTTTCCATCTCATAAGGGTTCTGCAAAGAAAATTCTTTCTATCTTTAAAGTTTTATTATTTTCAAAACTAAATGTGATGAGAATGCATATATTGCACATGCCATGTGTACACCAAAAGCCACACCTAATAAAATGTTACAGCCATCCTTTGTCCCACATGCAACGGGAACTTCCATTCATCATCACATGCAGAAACTCTGGGAACTGAGAATCTGTACTTTTCATTCAGTCTGCAAGGGGTCTCGGCCATTTTAAAAGGCTTTGACTCACACAGGAAATACCTCACTGAGGCTCCCACCCACCCATCCACTAATAGGGCAGCCTTTAGGGAAACTGACTTGTGGCAACTGAAAGGAATAACGGCACCAAAGTATTCCCCTGCCCTGAAATCTCTGTTTACCTGTGGACCGGTGATGGATGTGAGGCTGTAGGTTTTAACGAGCTCTGAATGGCAAATGGCAGACAATGGTGTCACTTCCTTTCTGCTTAGGAAGGAGAAGTTTGGAAAAACTGTTCACTGCTGTGCTTGCCTATGGAGAACCTAGATTCCCAGAGCTCTATCTGGTAGAACGTGTCTCCATATTAATAAGCAGTGAATCCTCTTTTGCGGCTGAATTTTCCTCAAGGCAGCAGCATGGGCCTTATTACTGCCTTAAAACCCAATTTCAATATTCGATACATAGTCTGTGTATTCATTTGCTAGGGTTGCCAAGACAATGTACCACGGACTGAGGGGCTTAAGCAACAGACATTTATTCTCTCATGGCTCTGGAGGCTGGAAGTCAGAGAGCAAAGTAGCAGCGGGGTTGATTCCTCCTGAGGACTCCCTCCTTAGCTTGTGGATGGTCATCTTCTCCCTGTCTCTTCATATCATCCTCCCTCTATGCATGCCTGTTTCTGAGTCCAAATTACCTCTTTTTATAAGGACATCAGTCCCACTGAATTAAGGACCACCCTAAGGGCCTCATTTTCATTGGATTACCTCTGTAAAGGCCCTACCTCCAAATAAGGTCCCACTCTGAGGTCCTGGGGGTTAGGACTTCAACATAACTCAGGGAACACTATTCAACCCATACCATCCTCCAGGAAGGCAGAGAATGTGTCCCTCTTCTTCACTGCTGTATCTCCCTGCCTAGCACAGTGCCAGGTACCACACTATGCTCTGTAGGTCAGTGATTCTCCTGAGCTCTGTAGGTCAGTCATTCTCAAAGTGTTGTCCAGGAACCCCCTGGGGTCCCCAGACCCCTCTAAGGGCAGGCACAAGCAGATCTGAGAATCCAGCTGCCTCCGATTAGCCCAGACATTAAAGAGATTGCAAAAAATGCAAAACAATGCCACTTCTCATTAACATTTTCTTGGAAAATAGAGTTACTTTTCATAAAAATATCTCATTTGTGTTAACATGCAATGAGTTTATTTATTTATTTTTATTTTTTGAGATGAAGTTTCACTCTTGTCACCTAGGCTGGAATGCAATGGTGTGATCTCGGCTCACTGCAACCTCCGCCTCCTGGGTTCAAGTGATTCTCCTGCCTCAGCCTCCTGAATAGCTGGGATTACAGGCGTGTCCCACCATGCCTGGCTAATTTTTTTTTCTTTTTCTTTTTCTTTTTGAGACGGAGTCTCGCCCTGTTGCCCAGGCTGGAGTGCAGTGGCGCGATCTTGGCTCACTGCAAACTCTGCCTCCTGGGTTCATGCCTTCTCCTGCCTCAGCCTCCTGAGTAGCTGGGACTACAGGTACCCGCCACCACGCCTGGCTAATTTTTTTGTATTTTTAGTAGAAACAGGGTTTCATGATATTGGCTAGGCTGGTCTTGAACTCCTGACCTCAGGTGATCTGCCTGCTTTGGCCTCCCAAAGTGCTGGGATTACAGTCATGAGCCACTGCACCTGGCCTTGTTATTGTTATTTTTAAATGAATTTATAAGTAAATGTTTCAAAATTTCTGTTTTTGTTTCTACCAATAGATATAATGCATATAAACAATTTTTTTTAAGAATCCTCAACCAATCTTAAGAACGTAAAGGGGTCCTGAGACCAAAAGATTAAGAATCACTGCCGTCGAGGTTTTAAGCTTGGCTAGGACATAGTCTGTACTTACTGAAGTAACCCACAGTATGACAGTAATAAGACACTTTATGAAGAACATATTTTCAGTAGCTAAGTGTCATAGAAAAGGAAGCTTGTTAGCCATTTCCTCAAGTTGACAACAGAGAGTCCTTAGGAAAATAATTTTTTAAAGCCAATATTGAGCCTTCCAAGACTGCACATGGTGATATGTTAAATTTGGAATTTATGCAACTTAAAAAACTGAGAGTCGGGGGTTGGCATTTTTGTGCATCCTAACTGATGAGTGCTGCCCCAGGGCTCTCCAACTCTGCACACAGTCTACTAAAGAAGCAGGCTGCCCATCATGACCCCCACCCATCAGCTACACAGCACACATCTGCTTCTAGATGAACCTTCTTGCAAGTGGCCTGTCTTATGGCAAAATCAGGGGGCAGGCCTGTAAAGCGGACCAGGAAATGAGCAGCAACTGCATACCACCAACCTGTTGCCAAGCTAACTGTGCTTTTCTGGATCAGAGGCAGCCTGAGACACTGGTCCCTGGGGCTGAGGGACTGCAGAGCCCGGGCACAGACTCCCTGCCTATCTCCCAGTGTGTCCATCTTGGTACACCTGGTGCATCTCTGGATTGGCAAGTGGCACTCCCCAATTAATGTTAAGGGCCACTTGTTTTAAATATAACCAGATTATTTTAATTTTTAAATGTGTATCCCATACTTGGACACTGAAAGGTCCTCCCTGTTTACCTGCTTGCTGGGGTCTGTGCTTGGGTGTCTCATTTTATTATAAAACAGAGTCTCAAAGGCATTTAATACTAAGATCAAGTGGCTGGGCATCCATCACGTGCAGAGCAGGAGCCTGATGGTGGTGAAGGCTCATTCTGCATGTGGTTGACTCTAGGAACTACTCTAACAGAGGGGAAGAAATACACTGGGAGAAAGGAGCAGGAGATTCGTCAGGGCTGGGGGAATACTGGCTCCATGAGGGCAGAGACTTTTTTCTCTTTTTCAGAGCCTGTAAGTGTCCACATATCATGCACATGCAGTGCGTATTTGTTGCATGAGCTCCTAGTATGCAGGTGCCAAATGTCATGCTAAGTGTGTCGACTGGATGACAGAAGAAGGAAGGAGGGATTAAAGGAACTGGTGTGCACTGGCCTGAGCCTTGAAGAATGGGGTGTACTGGGTAAATCAAAATGGTGGGGAGCATTTCCAGATGGAGAAACTGCAAGGAAAAGCATAGAAGTGGGGCCACCCCTTGCGAGCTGGGGAGGGCCCAGGGTATGTGTGCTGGTTGGGGGGAAGCTGAAACTGAGGAAATTCCGATTGGATCCATAGCCTGGTTCTGGTTTCCACAGGCCTGGGATGCCCCGTCCAGAGTTTGACTTTCAGTCTGCACGTAATCCAGGCTTTGTATTCCCACTTCCCGTATCCCCTCACTCCTTTTTCACACACCCTTTTTATCTATGATGCTACTGGGGTCATGGGTTAAGAAGTCCTGTCCTCTAAG